>NC_092046.1:112251356-112556852 GCF_003086295.3 Arachis hypogaea
AAGTTTGGTGTTTTCTTGTTGATTATCCCTTTGATTTTCGAAAATTTTGTTTGGTTTTCCAAAAAAATTTTAAGTTTGGTTTTTTTCTTCTTCATGTTCTTGTGTTCTTGTGATCTTCAAGTGTTCTTTGAGTTTTCCTTGTGTCTTGATCTAAATTTTTAGTTTGGTGTTCCTTGTGTTTTCCCTCCAAAATTTAAAACAAGGAGATCGATCTAAAATTTTAAATCTAGTACTATCTTTTATTGTTTCTCTCTCCTCACTAAATTCAAAAATATCTTTTAAAATATCTTTTCTAACTTCCTAACTTCTCTTAACTTTTTCCAAAACTACCATAACTAACTCTCCTCTCCCCTAATTTTCGAATAGCTTCCTTCTTTTCCAAAAATTTCTTCCTTTTTTTTTAACTAATTATTTTTTTTTTTTTTACGAAAATTTTTTTTTTTTTCAAAATTCACATTCTTTTTAGTTATTTTATTTAAAGTTTTACTCTTATAAAATAAATAAAAAGTAAATCAGTCCAAGTTATATCCATAGATCCATCGTGGACATAAGTGAGATGACAGTCCAGGAAGGACTTTGGGTCATATTCTAACCCCTCTACCTTCATATGGAGTAGCATCTGCATACCCTCCATTGGAGTTAGTAGCTTTGAGTTGAATCCTCAGCTCATTATCATGGTGCAGCAAAGTTGCCAGTATTCCGGTCTTCCACGGAAGAACCTACAGAGTTTTGGCACAATTTTTACAAATTGCTGACACAGTAATGATAAGGAAATAGATCAGGATGTCTACAGACTATTACTGTTTCCATTTGCTGTAAAAGATCAAGCTAAGAGGTGGTTAAATAACCAACCCAAGGCCAGCATAAGGACATGGAACAGCTGACAGAAAAATTCCTGAATCAATATTTCCCTCCAAAAAGGATGACACAGCTGAGGCTGGACATCCAAGGCTTTAAACAAGGAATAATGAATCTCTTTATGATGCCTGGAAGATACAGAGAGATGCTAAAATGCCCCTCTAAAATGTTTTCAGAGTGGGTTCGTTAGACATCTTCTACTATGGGCTTGCAGAAGGAGCTCAGATGTCTTTGATTACTCAGCTGGTGGATCTATCCATATGAGAGACAATCGAAGAGGCTCAAGACTCATTGATACAGTTCCAGGAATCACATCTGTATCTAAGCAGCAACCTTCCATGAATGAAGAGGTTAAAACAGTAACTGCTGAATTCAGTACTGTAAAACAAGCTGCTGAATTCAATCAGCAATTAGATTGCTAACAAAGAGCTAGCCAATTCAAAGACAGGTTACAGGAGACAAGGATGCCTAATATACATATGGAAGAACAGTTTAAGCAAACAAAGCAGCAGCTATCAAGCAAATAGCAGAAGAATGCCAAGCAGTTCAATTAAGAAGTGGGAAAACATTAAATACCCCACTCAAGATCAAAATTCAAGAAATGACACCAAAGATAAAGAAACAAAAAAATTGCACAAAAAGAAAATAGAAGTGAAAGAATCAAAAGCACGAAACAAAAAGGTTAACAAAAGGAAAATGAGAACGCCAGGAAAACAGAACCCAGGGCCATTTCTGGCGTTCAGGCGCCAGGAACAGACAGTGAGTGGCGTCTAACGTCCCCAGCTTCTGACTCTAGTACGCAATTGCCAGTGAGGGATCAGACACACACAAGTGCTGATAACAACCCCTCTAAAAAGGCTTCTTTAACCACTAAGGTTGAGGAATATAAAGCCAAGATACCTTATCCTCAAAAACTCCGGAAAGAGGAGCAGGATAAGCAATTTGCTCGCTTTGCAGATTATCTAAGACTCTTGAGATAAATATTCCATTTGCAGAGGCACTTGAGCAAATACCTTCTTATGCCAAGTTCATGAAAGAGATCTTATCATAAAAAGGAGTGGAGAGAAACAGAAAGAGTTCTCCTCACTGAAGAATGCAGTGCAGTCATTCTTAAAAGCTTTCCTGAAAAGCTTAAAGACCCCGGGAGTTTTCTGATACCATGCATATTAGAAGGTGATTGCACCAAGACAGCTTTATGCGATCTTGGGGCAAGCATTAACCTGATACCTGCATCCACTATCAGGAAGCTTGGCTTAACTGATGAAGTTAAACCAACCCAGATATGTCTCCAACTTGCTGATGGTTCCACTAAATACCCATCAGGCGTGATTGAGGACATGATTGTCAGAGTTGGGCCATTCGCCTTTCCCACTGACTTTGTTGTGCTGGAAATGGAGGAGCACAAGAGTGCCACTCTCATTCTAGGAAGACCCTTCCTAGCAACTGGACGACCCCTCATTGACGTCCAACAGGGGGAAATAACCTGAGAGTCAACGATGACGAGTTCAAGTTGAACGCTGTCAAAGCCATGCAGCATCCAGACACATCAACAGACTGCATGAAAGTTGACCTTATTGACTCTTTGGTAGAAGAGATCAACATGGCTGAGAGTCTCGAATCAGAGTTGGAAGACATCTTTAAAGATGTTCAGCCTGATTTGGAGGATTCAGGGGACATGAAAGAGCCTCTGAACTTTCTTCTGAAAGAGGAAAAACCTCCTAAACCAGAGCTCAAGCCACTGCCACCATCCTTGAAATATGCATTTCTAGGAGAAGGTGACACTTTTCCCGTGATCATAAGCTCTGCTTTAAATTCACAGGAAGAGGAAGCACTTATTCAAGTGCTAAGGACACACAAGACAGCTCTTGGGTGGTCCATAGGTGACCTTAAGGGCATAAGCCCAGCTAGATGCATGCACAAAATCCTATTGGAGGATAATGCCAAACCAGTGGTTCAACCACAGAGGCGGTTAAATCCAGCCATGAAGGAAGTGGTGCAGAAAGAGGTCACCAAATTACTAGAGGCTGGGATTATTTATCCATTTCTGACAGCCCCTGGGTGAGCCCTGTTCAAGTTGTCCCAAAAAAGGGAGGCATGACAGTGATTCATAATGAAAAAAATGAACTGGTTCCTACAAGAACAGTTACAGGGTGGCGCATGTGTATTGACTACAGAAGGCTCAATACAGCCACCAGAAAGGATCATTTTCCTTTACCATTCATAGACCAGATGCTAGAGAGACTAGCAGGTCATGATTATTACTGCTTTTTGGATGGCTACTCAGGCTATAACCAGATTGCAGTAGATCCCCAGGATCAAGAGAAAACAGCATTCACATGTCCATCCGGAGTGTTTGCTTATAGAAGGATGCCCTTTGGGCTATGCAATGCACCTGCAACCTTCCAGAGATGCATGCTCTCTATTTTCTCTGATATGGGGGAAAAATTTCTGGAAGTCTTCATGGATGACTTCTCAGTATATGGAGACTCATTCAGCTCCTGTCTTGATCACCTAAAACTTGTTCTGAAAAGATGCCAAGAAACCAACCTAGTTTTAAACTGGGAAAAGTGTCACTTCATGGTGACTGAAGGAATTGTTCTTGGGCATAAAATCTCAAACAAGGGAATAGAGGTGGATCAAGCAAAAATAGAGGTAATTGAAAAATTACCACCACCTGCCAATGTTAAGGCAATCAGAAGCTTTCTGGGGCATGCAGGATTCTATAGGAGGTTTATAAAGGATTTTTCAAAAATCGCAAAACCTCTAAGCAATCTGCTAGCTACTGACACGCCATTTGTGTTTGACACAAAATGCCTGCAGGCGTTTGAAACGCTGAAAGCTAAGCTGGTCACAGCACCAGTCATTTCTGCACCAGACTGGACATTACCATTTGAGCTAATGTGTGATGCCAGTGATCATGCCATTGGTGCAGTATTGGGACAGAGGCATGATAAGCTTCTGCATGTCATTTATTATGCCAGTCGCGTTTTAATTGATGCCCAGAAAAATTACACAACCACAAAAAAGGAATTACTTGCAGTGGTTTACGCCATTGACAAGTTCAGATCCTACTTAGTAGGATCAAAGGTGATTGTGTACACTGACCATGCTGCTCTTAAGTATCTACTCACAAAGCAGGATTCAAAACCCAGGCTCATCAGATGGGTATTGCTTCTGCAAGAGTTTGATATAGAAATAAGAGACAGAAAAGGGACAGAGAACCAAGTAGCTGATCATCTGTCCCGGATAGAGCCAGTGGAAGGGACGTCCCTCCCCTTCCTTGAGATCTCTGAGACGTTCCCTGATGAGCATCTATTTGCCATTCAGGAAGCACCATGGTTTGCCGATATTGCAAACTATAAAGCTGCAAGGTTCATACCCAAGGAGTACAATAGAATACAAAAAAAGAAACTAATTATTGATGCAAAGTACTACTTGTGGGATGAGCCCTATCTCTTTAAGAGATGTGCAGACGGAATTATCCGTAGGTGTGTCCCCAGAGAGGAAGCACAGAGAATCCTATGGCATTGCCATGGATCTCAATATGGAGGCCATTTCGGAGGTGAGCGAACAGCCACCAAGGTCCTCCAATGTGGCTTCTATTGGCCCACACTCTATAAAGATTCCCGAGAGTTTGTACGTAATTGTGACAGTTGCCAAAGAGCTGGTAATCTGCCTCATGGTTACGCCATGCCTCAACAAGGAATCTTGGAAATAGAGTTGTTTGATGTATGGGGAATTGACTTCATGGGACCTTTCCCACCATCATACTCAAACACTTATATTCTGGTGGCAGTTGACTATGTATCAAAATGGGTTGAGGCTATTGCCACACCCACCAATGATACTAAAACAGTGCTGAAGTTCCTCCAGAAACATATCTTTAGTAGGTTTGGTGTCCCTAGAGTGTTAATCAGTGATGGGGGCACTCACTTCTGCAATAAACAGCTTTACTCTGCCATGGTTCGGTATGGAATTCGCCACAAAGTGGCCACTCCATATCATCCACAAACCAACGGGCAAGCTGAAGTCTCTAACAGAGAATTAAAGAGAATCCTGGAACGGACAGTAAATACCCGTAGAAAGGATTGGGCAAGAAGCTTGGATGATTCTCTGTGGGCTTACAGAACAGCATTCAAGACCCCTATAGGGACCTCTCCATACCAACTCGTGTATGGTAAGGCATGCCACTTGCCCGTGGAACTGGAACATAAGGCCTACTGGGCAACCAGATTCCTAAACTTAGATGCCAAATTAGCAGGAGAAAAACGATTGCTCCAGCTAAATGAGCTAGAGGAATTCAGATTCACAGCTTTCGAAAATGCCAAGCTTTATAAAGAAAAATAAAAAAATGGCATGACAGAAAGCTGTCATCTAGAATCTTTGAACTAGGACAGAAGGTCCTGTTGTTTAACTCTAGACTCAGGCTATTCCCCGGGAAACTGAAATCCCGGTGGAGGGGACCATACGTGATTACAAGTGTGTCACCATATGGCTATGTGGAGCTTCAAGATATTGATTCTGATAAGAAGTTCATTGTCAATGGACAGAGAATCAAGCATTATCTTGAAGGCAACACTGAGCAAGAATGCTCAAGGCTGACGCTAGATTAAAAGCTCAGCAAGGTCCAGCTAAAGACAATAAAGAAGCGCTTGCTGGGAGGCAACCCAGCCATGGGGCAACAATCCTCTAAGCATTTTGCCCTATTTTTATTTGTTTATATAAAGTTCACTGACACTAAGGTAAAGAATCTTTTGCATAAGTTTACAGGGTTACAGAAGGAATCTACACACAAAACAGAGCTAGGGAGCTTACTGGCAAGAAAACGCCAGTGAAGGCCATTTTGGGCATTCAGCGCCCAAAATGGGCATCCAGTGGGCGCTGAACGCCAGTAAGGATAGCTATCTGGCGTTCAACGCCAGACAAGGGCAACAACTGGGCGTTGAACGCCCAGGATAGCAGCATTTGGGCATTGAACGCCCAAAACAGGCAGTGTTTGGGCGTTCAAACGCCAGGATGGTGGGGAGGAGCTCTCCTTCTACCCATCTCCTTCTTTTTCTTTTGCTTGAGGACAAGCAAAGCTCTAAGTTTGGTGTGCTTATCCGTGATCACTAAGATCATGGCCCCTAAAGGAAAACAACCCACTCCAAGAGGAGCAAGGGCGTGATTTAAAGGAACTGAAGCGCCAGAAATTCTCTCTTGAAGGACCAAGCACCTCACAGACTAGAGGAACATCCACTTCCCAAACCTCAAGGTTGTTAAGTTCTAATCTTAGCCTTAACTCTGTGATAACTGTTCCTATTTTAATTTTACCTTAGGAGTCGTATAGTAGTAATTAGTCTATTTTGATTTTATCTCCAATTAAGCTATAGTTTATTTTTCTCATCATCAGCAAACATGAATAAAATAGTAGATCTTTTAAATAAGAAGCAATAAAATTTCGAGTTTTAATAAGAGAAATTCTAATTAGTTAAATGTGGTGGCAATGCTTTCTGTCTTCTGAATGAATGCTTGAACAGTGCATATATCTTTTGAATTTGTTGTTTAAGACTGTTAAATATGTTGGCTCTTGAAAGAATGATGAACATGAGACATGTTATTGAGAATCTGAAAAATCATAAAAATGATTCTTGAAGCAAGAAAAAGCAGCAAAGAACAAAGCTTGCAGAAAAAAAAAAAAGAGAGAAAGAAAAAAAGAGAAAGCAAGCAGAAAAAGCCAAAGCCCTTAAAACCAAAAGGCAAGGGTAATAAAAAGGATCCCAAGGCTTTGAGCATCAATGGATAGGAGGGCCAAAAAGGAATAAAATCCTGGCCTAAGCGGCTAAATCAAGCTGTCCCTAACCATGTGCTTGTGGCGTGAAGGTGTCAAGTGAAAACTTGAGACTGAGCGGTTAAAGTCAAGGTCCAAAGCAAAAAGAAGAGTGTGCTTAAGAACTCTGGACACCTCTAATTGGGGACTTTAGCAAAGCTGAGTCACAATCTGAAAAGGTTCACCCAGTTATGTGTCTGTGGCATTTATGTATCCGGTAGTAATACTGGAAAACAAAGTGCTTAGGGCCACGGCCAAGACTCATAAAGAAGCTGTGTTCAAGAATCATCACACTGAACTAAGAGAATCAATAACACTATCTGAATTCTGAGTTCCTATAGATGCCAATCACTCTGAGCTTCAATGGATAAAGTGAGATGCCAAAACTGTTCAGAAGCAAAAAGCTACTAGTCCCGCTCATCTAATTAGGATCTGAGCTTCAATCAAAAACTTTGAGATATTATTGCTTCTCAACCTATTAGTCTTCTATTTTATTTGTCTAGTTGCTTGAGGACAAGCAACAGTTTAAGTTTGGTGTTGTGATGAGCGGATATTTTATACGCTTTTGGGGATAATTTCATATAGTTTTGAGTATGTTTTAGTTAGTTTTTAGTTTATTTCCAGTAGTTTTTAGGAAAAATTCATGTTTCTGGACTTTACTATGAGTTGTGTGTTTTTCTGTAATTTCAGGTATTTTTCTGGCTGAAATTGAAGGAGCTGAGCAAAAATCTGATTCAGGCTGAAAAAGGACTGCTGATGCTGTTGGATTCTGACCTCCCTGCACTCAAAGTGGATTTTCTGGAGCTACAGAACTCGAAATGGCGTGCTTCCAATTGCGTTGGAAAGTAGACATCCAGGGCTTTCCAACAATATATAATAGTCCATACTTTGCACAAGAATTGACGACGTAAACTGGCGTTCAACGCCAGCCTTCTGCCCAAATCTGGCGTCCAGCGCCAGAAAAGGATAAAAAACTGGAGTTGAACGCCCAAACTGGCACAAAAACTGGTGTTCAACTCCACAAATGGCCTCTGCACGTGAATTGCTTAAAGTCTCAGCCCCAGCACACACCAAGTGGGCCCCAGCACACCAAGTGGGCCCCAGAAGTGGATCTCTGCATCATCCATCATAGTCCACTCATATTTTGTAACCCTAGGCTACTGGTTTAGTATTTAAACAACTTTTAGAGACTTATTTTGTATCTCATGACATTTCAGATCTAAACTTTGTATTCTCTGACGGCATGAGTCTCTAAACCTCATTGTTGGGGGTGAGGAGCTCTGCTGTGTTTCGATGAATTAATGCAAGTATTTCTGTTTTCCATTCAAACACGCTTGTTCCTATCTAAGATGTTCATTCGCGCTTAACTGTGATGGAGGTGATGAGTTGTGACACTCATCACCTTCCTCAATTCATGAACGTGTGCCTGACAACCACCTCCGTTCTATATACGATTGAATGAGTATCTCTCAGATTCCTTAATCAGAATCTCCGTGGTATAAGCTAGAACTGATGGCAGCATTCATGAGAATCCGGAAAGTCTAAACCTTGTCTGTGGTATTCCGAGTAGGATTCAAGGATTGAATGACTGTGACGAGCTTCAAACTTCTGAAGGCTGGGCGTTAGTGACAGACGCAAAAGGATAGTAAATCCTATTCCAACCGGATCGAGAACCAACCAGTGATTAGCCGTGCTGTGACAGAGCGCGTGAGCGTAGTTTTCACTGGACGGATGGGAGGTAGCCATTGACAACGGTGATCCACCAACACACAGCTGCCATAGGAGGACATGCGTGCGTGAACAAGAAGACAGAGGAAAGCAGAAATTCAGAAGGCAAAGCATCTCCAAAACTCCAACATATTCTCCATTACTGCACAACAAGTAATTTTTAATTTATGCTCTACTGGTTACTCACAATTCAATTGATAAACATAATTGACTTCCTGACTAAGATTTACAAGATAACCATAGATTGCTTCAAACCAACAATCTCCGTGGGATTCGACCCTTACTCACGTAAGGTATTACTTGGACGACCCAGTGCACTTGCTGGTTAGTGGTACGCGTTGTGAAAAGTGTGATTCGCAATTCGTGCTACCAAGTTTTTGGCGCCGTTGCCGGGGATTGTTCGTGTTTGAACAACTGACGGATTATTTTGTTGCTTAGATTAGGAAAAAAAAAAATCTTTCTTTTTGGTTTAGAGTCTTTTATTAATTACCCCTTGTTAAAATACTTTAAATTTATAGCTCAGTTATTTAGAACGTGGTGTTTATGTTCATGATAATTGGCTATCATATTTTTTTAAAAACCTTTTTCAAAAATAATTTTTCTATTAAATCTTGTGCCAAACTTTAAGTTTGGTGTTTTCAAAAATAATCTTTCTTAAAATAAGGTCCCATAACTCATTTGGCTAGAACATTAATTTGATTGGGTTAGAATCTTTTATACTCTTTTCAAAACATTCTTTTTCAAAAATATTTTTTTCTATTAAATCTTGTGCCAAACTTTAAGTTTGGTGTTTTCTTGTTGATTTCCCTTTGATTTTTGAAAATTTTGTTTGGTTTTCAAAAAAATTTTAAGTTTGGTGTTCCTTGGTGTTTTCCCTCCAAAATTTTCGAAAAACAAGGAGCATCAGATCTAAAAATTTTAAATCTAGTACTATCTTATTGTTTTTCTCTCTCCTCACTAAATTCAAAAATATCTTTTTAAAATATCTTTTCTAACTTCCTAACTTCTTAACTTTTTCAAAACTACCTAACTAACTCCCTCTCTCCCTAATTTTCGAAAATAGCTTCCTTCTTTTCCAAAAATTTCTTCTTTTTTTTTAACTAATTAATTTTTATTTTTTTTACGAAAAAAAAAATTAAAAAATTTTTTTTTTTCAAAATTCACATTCTTTTTAGTTATTTTATTTTATTTAAGTATTTACTTCTTATAAAATAAAATAAATAAAAAGGTAAATCAGTCCAAGTTATATCCATAGATCCATCATGGACATAAGTGGAGATGGACAGTCCAGGAGGACTTTGGGGTCATATTCTAACCCCTCTACTACTTCATATGGGAGTAGCATCTGCATACCCTCCATTGGAGTTAGTAGCTTTGAGTTGAATCCTCAGCTCATTATCATGGTGCAGCAAAGTTGCCAGTATTCCGGTCTTCCACAGGAAGAACCTACAGAGTTTCTGGCACAATTTTTACAAATTGCTGACACAGTACATGATAAGGAAATAGATCAGGATGTCTACAGACTATTACTGTTTCCATTTGCTGTAAAAGATCAAGCTAAGAGGTGGTTAAATAACCAACCCAAGGCCAGCATAAGGACATGGAAACAGCTGACAGAAAAATTCCTGAATCAATATTTCCCTCCAAAAAGGATGACACAGCTGAGGCTGGACATCCAAGGCTTTAAACAAGGAGATAATGAATCTCTTTATGATGCCTGGGAGAGATACAGAGAGATGCTACGAAAATGCCCCTCTGAAATATTTTCAAAGTGGGTTCAGTTAGACATCTTCTACTATGGGCTTGCAGAAGGAGCTCAGATGTCTTTAGATTACTCAGCTGGTGGATCTATCCATATGAGAAAGACAATCGAAGAGGCTCAAGAGCTCATTGATACAGTTGCCAGGAATCAGCATCTGTATCTAAGCAGCAACCCTTCCATGAATGAAGAGGTTAAAACAGTAACTGCTGAATTCAGTACTGTAAAACAAGCTACTGAATTCAATCAGCAATTAGATTTGCTAACAAAGCAGCTAGCCGAATTCAAAGACAGGTTACAGGAGACAAGGATGGCTAATATACATATGGAAGAACAGTTTAAGCAAACAAAGCAGCAGCTATCAAAGCAAATAGCAGAAGAATGCCAAGCAGTTCAATTAAGAAGTGGGAAAACATTAAATACCCCACCTCAAGGCATCAAAAATTCAAGAAATGAGCAACCCACCAAAGATTCCCCTGAGGACAGTAAGAGCCCAGGGAAAAATAATTCTGGCACTAAAACGCCAGAAAATAGGTGGAAGGCTGGCGCTGAACGCCCAGACCATGCCCAAAACTGGCGTTCAGCGCCAGAAACAAGGCAAGATTGGCGTTCAACGCCAGAAATGGGCAAGAATCTGGCGTTGAACGCCCAATTGGTGCAAAATCCAGCGTTGAACGCCCAACAGGGGCACATTTCTGGCGTTCAGGTGCCAGGAACAGACAGTGAGTTGGCGTCTAACGTCACTCCAGCTTCTGACTCTGGTACGCAATTGCTAGTGAGGGATCAGACACACACAAGTGCTGATAACAACCCCTCTAAAAAGGCTTCTTTAACCACTAAGGTTGAGGAATATAAAGCCAAGATACCTTATCCTCAAAAACTCCGGAAAGAGGAGCAGGATAAGCAATTTGCTCGCTTTGCAGATTATCTAAGGACTCTTGAGATAAAGATTCCATTTGCAGAGGCACTTGAGCAAATACCTTCTTATGCCAAGTTCATGAAAGAGATCTTGAGTCATAAAAAGGAATGGAGAGAAACAGAAAGAGTTCTCCTCACTGAAGAATGCAGTGCAGTCATTCTTAAAAGCTTTCCTGAAAAGCTTAAAGACCCCGGGAGTTTTCTGATACCATGCATATTAGAAGGTGATTGCACCAAGACAGCTTTATGCGATCTTGGGGCAAGCATTAACCTGATACCTGCATCCACTATCAGGAAGCTTGGCTTAACTGATGAAGTTAAACCAACCCGGATATGTCTCCAACTTGCTGATGGTTCCACTAAATACCCATCAGGCGTGATTGAGGACATGATTGTCAGAGTTGGGCCATTCGCCTTTCCCACTGACTTTGTTGTGCTGGAAATGGAGGAGCACAAGAGTGCCACTCTCATTCTAGGAAGACCCTTCCTAGCAACTGGACGATCCCTCATTGACGTCCAACAGGGGGAAATAACCCTGAGAGTCAACGATGACGAGTTCAAGTTGAACGCTGTCAAAGCCATGCAGCATCCAGACACATCAACAGACTGCATGAAAGTTGACCTTATTGACTCTTTGGTAGAAGAGATCAACATGGCTGAGAGTCTCGAATCAGAGTTGGAAGACATCTTTAAAGATGTTCAGCCTGATTTGGAGGATTCAGGGGACATGAAAGAGCCTCTGAACTTTCTTCTGAAAGAGGAAAAACCTCCTAAACCAGAGCTCAAGCCACTGCCACCATCCTTGAAATATGCATTTCTAGGAGAAGGTGACACTTTTCCCGTGATCATAAGCTCTGCTTTAAATTCACAGGAAGAGGAAGCACTTATTCAAGTGCTAAGGACACACAAGACAGCTCTTGGGTGGTCCATAGGTGACCTTAAGGGCATAAGCCCAGCTAGATGCATGCACAAAATCCTATTGGAGGATAATGCCAAACCAGTGGTTCAACCACAGAGACGGTTAAATCCAGCCATGAAGGAAGTGGTGCAGAAAGAGGTCACCAAATTACTAGAGGCTGGGATTATTTATCCCATTTCTGACAGCCCCTGGGTGAGCCCTGTTCAAGTTGTCCCAAAAAAGGGAGGCATGACAGTGATTCATAATGAAAAAAATGAACTGGTTCCTACAAGAACAGTTACAGGGTGGCGCATGTGTATTGACTACAGAAGGCTCAATACAGCCACCAGAAAGGATCATTTTCCTTTACCATTCATAGACCAGATGCTAGAGAGACTAGCAGGTCATGATTATTACTGCTTTTTGGATGGCTACTCAAGCTATAACCAGATTGCAGTAGATCCCCAGGATCAAGAGAAAACAGCATTCACATGTCCATCCGGAGTGTTTGCTTATAGAAGGATGCCCTTTGGGCTATGCAATGCACCTGCAA
Source organism: Arachis hypogaea (assembly GCF_003086295.3). Classification (NCBI taxonomy): domain Eukaryota; kingdom Viridiplantae; phylum Streptophyta; class Magnoliopsida; order Fabales; family Fabaceae; genus Arachis; species Arachis hypogaea. The sequence goes on from NC_092046.1 coordinate 112,263,880, forward strand.
CCTTCCAGAGATGCATGCTCTCTATTTTCTCTGATATGGTGGAAAAATTTCTGGAAGTCTTCATGGATGACTTCTCAGTATATGGAGACTCATTCAGCTCCTGTCTTGATCACCTAAAACTTGTTCTGAAAAGATGCCAAGAAACCAACCTAGTTTTAAACTGGGAAAAGTGTCACTTCATGGTGACTGAAGGAATTGTTCTTGGGCATAAAATCTCAAACAAGGGAATAGAGGTGGATCAAGCAAAAATAGAGGTAATTGAAAAATTACCACCACCTGCCAATGTTAAGGCAATCAGAAGCTTTCTGGGGCATGCAGGATTCTATAGGAGGTTTATAAAGGATTTTTCAAAAATCGCAAAACCTCTAAGCAATCTGCTAGCTGCTGACACGCCATTTGTGTTTGACACAAAATGCCTGCAGGCGTTTGAAACGCTGAAAGCTAAGCTGGTCACAGCACCAGTCATTTCTGCACCAGACTGGACATTACCATTTGAGCTAATGTGTGATGCCAGTGATCATGCCATTGGTGCAGTATTGGGACAGAGGCATGATAAGCTTCTGCATGTCATTTATTATGCCAGTTGCGTTTTAAATGATGCCCAGAAAAATTACACAACCACAGAAAAGGAATTACTTGCAGTGGTTTACGCCATTGACAAGTTCAGATCCTACTTAGTAGGATCAAAGGTGATTGTGTACACTGACCATGCTGCTCTTAAGTATCTACTCACAAAGCAGGATTCAAAACCCAGGCTCATCAGATGGGTATTGCTTCTGCAAGAGTTTGATATAGAAATAAGAGACAGAAAAGGGACAGAGAACCAAGTAGCTGATCATCTGTCCCGGATAGAGCCAGTGGAAGGGACGTCCCTCCCCTTCCTTGAGATCTCTGAGACGTTCCCTGATGAGCATCTATTTGCCATTCAGGAAGCACCATGGTTTGCCGATATTGCAAACTATAAAGTTGCAAGGTTCATACCCAAGGAGTACAATAGAATACAAAAAAAGAAACTAATTACTGATGCAAAGTACTACTTGTGGGATGAGCCCTATCTCTTTAAGAGATGTGCAGACGGAATTATCCGTAGGTGTGTCCCCAGAGAGGAAGCACAGAGAATCCTATGGCATTGCCATGGATCTCAATATGGAGGCCATTTCGGAGGTGAGCGAACAGCCACCAAGGTCCTCCAATGTGGCTTCTATTGGCCCACACTCTATAAAGATTCCCGAGAGTTTGTACGTAATTGTGACAGTTGCCAAAGAGCTGGTAATCTGCCTCATGGTTACGCCATGCCTCAACAAGGAATCTTGGAAATAGAGTTGTTTGATGTATGGGGAATTGACTTCATGGGACCTTTCCCACCATCATACTCAAACACTTATATTCTGGTGGCAGTTGACTATGTATCAAAATGGGTTGAGGCTATTGCCACACCCACCAATGATACTAAAACAGTGCTGAAGTTCCTCCAGAAACATATCTTTAGCAGGTTTGGTGTCCCTAGAGTGTTAATCAGTGATGGGGGCACTCACTTCTGCAATAAACAGCTTTACTCTGCCATGGTTCGGTATGGAATTCGCCACAAAGTGGCCACTCCATATCATCCACAAACCAACGGGCAAGCTGAAGTCTCTAACAGAGAATTAAAGAGAATCCTGGAACGGACAGTAAATACCCGTAGAAAGGATTGGGCAAGAAGCTTGGATGATGCTCTGTGGGCTTACAGAACAGCATTCAAGACCCCTATAGGGACCTCTCCATACCAACTCGTGTATGGTAAGGCATGCCACTTGCCCGTGGAACTGGAACATAAGGCCTACTGGGCAACCAGATTCCTAAACTTAGATGCCAAATTAGCAGGAGAAAAACGATTGCTCCAGCTAAATGAGCTAGAGGAATTCAGATTCACAGCTTTCGAAAATGCCAAGCTTTATAAAGAAAAATAAAAAAAATGGCATGACAGAAAGCTGTCATCTAGAATCTTTGAACCAGGACAGAAGGTCCTGTTGTTTAACTCTAGACTCAGGCTATTCCCCGGGAAACTGAAATCCCGGTGGAGGGGACCATACGTGATTACAAGTGTGTCACCATATGGCTATGTGGAGCTTCAAGATATTGATTCTGATAAGAAGTTCATTGTCAATGGACAGAGAATCAAGCATTATCTTGAAGGCAACACTGAGCAAGAATGCTCAAGGCTGACGCTAGATTAAAAGCTCAGCAAGGTCCAGCTAAAGACAATAAAGAAGCGCTTGCTGGGAGGCAACCCAGCCATGGGGCAACAATCCTCTAAGCATTTTGCCCTATTTTTATTTGTTTATATAAAGTTCACTGACACTAAGGTAAAGAATCTTTTGCATAAGTTTACAGGGTTACAGAAGGAATCTACACACAAAACAGAGCTAGGGAGCTTACTGGCAAGAAAACGCCAGTGAAGGCCATTTTGGGCGTTCAGCGCCCAAAATGGGCATCCAGTGGGCGCTGAACGCCAGTAAGGATAGCTATCTGGCGTTCAACGCCAGAAAAGGGCAACAACTGGGCGTTGAACGCCCAGGATAGCAGCATTTGGGCATTGAACGCCCAAAACAGGCAGTGTTTGGGCGTTCAAACGCCAGGATGGTGGGGAGGAGCTCTCCTTCTACCCATCTCCTTCTTTTTCTTTTGCTTGAGGACAAGCAAAGCTCTAAGTTTGGTGTGCTTATCCGTGATCACTAAGATCATGGCCCCTAAAGGAAAACAACCCACTCCAAGAGGAGCAAGGGCGTGATTTAAAGGAACTGAAGCGCCAGAAATTCTCTCTTGAAGGACCAAGCACCTCACAGACTAGAGGAACATCCACTTCCCAAACCTCAAGGTTGTTAAGTTCTAATCTTAGCCTTAACTCTGTGATAACTGTTCTTATTTTAATTTTACCTTAGGAGTCGTATAGTAGTAATTAGTCTATTTTGATTTTATCTCCAATTAAGCTATAGTTTATTTTTCTCATCATCAGCAAACATGAATAAAATAGTAGATCTTTTAAATAAGAAGCAATAAAATTTCGAGTTTTAATAAGAGAAATTCTAATTAGTTAAATGTGGTGGCAATGCTTTCTGTCTTCTGAATGAATGCTTGAACAGTGCATATATCTTTTGAATTTGTTGTTTAAGACTGTTAAATATGTTGGCTCTTGAAAGAATGATGAACATGAGACATGTTATTGAGAATCTGAAAAATCATAAAAATGATTCTTGAAGCAAGAAAAAGCAGCAAAGAACAAAGCTTGCAGAAAAAAAAAAAAAAGAGAGAAAGAAAAAAAGAGAAAGCAAGCAGAAAAAGCCAAAGCCCTTAAAACCAAAAGGCAAGGGTAATAAAAAGGATCCCAAGGCTTTGAGCATCAATGGATAGGAGGGCCAAAAAGGAATAAAATCCTGGCCTAAGCGGCTAAATCAAGCTGTCCCTAACCATGTGCTTGTGGCGTGAAGGTGTCAAGTGAAAACTTGAGACTGAGCGGTTAAAGTCAAGGTCCAAAGCAAAAAGAAGAGTGTGCTTAAGAACTCTGGACACCTCTAATTGGGGACTTTAGCAAAGCTGAGTCACAATCTGAAAAGGTTCACCCAGTTATGTGTCTGTGGCATTTTTGTATCCGGTAGTAATACTGGAAAACAAAGTGCTTAGGGCCACGGCCAAGACTCATAAAGAAGCTGTGTTCAAGAATCATCACACTGAACTAAGAGAATCAATAACACTATCTGAATTCTGAGTTCCTATAGATGCCAATCACTCTGAGCTTCAATGGATAAAGTGAGATGCCAAAACTGTTCAGAAGCAAAAAGCTACTAGTCCCGCTCATCTAATTAGGATCTGAGCTTCAATCAAAAACTCTGAGATATTATTGCTTCTCAACCTATTAGTCTTCTATTTTATTTGTCTAGTTGCTTGAGGACAAGCAACAGTTTAAGTTTGGTGTTGTGATGAGCGGATATTTTATACGCTTTTTGGGGATAATTTCATATAGTTTTGAGTATGTTTTAGTTAGTTTTTAGTTTATTTCCAGTAGTTTTTAGGAAAAATTCATGTTTCTGGACTTTACTATGAGTTGTGTGTTTTTCTGTAATTTCAGGTATTTTTCTGGCTGAAATTGAAGGAGCTGAGCAAAAATCTGATTCAGGCTGAAAAAGGACTGCTGATGCTGTTGGATTCTGACCTCCCTGCACTCAAAGTGGATTTTCTGGAGCTACAGAACTCGAAATGGCGTGCTTCCAATTGCGTTGGAAAGTAGACATCTAGGGCTTTCCAGCAATATATAATAGTCCATACTTTGCACAAGAATTGATGACGTAAACTGGCGTTCAACGCCAGCCTTCTGCCCAAATCTGGCGTCCAGCGCCAGAAAAGGATAAAAAACTGGAGTTGAACGCCCAAACTGGCACAAAAACTGGCGTTCAACTCCACAAATGGCCTCTGCACGTGAATTGCTTAAAGTCTCAGCCCCAGCACACACCAAGTGGGCCCCAGCACACCAAGTGGGCCCCAGAAGTGGATCTCTGCATCATCCATCATAGTCCACTCATATTTTGTAACCCTAGGCTACTGGTTTAGTATTTAAACAAATTTTAGAGACTTATTTTGTATCTCATGACATTTCAGATCTAAACTTTGTATTCTCTGACGGCATGAGTCTCTAAACCTCATTGTTGGGGGTGAGGAGCTCTGCTGTGTTTCGATGAATTAATGCAAGTATTTCTGTTTTCCATTCAAACACGCTTGTTCCTATCTAAGATGTTCATTCGCGCTTAACTGTGATGGAGGTGATGAGTTGTGACACTCATCACCTTCCTCAATTCATGAACGTGTGCCTGACAACCACCTCTGTTCTATATACGATTGAATGAGTATCTCTCAGATTCCTTAATCAGAATCTCCGTGGTATAAGCTAGAACTGATGGCAGCATTCATGAGAATCCGGAAAGTCTAAACCTTGTCTGTGGTATTCCGAGTAGGATTCAAGGATTGAATGACTGTGACGAGCTTCAAACTTCTGAAGGCTGGGCGTTAGTGACAGACGCAAAAGGATAGTAAATCCTATTCCATCCGGATCGAGAACCAACCAGTGATTAGCCGTGCTGTGACAGAGCGCGTGAGCGTAGTTTTCACTGGACGGATGGGAGGTAGCCATTGACAACGGTGATCCACCAACATACAGCTGCCATAGGAGGACATGCGTGTGTGAACAAGAAGACAGAGGAAAGCAGAAATTCAGAAGGCAAAGCATCTCCAAAACTCCAACATATTCTCCATTACTGCACAACAAGTAATTTTTAATTTATGCTCTACTGGTTACTCACAATTCAATTGATAAACATAATTGACTTCCTGACTAAGATTTACAAGATAACCATAGATTGCTTCAAACTAACAATCTCCGTGGGATTCGACCCTTACTCACGTAAGGTATTACTTGGACGACCCAGTGCACTTGCTGGTTAGTGGTACGCGTTGTGAAAAGTGTGATTCGCAATTCGTGCTACCAGAGGACCGTGCTAATTCTTAAAGTGTGGGGAGGTCATTCGACCGATCTCCGTGGGTAATAATCTCCTCTTTTCAAACATCCATGGACTTTATTTCTCTTTTGTTTTGTTAATTAGGACACCTTGCATGTTTAGTTAGTCTTTCTTGTTAGGACTACTTGGTTAGGGTGATGGTTTCTTTTCCAAGAAATTGTATTTTCAGGGTACCCTACCAATTTTGAAATTTTTTTTTGCGATAAACTTGCTTAAAGAATGTACTTTGGAACATAGTGTTTGAGCTAAAAACACAAGCATGTGAGTTTTAAGCCTTATTGTGTGGTTATATCTTCTAACCACTATTTCCCATTCTTGTGTGCAATATGTTCTCGTTATGATTGCAATCCTTGCTTTGTCTGATTATATATATCCTTTACTTTGTGTATGAATGCATTTACATGATTGAGGCCATCATTTTAATAGTCACTTTTCCCAAATGGCCTTAACCCTTTTATCTACCATTGCTAACCAATTTTGAGGCCATGATAAACCCTTTTTGTTCTTAAATAGAGCACATCAACACCCCTAAGTGAAAAATAATGAATGTCCCTGGATTTGGATCCTTGATTAGCTTAGGTGAGTAAGGGTGTGTATCATTCAAATGGGAGGTTGTACTTGGGAACTTTGGTAGATGTAAAAGTGTGTCTTTGTAGTTGTAATCGAAAATTCTGGGAATTGGAAACATACTCATGTATTGAATGATTAAACCATATGCATTGACACTTTTATACATGAAACCCCAAAAAGGGGACAAAAATTTTTTTGTGTATATATGAGAATGAAGGAAAAAGAATGAAAGAAAAAGAAATAGAAAAATAGGAGAAACAAAAATATGAAAAAAAGAAAACAATAAAAAGGGGACAAAAATGCCCCAAGGTAAAGTAATAATAATAATGCATATGGGTTGTGAACTAAAGAGAATACATGAGTATATGAAAAGTGAAACCCATGGGTAGTTAGGTATTGTATTAGAATTATATAGGTTGTTTTATGTCTTTAGTGAGATCTTAGGTTAATCGAGGATTCAAATTTTAAGCTCACTTGACCATATATATCCCTACCTTTACCCTAGCCCCATTACAACCTATGAACAAGACCTCATGATACTTGTATGCATGCATTAAGTAATTGTTGATTAGGAGAGGATTGTGTTTAGTGAATACTTGCATGCATTAGGAGAGGATTGAATGATGAACCCTATACACTTGAGCGAATAGAGCGGATACACTTCTGGTGAGGGTTTAATGCTCAAACTCTTGTTCCCAGCTTTCACAAGCATTCATCTAGCAAGTTATATGCACTTTATATTGATGTTCAAATTGGTAGGATTTATGGACTACATGTCATTTTCACCCTATATGCTCATATGTGTTCTTGGAGGATAGATTTACCCTTAACCAAGTAGGTAGATGCCTTTACATTAGTTGCATGCATTTATCTAGGTGATTTATACTTTATGAACCCTTTCTTCCCATGGTTTTTGGTCTTTTTATTTTTAGCACGAGGACATGCTTGGTTTAAGTGTAGGGAGGTTTAATAAATCTCAATTTTATGGTTTATATTGTGTAGAATTTGAGGGGTTTTGTCAATATTTTCTGCACTTATTCACAAGAATGGCATGGTTTTGTGTTCTCTTCCTAATATTGCTTCATGATGGAAAACATGCTTCTTTTGACTTAAAATTGCCATATTTTGATCCTCTTTTATTACCATTTGATTCCGTGATGTGTTTGTTGAGTGATTCCAGAGTTTATAGGGCAAGAATGGCCTAGAAGAGAGAAAGAAAGCATGCACAAGTGGAAGGAACATAAAGAATTGAATTTTGGGGAATTCAGCTTCGACGCGCATGCGCACCTCAAGAGCACGCGTGAGTGCCAAAAGTTGGGAATGGCGCGCGAAGATTGGCACATCCGCGTGGATTAGCGAAATCTCCATCGACGTGCACGCGTGCATGACGCGTACGCGTGACAAGCTGCACGTGGCCTCATTAAAGAAAATCATTCTTGGCAATTTCTGAGGCTTAACAGGCCCAAATTCAAGCTGGTTCTGCATGGAAAAGACCCAAGAATCCTAGGGGAAAGGGGGGGGGATAATCCATTACACACTTAGACACAATTTTAGCTAGTTTTTGGTTTTTTGTTCTTCTAGGGAGAAAAACCCTTGTTCCTCTCTAGATCTAGTTTGATTTGATCTTCCCTTGTTGAATTCTGAATTGGATCTTGTTGATTTTTAGTTTTGATTACTTAATTTGAATTTCTTAGTATAATTTTGTTAGATCTTGTGTTAGATTTATGTTTTCTTGTCAATTGTCATTTTCTACCCATTTTGTGAATCTTGTGGATCTTAAATTGTTAATGTTGCATTGATGATTTCGTTGGTTAATTGTGTTGTGTGAGTGATTTTCCATTGATAATTGTTAGTGGGTACCTTTTAATTTCAATTTAATTGCATTTTAAATATGTCTTTTAGTAATGCTCACCATGTGTTTGATGAATTGTTTCCTTTGATTATGGAGTAGTTTTCTTTACTCTTGGCCTAGGCTAAGGGAATTGGGTAAACTTGAGTCATTGGGTCTAATGGATTTGATGATTTGAGGACCCTTAGTGGTCAATTTGATAACCATTGATACTAGCCTACTACTGAGTCAATTAGTAGTTAGGTTGGACCGTATGGATTAATGTTGACCAAGCCATTTAATATACTTCAAGTATAGAAGTAAACTTAATTAGTTTGGTTCCTCATAATTGTCATGATATGGTTATTAGACAAGGATAGTGATCCCAATTCCTATACCTAGCTAAGAGTTGCTTTTATTATTCATATTTGAAACACAAAAATTCCAATTAGTTATAGTTACTTGTTTAGCTTTAGAGTAGAATTATATTGGATGTTCTCTTATTAGTTTGGATTTGCTCATATCTTGCTTTAGTTACTTGAATTAGTTCCTTGCACCTTAAGATTTCTTGCTTGATAAGCCTCTTAGTTTAATTTCTTGCTCATGACTTGCAACCCCGGAATTCTAACCAATGTTGATGCACATGTTTGCTCATTCCTTGTGAGACGACCCGAGGTTTGAATACTTCGGTCACTTTTATTGGGGTTGAACTTGTGACAACAAATTCCTTAAAATTTGATCCGAGGGTTGATTACCGGTTTGGACGATACTATTACGAAACCAATTTGAGAAATTCTAGACCGGTATAAATCCTTGGCACATCAGCGCCTTAGCCGGTGCTCTCTTGGTTTCTCTCCTTGTCGGTGGCTTTTTAGAAGCCTTCTCCTTTTCTCTTTTAGTGGGCATCCTAAAGAAGGAAGAAAGAGAATTAATTTCAAGTCTAGATAACTAACAATTGGAAGGAAGAAAGTCCAAGTAATAATAAGTGACAAAGGAAAAGGGATGTCCTATACATGGTAGCTACAACATGCATGGAAGACATTAAGTAAGATCATGAAGGCAATTCATAACATTTAGATGCAAGAGGGTTAAAAGCATGCAAGTAATAGGCATGAAAAGCATAACTCAAGCATCAATTATTAAATGTACCAAATTAAAGAGCACTTGTATGATGATAATTGTGAATAATAATCCCAATACATATGGATTACAAGTGTTGTGAAAAAAGAGGCATTAAAGTGTAAGAGTAAGAAGAGAATAGAATTCAAAATGCCATGAGAGCTTTTTCACAAACATTTGATGTGCAAGTTAAAATAGGAATTAAAATAATTAATCTAAGTGTATATGAGATCCATAATAAAATGTCAATTGCCAAATTACTCCTCATAATATCCACAAGCTCAAATAAAATAATACCCAAATAAAGCTCCAACACCAACATAAAAATGCATGATAAAAGAATGAAAAAGAAACCATAAATAACTAAGCTAATATAAAATTGAGAAGAAAGAAAAATAATTAAATACAATAAATGAAAGAAGAATGAAAGAGTAGAGGAAAGGAAGAAAAGAAACCTTAGGAAGAAGATGAAAATAGGAAGAAGAAAGAGTTAGGAAGTAAGAAGTAAGAATAGGGAAAGAAGGAAGGAGAAAGAAGGAAGAATTAGGATTGAATGAGAATTAGGATTTGGGAGGGGGGAATAATTGAAATCTGGGCGGTGCATTGGATAAGTGATGCGGCGCATGTGACGCGCACACGTACCCCACGCATACGCGTGGGTGGCGCAAAAGTGAAGGGGATGCGTAAGGGTCTAGCACGCGCACGTGTGCCCTTGGTCGTGCCAGTCGCGCGAATCTAGTTGCGCGCACGCACAACTTTCTGTTCGAAATGCACTGGGGCCAAAATTGCATACGACGCGTGCGCGTCAGGGACGCGCACGCGTGGATGGCCAAAAAGTGAAACTGACACATACGCGTGGGTGATTTTGTGCCTCTAGCACAGTGTCAGCGCCAGACCATCACAACTTTCTGTTCAAACACGCATTTACACCGATTTCCATGTCCGCGTGCGCCAACTAGACGCTTATGGGTGGGTTGCCAAAACTGCAAGTGACGCACACGCGTGAGGTATGTGTACGCGTGGGCTTGCTTGTGCGCAAAGCACGCTTCCCTATCAACACCTGCGCAACTCTCTGGTCAATCCTAATGTGTTTTGCATCCACGCATGACACGTACGCGTCATAGACGCTTGCACATCGAATGCTTTTTTTTTATGCAGAATGCAGGAAATTATGCAGAATTTATAAATTAACACTAATAAAAATAAAATAAAACTAAGAATAAAAAGGGACTATCATACCATGGTGGGTTGCCTCCCACCTAGCACTTTTCTTTTACGTCCTTAAGTTGGACAGTCCACAAGCTCAGTCTTCTTCTGTTGATGGATCCTCCAAGAGGAAGATCTCTAACTCCTTGTTGTTCTTCATCTTCTCACCATGGTATAGCTTCAAACGGTGGCCATTGACTTTGATGAATTTGGGGCTTGAAGGATGACTCAGGTGGAAGACGCCATATGGCTCAGCCTTTTCCACCCGGTAGGGGCCTTCCCACCTTGATCTCAGCTTGCCTGGCATGAGCCTCAGCCTTGAGTTATAAAGGAGAACCAACTCCCTAGGTCTGAACTCTCTTCTCTTGATATTCTTGTCATGCACAGCCTTCACCCTCTCTTTGTAGAGCCTTGAGTTCTCATATGCTTCTAGCCAGAGGCACTCCAATTATGCTAGTTGCAGCTTCCTTTCAGCACCGGCTCCCCCCAATCCCAAGTTGCATTCCCTCACCGCCCAGAAAGCATTGTGTTCCACCTCCACCGGGAGGTGACAAGCCTTTCCATAGACTAGGCGGAAGGGACTCATTCCGATTGGTGTCTTGTAAGCTGTCCGATAAGCCCAAAGCGCATCTGCAAGCCTGGTACTCCAATCTCTTCTATGAGGCTTGACAATCTTCTCTAATATGTGCTTTATCTCTCTGTTAGACACCTTGGCTTGCCCATTGGTCTGGGGATGGTAAGATGTCGCCACCTTGTGAACAATGCCATGTTTCTTCAGTAGACCTGTCAATCTCCTGTTACAAAAATGAGTGCCTTGATCACTCACGATTGCTCGTGGTGATCCAAAGCGACAGATAATATTATTTTGAACAAAAGAGACAACAACGTTAGCATCATCAGTATGGTTAGGAATTGCTTCCACCCATTTAGAAACATAATCAACAGCTAACAATATGTACAAGAAACCACTAGAGTTTGGAAATAGACCCATGAAGTCAATGCCCCAAACATAAAAAATTTCACAGAACAACATAAGTTTTTGGGGCATTGCATCCCGCTTGGATATATTCCCAAACCTTTGGCATGGGGAGCAAGATTCACAGAAAGCAGTTGCATCCTTAAAAAGTGTAGGCCACCAGAATCCACAGTCTAAAATTTTTCTAGCTGTTCTTTGAGGACCAAAATATCCACCACTCTCAGAAGAGTGGCAAGCCTCTAAAATTGACTGAAATTCTAATTGTGGCACACACCTTCTAATAATTTGGTCAGCACCACATCTCCATAAATATGGGTTATCCCATATATAATATTTAGACTCGCTTTTAAGCTTGTCCCTTTGATGCTTAGTAAAATTAGGAGGGAAGGTACGACTAACCAAATAATTAGCTATAGGTGCATACCAAGGAACCACCTCAGATATTGTGTGCAAGCTATCAAATGGAAAAGCATCATTGATAGGAGTGGAGTCACTCTTAATGTGCTCTAGGCGACTCAAGTGGTCCGCCACTAAATTTTGGGAACCACTCCTATCTTTGATTTCTAAATCGAATTATTGCAGCAACAATATCCAACGGATTAACCTTGGTTTGGACTCTTTTTTAGCTAACAAATATTTTAGAGATGCGTGGTCTAAATATACTACCACCTTAGTACCAAGTAAGTAGGCTCGGAATTTATCCAGAGTAAAAACAATAGCCAGAAGCTCTTTTTCAGTGGTAGTATAATTAGACTGAGCCGCGTCTAAAGTCTTAGAAGCATAAGCAATTATATAAGGGTCCTTACCTTCGTGCTGAGCCAACGCCGCTCCTACTGCATAGTTGGAGGCGTCACACATTATCTCAAATGGATGACTCCAGTCGGGCCCTCTCACAATCGGAGCTTGAGTCAAGGTAATCTTCAGCTTATCAAACGCTTCGATGCAGTCTTCAGTCAGCTCGAACTCAACGTCCTTCTGCAGCAATCAGGATAAAGGCAGTGCTACCTTACTGAAATCCTTGATAAATTGCCAGTAGAAACCTGCATGACCAAGAAACGAACGGAATTCCCTCACAGAGGAGGGGTAATGTAAACCAGAAATCACATCTACCTTTGCTGGATCAACTGAAATACCAGTATTAGAAATAACATGTCCTAGAACAAAACCTTGTTTTACCATAAAATGACATTTTTCAAAATTCAATACAAGGTTTGAACTAACACACCTTCCTAATACTCTAGCCAAACTATCTAGACAAAGGTCAAACAAATCACGATACACACTAAAGTCATCCATAAAAACTTCCATACAGCTCTCAAGAAGATATGAGAAAATACTCATCATGCATCTTTGAAACGTAGCCGGTGCATTACATAAGTCAAAAGGCATTCTCTTATATGCATACATTCCAAAGGGACATGGTAAAAGTTGTTTTCTCCTGATCTTCAGGAGCTATATGAATTTGAAAATAGCCAGTGTAACCATCTAGAATACAGTAGTATGATTTACCTGACAGGCGATCAAGCATTTGATCGATGAATGGTAACGGGTAGTGATCCTTGTGAGTAGCTTGGTTGAGGCGCCTATAATCAATGCATACTCTCCAGGAGTTCTACACTCTAGTTGCCATGAGTTCCCCATGCTCATTCTTCATAGTTGTGACTCCAGATTTCTTTGGTACCACCTGTATTCGGATGACCCATTCACTATCCGAGATTGGATAGATAATGTCAGCTTCAAGCAGCTGGTCACTTCCTTCTTGACAACTTCTAAGATGATGGGGTTTAACCGCCTTTGAGGTTGACAGATAGGCCTTGCTCCCTCTTCTAAAAATATACGGTGCTCACAGACATGAGTGCTGATGCCTACTATATCTGCCAAGCTCCACCCAATAGCTCTCTTGTGTCTTCTCAGCACACTAAGCAACTGCTCCTCTTGTTGGAAAGTGAGTTCCCTTGCAATGATAACTGGGAGCTTCTGATGATCCTCAAGGTAAGCATACTTGAGGTGGGGTGGAAGGGGCTTCAACTCTAATTTCAGCTCATGGCTAGGCGCTTGATCATTTGGAGCCATTGGAGGTGGCAGAGTATTCTCAGTAAGCTCAGAGGGTTTCCCCACACTTGCACCTTGCTCCATGTGCATCTCTTCTACTTCTTCTTAGTGAACTTCAACTACTGTCTCATCAATGATGTCGCACTGGAAGATGGAGTGATCTTTCAGAGGGTGCTTCATAGCTTCATCTAGGTTGAAGCTCACTGCTCTGCCATCTATCTCAAAAGAGTAAGTTCCTGAGAAGGCATCCAATTTGAACCACAAAGTCTTCAGAAATGGCCTTCCAAGCAGGATGGATGATGGTCTTCCTGAGTCATTAGGGGGCATCTCCAAAATGTAGAAGTCAATAGGGAATGTCAACCCCTTAATGCTTACCAGCACATCTTCAGCAATTTCAACCACTGAGATTATGCTCGTATCTGCCAAAACAAAACGTGCTGCAGACCTTTTCAAGGGTGGGAGCCTCAAGGCATCATATACAGATAATGGCATAATACTAACACATGCACCTAAATCACACATGCAATCAAAAAATTGTACACCCTCTATAGTAATAGTAACCATGCATGGACCCGGATCACCACATTTTTCCGGTATAGCGCCCATTAGAGCAGAAATAGAGCTACCTAGAGGAATAGTTTCTAAATCATGTATTTTATCTTTAATTATGCATAAATCTTTTAGAAACTTAGCATACTTAGGTACTTGGCGAATAGCATCAAAAAGGGGAATAGTTACCTCAACCTTTTTGAAGATCTCCACCATCTTGGGGTCTAGCTCCATTTGCTTTCTGGGTTTCGTAGCAAGGTGTGGAAAGGGAATGGGAATGGCGTCTCTCACAGCATCATCTTCCTTAGGTGCTTCATTCCTTGGTTGAGTTGCTTCCTCTTCATCCACATCTTGTACCTTACCTTCTTCTTCAACATCTTCCACCTCAACAATGTCTTCAACTTGGTTGTCTTTATTAGAGATTGGCTCTTCGGGACTCCTCTCTAGTAATGTGGTTCCGGACCTCAAAGTGATGGCATTGATTCCACTTTTGGGGTTGGGTAAAGCTTGAGAGGGAAGTGCATTGGAGCTTGAAGGTTGATTGTTGGGGGGTAGAAGGTGGTTCTATCCGGGAGATGAGAGCTTGTAAAGTGGAGGTAAGACCAGTGATGCTAGAGGTAAGTGTATCCTGAAGGTATTTCTGTCCTTGTACAATAGAGTGAAGCATCTCATCATTGGAGGAGGGAGGTGGGTAAGTAATCTGAGGGGCTTGTGGTTTGGTTGTTCTGTGGTGCTTGGGCTTGCCCTTTGGTGAGGTGCTCTATGAGTCTGGCCTTGGTTCTGCTATTAGTATGGGGGGTTCTGTTGATACCAGTTCTGCTAATTGTTGTTGTTGTTCCACCTCTGATTTTCACCGTTGTCTCTGCCTCCTTTGTTATAGTTGTCCCTCCATCCTTGGTTAGAATTATCTCTCCACCCTTGGTTGGAATTGTCTCTCCATCCTTGGTTAGAATTGTCTTGCCAACCTTGATTGTAGTTCCCACCTTGGTTATAATTACCGCCTTGTTGATAGTACCCTTGATTTGAAAGGTTATAATAGTTTTTGATAGCCGCCAAGGTGTTGTCCTCTTGTTGGAGTTGTGGACATTCATCAGTGTAATGGGAATAGCAGGCACATATTCCACACACTCTCTGAGGAACTAACTATTGACACTGTTATTGTGGAGGAGGCTGAGGTTGTTGTTGATTCAGCTGGAGCTGCTTCAGTATATTGGTCATCTCTTCTAGAGTCTTTGTGAGAGCAACAGTCTCACTACTAGAGGAAACCTCCACAATAGCCTTGGGATGGTTGTTCCTGTGCCTGGCATTCTGGGTGGACTCAGCTAGATCGGTGATCAGTTACCACGCTTTTGTCGCCATCTTGTACTTAGTCAGAGAGCCATTATTCCCAGCATCTAATATAGTCTTGTCTTGAGGCTTCATGCCTTGGCAGAAATAGCTAATCAACACCAACTGGTCAATCTTGTGATGGGGACATGAGTCTAGGAGATTTCTGAAGCATTCCCAATACTCGTAAAGAGTCTCTGATTTGCCTTGGATAATGCAGGAGATTTCTTTCCCCAGTCTATTTGTAACTTCAGCTGGAAAGAACTTGTCCCAGAATTCCCTTCTGAGCATATCCCAATTATAACCAAATAGTAGCCTCATCCGCACCATGACGCCTAGTAGTTGAGCAGGCCATCTAAAAATCCCTAAGGTGCTTGATAGGCTCTTGAGCAGGTAAGCCATGAAACTTAGGCAGTAGATTGATTAGCGCAGTCTTCAGTTCAAAATCCGTAGCTAAATTTGGATGACGCGCTTGGTATAGTTGTAGTGTGAAGTCCGGAGCTCCTGCTTCCTGGAAAGTAATCCTTCTGGGCTTCGCCATTTTACCTGCGCGTAAATCAACAGAATCAGTAGAAGAGGAGCTTGTTTCTTCCTCAAATGGCGCTTCAGATTCGCCATCAGATAAAAACAAAAGGTAGCAGAGTTGAAAAGAACAAAAATAAATCAAAATGAGAATTTTTGGGAAGCATGCTCATGAGAAATCAAATTGAAAGAATTACCATGTGCATTCAAAAAAAAAAAGAGAGAGTTATTTATTTTTCAAGCATATGAATAAGGGGATACAAAAGAATTCCCCAAATGCAAAAATAAAAGCAATGCACATGGGATAAAAATAAAAATTGAAACATGAGCATGTAACATCAAAAGTGGGAAAAGATGGGAAAACAGGTAAAGTAGTTTTGTTTTACTAAGTATGTATGTTAGGTGAGATCTTAGTCTAATTGAGGATTCACTTATTAGCTCACTTAGCCTTATACATATATCCTTACCTTTACCTTGGTCCCATTACAACCTTAATTAAAGACCTCATGATTTTTGGTATGTCTATATTCTATAATTGTTGATTGGTTAGATGAAGAACACTGAGTGACTAGAGAGTAAACACAAATCCAGTGAGGGTTCAATAGCTCATTAACATTTATCTCTGTTTAAATTATTTAATTGTCTTGCAATTTTGTAAAATGCTTTTCTCTCCCATCTCAATTGTAAAGGCACTATATTACTATCTAAGGTTAGGCTATATATATATGTATATGATGACTCCTTGAGAATGTGAATTAATTCAACTACATGCAAGCCTTATATACAAGTGAGTGAATAAAAATTAGAATTGCATGATGCATGACTCATTTAGGTAGTTGCATTTAGGTTAGATTGCATTGCATGACATTCCACCACTTTAACCTTACTCATTACCTTGGACTTAGCATGAGGACATGCTATTGTTTAAGTGTGGGGAGGTTGATAAACCCATATCTTATGACATATTTTATGCGTAGTTTGAGTGATTTATTCAACCCTTTACCCACTTATTCATATTAATTGCATGGTTTTACTTTCCCTTCCTTATTATGTGATGTATGTGAAAAACATGTTTCCTATGCTTTTAAATTAATTATTTTAATTGCCTTTATTTCCATTCGATGCTGTGATTAGTGTGTTGAGTAGTTTTAGATCCTCTAAGGAAGGAATGATTTAAAGGATGGAAAGAAAACATAAAAAATGGAAGGAAAGCGCAAAATGGAGTTTCTGAAGAAACTGGCATCCACGCGATCGCATGGGCGACGCGGACGCATGCCAAGCGCGAATCAACAGCGACGCGGCCGCATGACTGACGCGACCGCGCACCTTAAGAAGAACACATATGATGCGGCCGCATGACCGACGCGACCGCGTGACAAGAAAAGCTCCGAATGACGCGACCGCGTGACCCACGCGGACGCGTGACAGAGGCCACGCACCAGAAATTACAGAAAACGCTCATAGCGAATTCTGAAGCCCTTTTTGGCCCAAATCCAAGTCCAGAAGGCATAGACCAGAGGTTATGAAGTGAGGGAATGCATCCATTCAAAGGGAGCTCACCAAATTAGTTACTTTCCATGATTTAGATTTAGTTTGGAGAGAGGTTCTCTCCTCTCTCTTTAGGATTAGGATTTAGATTTAGGATTTTTATTCGCTTTCAGGATTATCTCTTTTGGTCAGGTTCAATATTCCTTTTATTTACTTTTGCAAGCTACTTTATGAATCCTTTCATGTTACAGATCACTCTTTTATTAATGTTATTTGAGGTATTTCAGTTTAATATTGATTTCTTTTATTTATGCTATTGTTGCTTTTACTCTGAAGACATTTTTATTCCAGTAGATTTACTTCCCCTTTTGGTTTTGGTTAAGAAATCAGTAACTCAGGAGTTGTCAAACTCAAACACGATTGATAATTGTTATCTTGTTAATTGAATTGAACTTCAATAATCCCAATCTTTTCTTAGGAAATAAATAGGATCCGAAGATCAAACCAATTAATCCCTTGACCTTCCTTTATATTAGTAAAGGCTAACAAAGTGGAATTAAGATTCAATTATTATCATCATTGATAAGGATAGCCAGAATAGGACCTCTAATTTCTCATACCTTGCCAAAAGTTTACTTTACAGTATTTATTTATTTTTAATTGCCATTTAAATTATTTGTCATATTTGTTCCTCATTCTTGAAACCCCAAATTTACAATCTCCATAACCAATAATAAGAACATACTTCCCTGCAGTTCCTTGAGAAGATGACCTGAGGTTTAAATACTCGGTTATCAATTTTAAAAGGGGTTTGTTACTTGTGACAACCAAAATGTTTGTACGAAAGGGATTTTTGTTGGTTTAGAAACTATATCTACAACGCAACTGTTTTTATGACATTCTTTACTTGCAAAAATCCTGTTCGTCACACCCTCAGAGGCTAATCGACGCCGAGCTCGCCTAATACGTGAAATAATTTTCTTGATCTTAGGATCAAATGTAGCTAAGCTCGGATCCGGTAGTGAACGCGTCATTCAATGAAAGAAACCTACAGCTCATGATAATAAAATAAAATATATTAAGAAAAATCAGATGTAAAATAGAATAAAAATGAAAAGATGCACATATAAAGATATTTACACCAACCAATAATTTAGCACGCTGTTGCAACTCCCCGGTAATGACGCCAAAAATTGACGGGCAGAAAATAGCCGATTAAGAATTTATAATAAAAATAGCGTTGTGAGTATAGTTCTTAACCGACGAAAATTCCGCTTATCAATTTAAAAAGAGCTGTCACAATTTAAGAATAAAATACTGGGAGTAGATTTCCCAAGTCGTCTCCCAACGAGTTGACAAAATAGTGCAATTTATTGGTCAGGAATTTTCTGAGAAATTTTAGAGTTGGGGAATAGAGAAATAAATGACTATTAATTAAAGCAATAAAAATTAACGAGAGATTTTATATAATTAAAATAAAAGCCTTGACTAGGAGAAGATTAATCAGAATTTCTATCCTTGTTGAATTCTCCCAAGTGTAATAGTAAAAGGTTGTTGCTTCTACTTAGTGAACCTTTACCTAATAAAGGAAAGTCGAGTAACTAACCAACTCTGATTCACAAGTCCTAATCCCTTCCTAGGGAAGGATTAGAGTTAGTGACTAGAGAGCCAGCCAACAACTTCTAATTACAAATTAACACTTGAGTATTTAATAAACCACTATTTTATGGTATATTTTGTGCTAAACTAAGTGGTTTTTATCAATTCTTTGCACACTTATTCATACAAATTTCATGGTTTTACAAATCCTTCCCAATTTTGTTCTATGGTTGAAAACTTGCTTCCTAAGCCTTTAAATTGTATATTTTTAATTCTCCTTTATACCATTCGATGCCGTGATCTGTGCGTTAAGTGTTTTCAGGCTGTATCAGGTAGGAATGGCTTAAAGGATGGAGAGGAAGCTTGCAAAAATGGAAGGAACACAAGAAACAAAGGAGATTACCAGCGAGGATCGATGCACACGCATGGATCACGCGTGTGCGTGACTTGAAGCTTTTCACAGTGACGCGTACGCGTGACAAGCGAAATTGCATAGTGACGCGTGCGCGTGACTGATGCGTACATATGACACGCGAAGAGGACCATCGATGCGTACGCGTGACTGACGCATACGCGTGACGTGCGCCACGTGCAGAAATTGTAGAAGACGCTGGGGGCGATTTTGGGCTGGTTTTGGACCCAGTTTTCGGCCCAGAAACACAGACTAGAGCCAGGGTACAAGTAGAGACTCAACATACATTCACTTTTACACAATTTTAGTTTTAGTTTTGAATCTTAGAGAGAGAAACTACCACTTCCTCTAGGATTCTTCATATTCATAGATTTCTAGTTTTATGCTTTTGGATTGGATATTGAGAAGAGTTACTACCTCCGTTTGAAGTTTCTATCATTACAGTTTGCCTTCTTGTTTCTCTACTCTTTTATTTTCCATTTAGTTTGTTCAGAGTTACATATGGATATCTTTGATTTTGGAAAGAATTAATGCAAAGAATTATTTTTACCTTTAATTAATTTTCTGTTATTACTTTGTTTGAATTACCATGTCTTCTTTTCATTCCCTTTATATGTTTATGAAAATGGCATTCATGTCAATGGAGTAGACTCCCAACTTGACTTGGGAGTTGATTAATAAGAAACCCTTGAGTTGGAATATTCAAGTGTTAATTGGTAATTGGAAGTTGTTGGCTGACTCTCTAGTCACTAATGCTAATCCTTCCATAGGAGAGGATTAGGACTTGTGAATCGGAGTTGGCTCAGTTACTTGACTTTCCTTTATTCGGTAAGGGATAACTAAGTAGAAACACAACCTCTTACCATTACACTTGGGAAAATTCAACAAGGATATAACTTCCAATTAATCTTCCCCCAGTCAAGGCTTTTTATTTCAAATATATAAACCTCTTGTTAATTTTTATTGCTTTCATTAATAATTATTTTATTTTCCTGTTCTCCAACTCTAAAATTCCTCAAAAAAATTCCTGACCAGTAAATTGCACTCTTTTGTCAACTCGTTGGGAGACAACTTGGGAATTTTACTCCCAGTACTTTATTCTTAAATTGTGACAACCCTTTTTAAATTGATAAGTGGAATTTTCGTCGGTTAAGAACTGTACTTGCAACGCTGTTCTTATTATAAATTCTTAATCGACAAGTTTTCGCCTCATCAATTTTTGGCGCCGTTGCCGAGGAGTTGCAACAGTGTGCTAAATTATTGGTTGGTGTAAATATTTTTAAATTTACATATTTGCATATTTTATTTTATTTTATTACCATGAGCTGTATGTTTCTTTCATTGAATGACGTGTTCACTACCTGATCCGAGCTTAGCCGCGTTTGATCCTGAGATCGAGAAAACTATTTCACGTATTAGGCGAGCTCGGCGTCGGTTAGCCTCTGAGGGTGGTGAAGTGGTTACTACCAATTCACCAGTATTATCTAAGGGCGAATCTGAAGCGCCACTTGAAGAAGAAACAAGCTTCTCTTCTACTGATTCTGTTGATTTACGCGCAGGTAATATGGCGGAGCCCAGAAGGATTACTCTCTAGGAAGCAGGAGCTCCGGACTTTACACTGCAACCGTATCAAGCGCGTCACCCAAATCTGGCTGTAGATTTTGAACTGAAGACTGCGCTAATCAATCTACTGGCTAAGTTTCATGGTTTACCTGCTCAAGAGCCTATAAAGCACCTCAGAGATTTTCAGACAGCCTTCTTAACTACTAGGCGTCATGGTGCAGATGAGACTACTATTTGGCTATATGCCTTCCTGTTTTCTCTTGAAGGAAAGGCAAGGGAGTGGTTCTACACTCAACCAGAAGAAGTTGTTACTAATTGGGATCTGCTCAGAAGGGAATTCCTGGATAAATACTTTTCGGCTGAAGTTACAGATAGACTGAGGAAAGAAATTTCCTGCATTATCCAAGGCGAATCAGAGACTCTTTACGAGTATTGAGAACGCTTCAGGAATCTCCTAGACTCATGTCCCCACCCCAAGATTGACCAGTTGGTGTTGATTAGCTATTTCACACAAGGCATAAAGCCTCAAGACAAGACTATATTAGATGCTGTGAGTAATGGCTCTCTGACTAAGTACAAGACGGCGACAGAAGCGTGGCAACTGATTGCCGATCTAGCTAAGTCTACCCAGAATGCAAGGCACAGGAACAACCATCCCAAGGCTATTGCGGAGGTTTCCTCTAGTAGTGAGACTACTGCTCTCACACAGACTCTGAGAGAGATGAACAACATACTGAAGCAGCTCTAGCTGAATCAACAGCAACCTCAGCCTCCTCCACAACAACAGTGTCAACAGTTGGTTCCTCAGAGAGTGTGTGGAATATGTGCCTGCTTTTCTCATTACACTGATGAATGTTCGCAGATCCAATAAGAAGACAACACCTTAGCAGCTACTAGCAACTATTATAACCGCCTGAATCAAGGGAATTATCAACAAGACGGTAATTATAACCAAGGTGGGAACAACAATCAAGGTTGGCAAGACAACTCCAACCAAGGCTGGTGAGACAATTCTAAGCAAGGGTGGAGAGATAATTCCAACCAAGGATGGAGGGACAACTACAATCAAGGAGGCAGAGAGAACAGTGGAAATTAGAGGTGGAACAACAACAACAATTAGTAGAATCGGTACCAACAGAACCCCCCATACCAACAGCAGAACCAAGGCCAGACTTACCGAGCACCTCACCAAAGGTAATCCCAAGCACCTCAGAACAACCAACAGCAAGCCCCTCGAATTACTTATCCCCCTTCCTCTTCCAATGATGAGATGCTTTGCTCTATTGCGCAAGGACAAAAAGACATTCAGAATACACTTAACTCTACCATAAACGGTCCTAACTCCACTCTACAAGCTCTTATTTCCCAGTTGGAACCACCTTCTATCCCCAACAATCAGCCTTCAAGCTCAAGTGCACTTCCCTCTCAACCCTTACCTAACCTAAAGGGTGGAATCAATGCCATTACTTTGAGGTCCGGAATCACACTGCAAGAGAGGAGTCATGAAGAGCCAAGCTCAAAAGAAGACATTCATGTTTAAGACATTGTTGAGGTAGAGGATGCTGAAGAAGAGGATGAAGTACAAGACATGGTTACAAAAGAAGTGGCTCAACCAAGGAATGGTGTACCAAAGGAAGATGAGGTTACAAGAGAAGCTATTCCCATTCCTTTTCCACACCTTGCTAGGAAACCTAGAAAGCAGATCGGGCTAGACCCCAAGATGGTGGAGATCTCCAAAAAGGTTGAGGTAACTATTCCCCTTTTTGATGCCATTTGCCAGGTACCTAAGTATGCTAAGTTTCTAAAGGATTTATGCATAAATAAAGATAAAATACATGATTTAGAAACTATTCCTCTAGGTAGCTCTATTTCTGCTTTAATGGGTGCTATATCGGAAAAATGTGGTGATCCGGGTCCTTGCATGGTTACTATTACTATTGAGGGTGTACAATTTTTTGACTGCATGTGTGATTTTAGTGCATGTGTTAGTATTATGCCATTATCTGTATATGATTCCTTGAGGCTTCCTCTCCTAAAAAGGTCGGTAGCACGTTTTGTTTTGGCAGATAAGAGCATAATATCGGTGGTGGGGATTGCTGAAGATGTGCTGGTGAGCATTAAGGGGTTGACATTTCCTATTGACTTCTATATTTTGGAGATGCCTCCTAATGACTCAGGAAGACCATTATCCATCCTGCTTGGAAGGCCATTTCTGAAGACTTCAAGGTTCAAATTGGATGCCTTCTCAGGAACTTACTCTTTTGAGATAGATGGCAGAGCAATGAGCTTCAACCTAGATGAAGCTATGAAACACCCTCCGGAAGATCACTCCATCTTCCAGTGTGACATTATTGATGAGACTGTAGTTGCAGTTCACTAAGAAGAAGTAGAACAGATGCACATGGAGCAATGTGCAAGTGTGGAGAAGCCCTCTGAACAAGATGAAGATACCTTGGCACCTCCAATGGCTCCAGAAGATCAAGCGCCTAGCCATGAGCTGTAATTAGAGTTGAAGCCCCTTTCACCTCACCTCAAGTATGCTTACCTTGAGGATCATCAGAAGCTTCTAGTTATCATTATAAGGGAACTCAATTCCCAACAAGAGGAGCAGTTGCTTAGTGTGCTAAGAAGACACAAGAGAGCTATTAGGTGGAGCTTGACGGATATAATAGGCATCAGCCCTCACGTCTGTGAGCACCATATATTTTTAGAAGAGGGAGCAAGCCCTGTCCGTCAACCTCAAAGGCAGTTGAACCCCACCATCTTAGAAGTTGTCAAGAAGGAAGTGATCAGACTGCTTGAAGCTGATATCATCTATCCAATCTCGGATAGTGAATAGGTTAGCCCAGTACAAGTGGTGCCCAAGAAGTCTGGAGTCACAACAGTGAAGAATGAGCATGGAGAACTCATGGCAACTAGAGTGCAGAATTTCTAAAGGGTATGCATTGATTATAAGTGCCTCAACCAGGCTACTCGCAAGGATCACTACCTACTGCCGTTCATCGATCAGATGCTTGATCGCTTGTCAGGTAAATCAAACTACTATTTTCTAGATGGTAAAACAATGTATTGTTCTTGGACATGTTGTTTCTAATACTGGTATTTATATAGATCCAGCAAAGGTAGATGTTATTTCTGGTTTACCTTACCCCTCCTCCGTGAGGAAAGTCCATTCGTTTCTTGGTCATGCAGGTTTCTACCGGTGATTTATCAAGGACTTCAGTAAGGTAGCATTGCCTTTATCCTGATTGTTGCAGAAGGATGTTGAGTTCGAGCTGAGTGAGGACTGCATGGAAGCGTTTGATAAGCTGAAGATTGCCTTGACTCAAGCTCCGATTGTGAGAGGGCCCGACTGGAATTAGCCATTTGAGATTATGTGTGACACCTCCAACTATGCAGTAGGAGCGGCGCTGGCTCAGCGCGAAGGTAAGGACTCTTATATAATTTCTTATGCTTCTAAGACCTTAAACGCTGCTCAGTCTAATTATACTACCACTGAAAAAGAGCTTCTGGCTATTGTTTTTGCTCTGGATAAATTCCGAGCCTACTTACTTGGTACTAAGGTGGTAGTATACTCAGACCATGCAGCTCTAAAATATTTGTTAGCTAAAAAAGAGTCAAAACCAAGGTTAATACGTTGGATATTGTTGCTGCAAGAATTTTATTTAGAAATCAAAGATAGGAGTGGTTCCCAGAATTTAGTGGTGGACCACTTGAGTTGCTTAGAGCACATTAAGAGTGACTCCATGATAAACCCATATTTTATGATTCATCTTGTTCTCAATTAAGTGTTTTTATCAATTCTTCACCCACTTATTCATGTAAATTGCATGGTTTTACTATTCCTTCCTTATTTTATGATATATGTGAAAACATGTTTCCTATGCTTTAAAAATATTAAATTTAATTATCCTTTATCACCATTCGATGCCGTGATTTGTGTGTTAGTATTTTCAGGTTTCGTAGGGCAGGAATGGCTTAGAGGACAGAAAGGAAACATACAAAAATGGAAGGAAAGCACAAAAATGGAGTTTTGAAAAAAAGGGCAGCGACGCACACGCATGGATGACGTGGACGCGTGCCTAACACAAAATGGCAATGACGCGTACGCGTAGACAACGTGGACGCGTGCCTAGAGCAGAACGCAAATGACGCGAACGCATGACTGATGCGTACACGTGACAAAGAAAAACTCCAAACCACGCGAACGCGTTACCTACGCGCACGCGTGACGGACACTACGTGCAGAAAATTGCAGAAGTCGCCCCCAGCGATTTCTAGGCCCTTTTTCGGCCCAAATCCAAGCCAGAAACACAGAATATAAGCCAGAGAATGGGAGAATCAAAAATAACAATTGATACAACATTCATAATACATAATTTTAAGTTTAGATGTAGTTTTTAGAGAGAGAGGTTCCCTCCTCTCTCTTAGGATTTAGGATTTCTATTATGATTAGGCTACTTCTCTTGAATCACAGGTTCAATGTTCCTTTAATTTATTTTCTACTTTTATTTATCCTATTACTTTAATTGTTATTTATCTTTCCAAATTGGATTATGAACTTTTCCATGTTAGATTTGAATATTCTATTTAATATAATTCAAGGTATTTCAGACTTATGATTGCTTTCTTTAATGTTATTGATGCTTTTAATTAATTCAAATTATTTTCGTTCGAGTATATTTTCTTCCCTCTTAGCTTTGGTTGAGTAATTGGTAGCACTTGAGTTATCAGACTCAGCAGTTGGTTGAAAATTGGGAATTGCTGATTGATTTGGATCGCTCTAAAGCTAGTCTTTCTACAGGAGTTGACTAGGACTTGAGGATCAAATTGATTGGTCCACTTGACTTTCCTTTATTTAGTAAGAGTTAACTAAGTGGGAGCAAAATCCAATTCTCATCACACCTGATAAGGATAACTAGGATAGGATTTCTAGTTCTCATACCTTGGCAAGAGATTTTCTAATTATTAATTTATTTTTCTTGTCATTTAAATTACTTGTTCCTTATTTTAAAAAACCCAAAAATACACCTTTTTCCATAACCAATAATAAATCATACTTCCCTGTAATTCCTTGAGAAGACGGCCCGAGGTTTAAATACTTCGGTTACAAATTTTATTGGGTTTTGTTACTTGTGACAACCAATTTTTTTTAGGAAAGGATTCTCTGTTAGTTTAGAAGCTATACCTACAACGTGATTACTTTTATTAAATTCTTTACTAGCAGGAATCAGGTCGTCAAAAAATGGCGCCGTTGTCCGGGAATTGTAACTGTGTGCCTTATTATTGGTTATTGTAAATATTTTATTTTGCTTGTTTATTTGTTTTTATTTTTGCTTTTTAATTTTTTTAGCTACTATGAGTTCTCACCCCCGTCGCTTTGAGTTTGGTTCTAATGTTGTTGAAAGGAATGGAAGCTATAACAGGAACATGCATCAAGGTCAAAATAATCAAAGATGGAAGGAGCCACGAGGATCTGATCAACCCTTTCGGCAACAACACCTTCCAAGATACCATGGACAACGACCATTCTACAATGCATGCCAAGACAATAGATACGGTGGACTTTCTCGTGACAACCAACCTCCACCAGTATACTATGGTCAAGAGCCATTCCGAGATGCGTACCAAGATGATAGATATGGTGGATCCCCTTGTGGTTACCAACAAGCCCACCATATGCCTATAACCCACCTCATCAATATAGCTATGAACCATCACACTCACAAGCCACCTACCAACACTCACCTCCATATGACCCTAACCCTTACCCACCCCAATTCCAATCCAATTACTCCCGAGAACCACCACTTCCATATGCACCATGTCCATATCCATCAACCCGAGAATCACAGGAGCGTCTCAAGGAAACAGTGAATAAATTTCATGCAACCCTTCACCAATTGGATCAAGTGATCAATCGACTAGCTTCCCGATGTTCGGACACTCAAGGAACCCCCATGGCTTCATGTGGACAATCTAAAGAAGAACGAAGCATGAAGGAGATACTAGAAACTCCAGTGGACAGTATAGAGCATGACTTTGTACTGGAACAAGTAGAGGAAGCCGTAATTATCGAAGAGGAAGAATTGGTTGAAGACTTAGGAGATGCTGAATGATGAGCGGATAATTTATACGCATTTTGGCATTGTTTTTACATAGTTTTTAGTATGATTTAGTTAGTTTTTAGTATATTTTTATTAGTTTTTAAATAAATATCATATTTCTAGACTTCACTACGAGTTTTGTATTTTTCTGTGATTTTAGGTAATTTCTGGCTGAAATTGAGGGACTTAAGCAAAAATCTGATTCAGAGGCTGAAGAAGGACTGCAGATGCTGTTGGATTCTGACCTCCCTGCACTCGAAATGGATTTTCTGGAGCTAAAGAAACCCAATTGGCGCGCTCTTAATTGCTTTGGAAAGTAGACATCCAGGGCTTTCCAGCAATATATAATAGTCCATACTTTGTCCGAGTTTTGACGACGCAAAATGGCGTTCAAACGCCAACTTCCTGCCTTATTCTGAAGTTAAACGCCAGAAACAGGTTGCAAACCAGAGTTAAACGCCAGAAACAGGCTACAACCTGGCGTTTAACTCCAAAAAGAGTCTCTACACATGAAAGCTCAATGCTCAGCCCAAGCACACACCAAGTGGGCCCGGAAGTGGATTTCTACATCATTTACTTATCTTATGTAACCCTAGCTACTAGTTTAGTATAAAAACTACTTTTAGTGATTTATTTTATATCTCTGGTTAGTCTTTGAATAATTTTATGTTCAGAGATCACGTTTAGGAGGCTGGCCATTTGGCCATGCCTGGACCTTCATCACTTATGTATTTTCAACGGTAGAGTTTTTACACACCATAGATTAAGGTGTGGAGCTCTGCTGTTCCTCATGAATTAATGCAAAGTACTATTGTTTTCTTATTCAATTCAAGCTTATTCCTATTCTAAGATATTCGCTTGCACTTCAACCATGATGAATATGATGATCCGTGACACTCATCACTATTCTCAACCTATGAACGCGTGCCTGACAACCACTTCTGTTATACCTTGGATTGAGCGTTTATCTCTTAGCCTCCATTCCGAAAGATTGGAGTCGTCGTGGTATAAGCTAGAATTATTGGCGTCCATTCTTGAGATCCGGAAAGTCTAAACCTTGTCTGTGGTATTCCGAGTAGGATCTGGAAAGGGATGACTGTGACGAGCTTCAAACTCGCGAGTGTTGGGCGTAGTGACAGACGTAAAAGGATCACTGGATCCTATTCCAACATGATCGAGAACCGACAGATGATTAGCCATGCGGTGACAGCGCATTTGAACCATTTTCACTGAGAGGACGGGAAGTAGCCATTGACAACGGTGATGCCCAACATACAGCTTGCCATGGAAAGGAGTATGAATGATTGGATGAAGGCAGTAGGAAAGCAGAGGTTCAGAAGGAACAAAGCATCTCCATACACTTATCTGAAATTCTCACCAATGAATTACATAAGTATCTCTATCTTATTTTCTGTTATTTATATTTTAATTATCAAAATCCCATAACCATTTGAATCTGCCTGACTGAGATTTGCAAGATGACCATAGCTTGCTTCAAGCCGACAATCTCCGTGGGAGCAACCCTTACTCATGTAAGGTTTATTACTTGGACGACCCAGTGCACTTGCTGGTTAGTTGTATCGGAGTTGTGAAAAAGAATTTGAGATTATGAACGTGCGTACTGAGTTTTTGGCACCGTTGCTAGAGATCACAATTCCGTGCACCAAGTTTTTGGCGCCGTTGCCAGGAATTGTTCGAGTTTGGACAACTGACGGTTCGTCTTGTTGCTTAGATTTGGTAATTTTATTTTAATTTTAAGCTTTTTGTTTTTATTATTTTTATTTTCGAAAAAAAATTTCAAAAAAATAAATTATTCTATGGCTTCAGAATTTTTAAGAATGAATTCTAGAGTTTCATGATGATCTGTTGAAGTCTGGTTGGCTGTGAAGCCATGTCTAATCTTTTGGACCGAGGTTTCAACTCATCATCACAAGAGTTTTTTTATTCTCATCAATTCAGCTGTTGTATGCCTAATTTGTATGCTAAAGCTTGGCTGGCCATTGGCCATGTCTAGTATTTTGGACCAGAGCTTTCACTGAAAGCTTGGCTGGCTAGTAAGCCATGTCTAATTCCTGGACCGGAGTTTTAAGCTGACATTGCATGATTCCTGAAATTTTCATTAAAAATTTTTGAAATCCTTATTTTTCTTTTTCCAATTAATTTTTGAAAAATACCAAAAAATTTTAATAAAATCATAAAACCAAAAATAATTGTGTTTCTTGTTTAAGTCTAGTGTCAAATTGTAAGTTTGGTGTCAATTGCATGTCTTCATTCTTCTTGCATTTTTCGAAAGTGTGTTCATGTGTTCTTCATAATCTTCAAGTTGTTCTTGATGATCTTCTTTGTTTGATCTTTGCATTTTCATGTTTTGTGTCTTTTCTTGTTTTTTATATGCATTTTCAATTTGTTAGTGTCTAAAGTTTGAAAATTTCTAAGTTTGGTGTCTTGCATGTTTTTCTTTTCTTAAAAAATTTCAAAAATAAGTTCTTGGTGTTCATCTTGACATTCAAAGTGTTCTTGGTGTTCATCTTGACATTCAAAGTGTTCTTGCATATTTATCTTGTTTTGATTCATAATTTTCATGTTTGGAGTCATTCTGTTATTTTTCTCTTTCTTCATTGAAAATTCAAAAAAAAATCTTTCCCTTATTCTTCTCATAAATTTCGAATATTTGAGTTGACTTATTCAAAAATTTTTAAAATTTAGTTGTTTCTTATAAGTCAAATCAAATTTTCAATTTAAAAATCTTATCTTTTCAAAACCTTTTCAAAAATCAAATCTTTTTCATTTTTCTTTCATGATTTTCGAAAATTTTAAAAATGATTTTCAAAATCTTTTTCTTAATTTCATTTCATAATTTCAAAATCTTTACTAACAATTAATGTGATTGATTCAAAAATTTTGAAGTTTGTTACTCGCTTATTAAGAAAGGTTCAATCTTTAAATTTTAGAATCATATCTTTTAGTTTCTTGTTAGTCAAGTAATTAACTTTAATTCTCAAAATCAAATCTTTTTAAATTTCTTTTTCAAATCTTTTTCAAAATAATTTTCAATCACATCTTTTTCAAAATCTTCTCTAACTTCTTATCTTTTCAAAATTGATTTTCAAATCTTTTTCAATTAATCACTTAACTTTTTGTTTGATTTTTTAAATTCTTGTCTTTTTCAAAACTATCTAACCACTTTCCTCTCTCCAATTTTCGAAAATCACTAACTTTTTTTCAAAATTTCTTTTCATTAACTAATTGTTTTAAATTTCAATTTAATTTTATTTTTCTTCTTAATTTTTGAATACTACTTAATAATTAAAATAAAAACAAAAATATTTTCCTTTTATTTTAAATTAAATTCGAATTCTCTCCGCCTCTCTCATCTCTTTCTATTTATTTATCTACTAACATTCCTCTTCTACTCATAATTCGAACCCACTCTTCTCCTCTGTGTTCGAATTTTTCTCTTCTCCTTCTTCTATTCTCCTATTCTTCTACTCACATAAAGGAATATCTATACTGTGACATAGAGGATTTCTCTTCTTTTTTGTTATCTTCTTTTTCATATGAGCAGGAACAAGGATAAGAACATTCTTGTTGAAGCTGACCCTGAACCTGAAAGGACTCTGAAGAGGAAGCTAAGGGAAGCTAAGGCACAACTCTCTGGAGAGGACCTGACAGAAATTTTCGAACAAGAAGGAGACATGGCCGAACCTAATAACAATGGTGGAGATGTAAGGAAGATGCTTGGTGACTTTATTGCACCCTCTTCTAACTTCTATGGAAGAAGCATCTCAATTCCTGCAATTGGAACAAACAACTTTGAGCTTAAGCCTCAATTAGTTTCTCTAATGCAGCAGAATTGCAAGTTCCATGGCTTCCAATGGAAGATCCTTATCAATTTTTTGCTGAATTCTTGCAAATATGTGACACAGTCAAGACCAATGGAGTTGATCCCAAGGTCTACAGGCTTATGCTTTTCCCTTTTGCTGTAAGAGACAGAGCTAGAACATGGTTAGATTCACAACCTAAGGAAAGCCTGAACTCTTGGGATAAGCTGGTCAGTGCTTTCTTGGCCAAATTCTTTCCACCTCAAAAGATGAGCAAGCTTAGAGTGGAAATCCAAACCTTCAGACAAAAGGAAGGAGAATCCCTCTATGAAGCTTGGGAAAGATATAAGAAACTGATCAAAAGGTGTCCTACTGACATGCTTCCAGAATGGAGCATCATAAGTATATTCTATAATGATCTGTCTGAGTTGTCAAAAATGTCATTGGACCATTCTGCAGGAGGATCTCTTCATCTGAAAACCCCTGCAGAAGCTTAGGAACTCATTGAAATAGTTGCAAATAACCAGTTCATGTACACCTCTAAGAGGAATCCTGTGAACAATGGGACGCCTCAGAAGAAGGGAGTTCTTGAAATTGATACTCTGAATGCCATATTGGTTCAGAACAAAATATTGACTCAGTAAGTCAATATAATTTCTCAGAGTCTGAATGGATTGCAAGCTGCATCCAACAGTACTAAAGAAGCATCCTCTGAAGAGGAAGCTTATGATCCTGAGAACCCTGCAATAGCAGAGGTGAATTACATGGGAGAATCCTATGGAAACACCTATAACCCTTCATGGAGAAATCATCTAAATTTCTCATGGAATGACCAAAAGAAGTCTCAACAAGGCTTCAATAATAATGGTGGAAAAAATAGGTTTAGCAATAGCAAGCCTTTTCCATCATCTTCTCAGCAACAGACAGAGAATTCTGAACAGAGCCAGTCTGGCCTAGCAACCATAGTCTCTGATCTATCCAAGACCACACTAAGTTTCATGAATGAAACAAGGTCCTCCATTAGAAATTTGGAGGCACATGTGGGTCAGCTGAGTAAGAAGATTACTGAAACTCCTCTCAGTACTCTCCCAAGCAATACAGAAGAAAAACCCAAGAGAGAGTGCAAGGCCATAACCATGACCAATATGGCCAAACCTGGAGAGAGTGAGGAGGATGTGAGTC
Organism: Arachis hypogaea; assembly: GCF_003086295.3. NCBI lineage: Eukaryota > Viridiplantae > Streptophyta > Magnoliopsida > Fabales > Fabaceae > Arachis > Arachis hypogaea. The sequence goes on from NC_092046.1 coordinate 112,295,746, forward strand.
TCAGTGAGGAAAGCCTCATGGGACGTCCTCTAGACAGAAAGGAGTTTTCCTTTGAGGAACCAAAGGAATATGAGGCTCAAACAGAGTCCATAGAGATTCCATTGAACTTCCTTCTGCCATTCATGAGCTCTGATGAATATTCTTCCTCTGAAGAGGATGAAGACATCACTGAAGAGTAAGTTGCTAAGTATCTAGCAGCAATCATAAAGCTGAATGCCAAGTTATTTGGTAATGAGACTTGGGAGGATGAACCCCCCTTGTTCACCAATGAACTGAGTATATTAATGAGGCAGACATTACCTCAGAAGAAACTGGATCCCGAAAAATTCTTCATACCTTGTACCATAGGCACCATGACCTTTGAAAAGGCTCTATGTGATCTGGGGTCAGGGATAAACCTCATGCCCCTCTCTGTAATGGAGAAATTGGGAATCTTTGAGGTACAAGCTGCAAGAATCTCACTAGAGATGGCAGACAAATCAATGAAATAGGCTTATGGACTAGTAGAAGACGTGCTAGTGAAGGTTGATGGCCTTTACATCCTTACTGATTTCATAATCCTAGACACTGGGAAGGATGAGGATGAATCCATCATCTTTAGCAGACCCTTCCTAGCCACAGTAAAAGCAGTGATTGATGTTGACAGAGGAGAGTTAGTTCTTCAGTTGAATGAGGACTACCTTGTATTCAGAACTCAAGGTTCTCCTTTTGTAACCATGGAGAGGAAGCATGAAAAGCTTCTCTCAGTACAGAGTCAAACAAAACCCCCCACATTCAAACTCTAAGTTTGGTGTTGAGAGGCTCCAACATTGCTCTGATTATCTGTGAGGCTCCATGAGAGCTCACTATCAAGCTATTGACATTAAAGAAGCACTTATTGGGAGGCAACCCAATGTTATTTAGTTATATCTATATATTTTCCATTGCTATTTTATGTTTTCTTTAGGTCGATGATCATGTGAAGTCAGAAAAACAACTAAAAAAAATCAAAAACAGAATGAAAAACAGCATTAAAAATAGCTCACCCTGGAGGAAGAGCTTACTGGCATTTAAACGCCAGTAAGAAGCAGTAGACTGGCGTTTAACGCCAGAAAGAAGCATCAAGCTGGCGTTAAACGCCAGAAACAAGCACCAAACTGGCGCTTAACGCCAGAACAGAGCATCTACTTGGCGTTTAACGCCAAGAATGGGAGAAAAGCTGGCGTTAAACACCAGAAACAAGCAGCAACCTGGCATTTAACGCCAGAAGTGCACTCTAAGGGCGTTTTGCACGCCTAAATGGAGCAGGGATGTTAAGTCCTTGACCCCTCAGGATCTGTGGACCCCACAGGATCCCCACCTACCCCACCTCTTCTTCTCTCCTCTTCACACTCTTTCATAACACTCTTCCCCAAATACCCTTCACCAATCACCTCCATACCTCTTCCCCAAATACTCTTCACCACTCACATCCATCCACTCTTTCCCAAAAAACCCACCAACCTCCAAATTCAAAATCCTTTCCCTCCCAAACCCAACCCTAATACACGAAACCTAACCCTCCCCCACCCCTATATAAACCCATCAACACTACCTCATTTTCACATATTACAAACACTCCTTTCCCCCCTTGGCCGAATACACTCTTCCCCTCCATCTCCTTCATTGTCTTCTTCTTCTACTATTTTCTTTCTTTTTTTGCTCGAGGACGAGCAAACATTTTAAGTTTGATGTGGTAAAAGCGTTGCTTTTTGTTTTTCTATAACCATTAATGACACCTAAGGCCAGAGAAACCTCAAGAAAGAGGAAAGGGAAGGCAATTGCTTCTACCTCTAAGTCATGGGAGATGGAGAGATTCATCTCAAAGGTCCATCAAGACCACTTCTATGAAATTGTGGCTAAGAAGAAGGTGATCTCTGAGGTCCCTTTCAAGCTCAAAAGGAGTGAGTATCCGGAGATCCGACATGAGATTAGAAGAAGAGGATGGGAAATTCTCTCCAATCCTATTCAACAATTCGGAATCTTAATGGTTTAAGAGTTCTATGCAAACACATGGATCACTAGGAACCATGATCAAAGTATGAACCCGAATCCAAAGAATTGGCTTACAATGGTTCGGGGGAAATACTTAGATTTCAGTCCGAAAAATGTAAGGTTGGCGTTCAACTTGCCAATGATGCAAGAAAACGCACGCCCCTACACTAGAAGGGTCAACTTTGATTAAAGGTTGGACCAAGTCCTCATGGACATATGTGTGGAAGGAGCTCAATGGAAAGTTGACTCAAGAGGCAAACCGGTTCAATTGAGAAGATCGGACCTAAAGCCTGTAGCTAGAGGATAGTTGGAGTTCATCCAACGCTTTATCATTCCTACTAGCAACCGATCTGAAGTAATTGTGGATCGGGCCATCATGATCCATAGTATCATGATTGGGGAGGAAGTGGAAGTTCATGAGATTATACCTCAAGAACTCTACAAGGTGGCTGACAAGTCCTCCACTTTGACAATGTTAGCCTTTCCTCACCTCATTTTCCACCTCTGCAATTCGGCTGGGATTGACATAGAGGGAGACATCCTCATTGATGAGGACAAGCCCATCACTAAGAAAAGGATGGAGCAAACAAGAGATCATGGACCTCTACAAGAGCATGAGGAAATTCCTCACCATGAAATCCCTGAGATGCCTCAGGGGATGCACTTTCCTCCACAAAACTATTGGGAGCAAATTAACACCTCCTTAGGAGAGTTAAGTTCCAACATGGGACAACTAAGGATGGAGCACCAAGAGCAATTCATCATTCTCCATGAGATTAGAGAAGATCAAAGAGCTATGAGGGAGGAGCAACAAAGGCAAGGAAGAGACATAGAGGAGCTCAAGCACTCTATAAGATCTTCAAGAGGAAGAACTAGCCGCCATCACTAAGGTGGATGATGCGGGCAGAAATTGGTGAATTAAAATTGTTAAAATATATACGTTGCAAGTATAGTTCTTAACTTGCCAGAAATCCACCGCTCAATTTAGAAAGGTGTCACAGAAAATTGAAATTTAAAATACTGGGAGTATGAATCCCAGGTCGTCTCCCAACGAGTTGCAGAAAAGTGTGCTATTTTATTAATCAGAGATTTTTAAAAAGGGTTGAATTGAGCAAACAGGAAATTAAATTGGTGAATTTGAATAATGTAAATAAAAGCCTTGACTGGGAATTGATTAGTTGGAATCCCTATTATTATTGGAATACTCTCAGGATTAATTGATAATTGAAGGTTGTCCTGTTTAGTTATCCTTCACTAGGTAAAGGAAAGTCAAACAAGTTGGAATGCTACGTCCGTTCACAAGTTGCAATCCACTTAATTAAAAGGGATTGGTGTTAGTGATTAGGAGGCAATTTAACCATAAACCCAATTATAATTTTTCTTTCAAGCCTCCCAACTCAAGGGTTCCTTTCAATCAATTCCCCATCAAGTTAGGGAACTACTCGCTCATTGTGAATGTAAAATTCATAGCATATAAAAAGGAATTAAAGGAAGACATTGTAAATAAAAATCGAAATAGTCAATTAAAAATAAAGGTGATCCTTGTATTAAATAATCCTAAAAATATTCCAATGGTAAAATTAACAAAGCAAAGAACATGGAAGAGTGAAGCCAAGTAAAGAAAACAAACTAGAATGACGAAGTCTTGATGAGGTAATAACTCTTCTCAGTGTTCCACTGCCAAAAAAAGTAAGAGAAAATTAAATCCTAAGAACTATGAATGTCTAGAGAGAAAACCTAGAGGAGGAGTAAAAACTAGATCTAAAAACTAAAACTGTGTAGAATGAATGTTGTCTCTGGTTTCTGCATGTTCTCTGGCTTTAGTCTGCTGTTCTGGGCCGAAAACTGGGTCAAAATAGGGTCCAAAATCGCCCCCAGCGATTTTGCAAATTATGCAGATCGCGCATGCCACGCGATTGCGTCGCTCATGCGGACGCGTCATTCGCGTTTCGCTTCACCAAGAGGGCGCGTCGTCCACGCCTCCGCGTCGCTCGTGCTTTTCCATTTCGCGCGGTCGCGTCATCCATGCGGCCGCGTCACTGCGATTTGATCTTCTCCGTGCAGTCGCGTCGTCCATGTGGCCGCGTCGCTTCTCGCTGGTTATCTCCTCAATTTCTTGTGTTCCTTCTATTTTTGCTAGCTTCCTTTCCAATCTCCAACTCATTCTTGCCCTATAAAGCCTGAAACGCTTAACACACAGATCACGACATCGAATGGAATAAAGGAGAAGTAAAATGTATAATTAAAAGTCTCTAGGAAGCAGTTTTCACTCATGTAATAATTTCAGGAAGGAAATATAAATGCATGCTATTTTAATGAATAAGTGGGTCAGGATCATGATAAAACCACACAATTAAACACAAAATAAACCATAAAATAGTGGTTTATCAGTGGACCCATTTTTAATTTTCTTGTTCTTATTTTTTCTGATTTTCATTTCCTATGCTTTATGTTTTGTCTATGTTTGTGTCTTTATTACATGATCATTAGTGTCTAGTGTTGATGAGTGGATAATTTATACGCTTTTTGGCATTATTTTTAGTATGTTTTTAGTAGGATCTAGTTACTTTTAGGGATGTTTTCATTAGTTTTTATGTTAAATTCACATTTCTGGACTTTACTATGAGTTTGTGTGTTTTTCTGTGATTTCAGGTATTTTCTGGCTGAAATTGAGGGACTTGAGCAAAAATCAGATTCAGAGGTTGGAGAAGGACTGCTGATGCGGTTGGATTCTGACCTCCCTACACTCAAAATGGATTTTCTGGAGCTACAGAACTCAAAATGGCATGCTTCCAGCAATGTATAATAGTCCATACTTTGCCCAAGTTTAGACGACGCAAACTGGCGTTCAACGCCAGCTCTCTGCCCAATTCTGGCGTCCAGCGCCAGAAAAGGATCCAAAACCAGAGTTGAACGCCCATACTGGCACAAAAGCTGGCGTTCAACTCCAAGAAGGACCTCTACACGTGCAACACTCAAAGCTCAGCCCAAACACACACCATGTGGGCCCTGGAAGTGGATTTATGCATCAATTACTTACTTCTGTAAACCCTAGTAGCTAGTTTATTATAAATAGGACATTTCACTATTGTATTAGATATCTTTTGAACCATCTTTGAATCTTTGGATCATCTTTGGATGCCTGGTTCTTAGATCAGAGGGGCTGGCCATCTCGGCCATGCCTGGACTTTTCACTTATGTATTTTTAACGGTAGAGTTTCTACACTCCATAGATTAAGGTGTGGAACTCTGCTGTTCCTCAAAGATTAATGCAAAGTACTACTGTTTTCTATTCAATTCATCTTATTTCGCTTCTAAGATATTCATTCGCTCTTCAACTTGAATGTGATGAACGTGACAATCATCATCATTCCCTATGAACGCGTGCCTGACAACCACTTCCGTTCTACTTTCGACTGAATGAGTATCTCTTAGATCTCTTAATCAGAATCTTCGTGGTGTAAGCTAGAATGATGGCGGCATTCAAGAGAATCTGGAAAGTCTAAACCTTGTCTGTGGTATTCCGAGTAGGATTCAATGATTGAATGACTGTGACGAGCTTCAAACTCGCGATTGCTGGGCGTAGTGACAGAACGCAAAAGGATAGTAAATCCTATTCCAGCATGATCGAGAACCGACAGATGAATAGCCGTGCCGTGACAGGGTGCGTTGACCATTTTCACTGAGAGGATAGGATGTAAACCATTGACAAGGGTGATGCCTCCAGACGATTAGCCGTGCTGTGACAGGGCATTTGGATCATTTTCCCGAGAGAAGACCGAAAGTAGCCACTGACAATGGTGATGCATTACATAAAGCCAGCCATGGAAAGGAGTAAGACTGATTGGATGAAGATAGCAGGAAAGCAGAGATTCAGAGGAACGAAAGCATCTCTATTCGCTTATCTGAAATTCTCACCAATGATTTACATAAGTATTTCTATCCCTATTTTATTAATTATTTTCGAAAACACCACTACTATTTTATATCCGCCTGACTGAGATTTACAAGGTGACCATAGCTTGCTTCATACCAACAATCTCCGTGGGATTCGACCCTTACTCACGTAAGGTATTACTTGGACGACCCAGTGCACTTGCTGGTTAGTTGTGCGAAGTTGTGAACCATGGTATTGGCATCATGTTTTTGGCGCCATTACCAGGGAAAGAAAGAGCGATGAATTTTATATAATTAAAGTGTAATCACAATTTCTGCGCACCAAGTTTTTGGCGCCGTTGTCGGGGATTGTTCGAGTTTGGACAACTGACGGTTCATCTTGTTGCTCAGATTAGGTAATTTTCTTTTTGTTTTCTCTTCAAAAAATTTTTCAAAAATCTTTCAAAATTTTCTCCTTTTTTTTTGAAAAAAAAATATTTTCAAAAATATATTTTCCTTCAGAATTTTTAAGATTGAATTCTAGTGTTTCATGAAGCATGCTAAAGCCTGGCTGGCTGTAAAGCCATGTCTAAATTCCTTTGGACTGAGGTTTTGGCTTAAAATTGAATGAATTACACTCATATTTTTACTAAAGCTTAGCTGGCTATTAAGCCATGCTTGACCCTTTGATTGGAGCTTTAGACTAAAGAGCATAAGATTCCTGGAATTCATATTAAAAATTTTAGAATCCTTATTTTTGTTTTTCAAATAATTTTCGAAAAAAATACAAAAAAATTAAAACATAAAAAAAAATCAAATATATTTTTTGTGTTCTTGTTTGAGTCTTGAGTCATGTTATAAGTTTGGTGTCAGTTGCATGTGCATCTTGCATTTTTCGAAAAAATCATGCATTCATAGTGTTCTTCATGATCTTCAAGTTGTTCTTGGTAAGTCTTCTTGTTTGATCTTTGCAATTGCATGTTTTGTGCCTTTTCTTGTTTTTCATATGCATTCTTGGATTCTTAGTGTCTAAGCATTAAAGAATTCTAAGTTTGGTGTCTTGCATGTTTTCTTTGCATTAAAAATTTTTCAAAAATATGTTCTTGATGTTCATCATGATCTTCATCGTGTTCTTGGTGTTCATCTTGACATTCATAGCATTCTTGCATGCATTCATTGTTTTGATCCATAACTTTCATGCATTGCATCATTTTTCTTGTTTTTCTCTCTAATCATAAAAAAAATTCAAAAATAAAAAAAAAATATCTTCCCCTTTTTCTCTCATCAAATTCGAAAATTTGAGTTGACTTTTTCAAAAATTTTTAAAATCTAGTTGTTCTTATGAGTCAAATCAAATTTTCAATTTGAAAATCTTATCTTTTTCAAAATCTTTTTTAAAAATCAAATCTTTTTCAAATTTCTTAGTTATTTTCGAAAATTCCAAAAATATTTTTCAAAAATCTTTTTCTTATTTTTATATCAAATTTTCGAAAATAACAATAACAATTAATGTTTTGATTAAAAAATTTCAAGTTTGTTACTTGCTTGTCAAGAAAGATTCAAACTTTAAGTTTTAGAATCATATCTTGTGATTTCTTGTGAATCAAGTCATTAATTGTATTTTTAAAAATCAAATCTTTTTTCAAAAAACTAATTTCTATCATATCTTTTCAAAAATATCTTCTCATCATATCTTTTTCAAAAATTTGATTTCAAAATATCTTTTCTAACTTCCTAACTTCTTATCTTTTCAAAATTGACTTTCAAAACTTGTTTCAACTAACTAACTTTTTGTTTGTTTCTTATCTTTTTCAAAACTACCTAACTAACTCTCTCTCTCTCTCTCATTTTCGAAAATATCTCCCTCTTTTTCAAAATTTCTTTTTAATTAAACTAATTATTTTATTTTTTATTTGAATTTTTGAAAAACTATTAACCCTTTTCAAAATTAATTTTCGAAAATTACTAACCTTTTTCAAAAACTATTTTCAAAAATTACTAACTCTTTTTCAAAAATTATTTTCGAAAATTCCCCTTCTCTCTCATCTCCCTCTATTTATTTATTCATCTACTAACACTTCATCTCACCCAAATTCGAACCCTCTCTTCCATCTGTGTTCGAATTTCTTCTTCTTCTTTTCTTCTAACTCACACTGGGACCTCTATACTGTGGTAAAAAGGACCCCTATTATTATTATTTTTCTATTCTCTCTTTTTCATATGAGCAGGAGCAAGGACAAGAACATTCTTGTTGAAGCAGATCCAGAACCTGAAAGGACTTTGAAGAGGAAATTAAGAGAAGCTAAATTACAACAATCCAGAGAGAACCTTTCAGAAATTTTCGAATAGGAAGAGGAGATGGCAGCCGAAAATAATAATAATGCAAGGAGAATGCTTGGTGACTTTACTGCACCTAATTTCAATTTACATAGAAGAAGCATCTCCATTCCTGCCATTGGAGCAAACAACTTTGAGCTGAAACCTCAATTAGTTTCTCTGATGCAGCAGAACTGCAAGTTTCATGGACTTCCATCTGAAGATCCTTTTCAGTTCTTAACTGAGTTCTTGCAGATATGTGATACTGTTAAGACTAATGGAGTAGATCCTGAAGTCTATAGGCTCATGCTTTTCCCTTTTGCTGTAAGAGACAGAGCTAGAATCTGGTTGGACTCTCAACCCAGAGACAGCCTGAACTCTTGGGATAAGCTGGTCACGGCTTTCTTAGCTAAGTTCTTTCCTCCTCAAAAGATGAGCAAGCTTAGAGTGGATGTTCAAACCTTCAGATAGAAAGAAGGTGAATCCCTCTATGAAGCTTGGGAAAGATACAAGCAGCTGACCAAAAAGTGTCCTTCTGACATGCTTTCAGAATGGACCATCCTGGATATATTCTATGATGGTTTATCTGAGCTATCAAAGATGTCATTGGATACTTCTGCAGGTGGATCCATTCAGCTAAAGAAAACACCTGCAGAAGCTCAAGAACTCATTGACATGGTTGCAAATAACCAGTTCATGTACACTTCTGAAAGGAATCCTGTGAATAATGGGACGCCTATGAAGAAGGGAGTTCTTGAGATTGATACTCTGAATGCCATATTGGCTCAGAACAAAATATTGACTCAGCAAGTCAATATGATTTCTCAGAGTCTGAATGGAATGCAAGCTGCATCCAACAGTACTCAAGAGGCATCTTCTGAAGAAGAAGCTTATGATCTTGAGAACCCTGCAATAGCAGAGGTGAATTACTTAGGTGAACCTTATGGAAACACCTATAACTCATCATGGAGAAATCATCCAAATTTCTCATGGAAGGATCAAAAGCCTCAACAAGGCTTTAATAATGGTGGAAGAAACAGGTTTAGCAATAGCAAGCCTTTTCCATCATCCACTCAGCAACAGACAGAGAATTCTGAGCAGAACCCATCTAGCTTAGCAAACTTAGTCTCTGATCTATCTAAGGCCACTGTGAGTTTCATGAATGAAACAAGGTCTTCCATTAGAAATTTGGAAGCACAAGTGAGCCAGCTGAGTAAAAGAATCACTGAAATTCCTCCTAGTACTCTCCCAAGCAATACAGAAGAGAATCCAAAAGGAGAGTGCAAGGCCATTGACATAAGCACCATGGCCGAACCCAATGAGGGAGAGGAGGACGTGAATCCCAAGGAGGAAGACCTCCTGGGACGTCCAGTGATCAATAAGGAGCTTCCCTCTGAGGAACCAAAGGACTCTGAGGCTCATCTAGAGACCATAGAGATTCCATTGAACCTCCTTATGCCCTTCATGAGCTTTGATGAGTATTCCTCTTCTGAAGAGAATGAGGATGTTACTGAAGAGCAAACTGCCAAGTTTCTTGGTGCAATCATGAAGCTGAATGCCAAATTATTTGGTATTGAAACTTGGGAAGATGAACCTCCCTTGTTCACAAATGAACTAAGTGATCTGGATCAACTGACATTGCCTCAGAAGAAACAGGATCCTGGAAAGTTCATAATACCTTGTACCATAGGCACCATGGTCTTTAAGGCTCTGTGTGACCTTGGTTCAGGAATAAACCTCATGCCCCTCTCTGTAATAGAGAAACTGGGAATCTATGGGGTGCAAGCTGCTAAAATCTCATTAGAGATGGCAGATAATTCAAGAAAACAGGCTTATGGACAAGTAGAGGACGTGTTAGTAAAGGTTGAAGGCCTTTACATCCCTGCTGATTTCATAGTCTTGGATACTGGAAAGGAAGAGGATGAATCCATCATCCTAGGAAGACCTTTCCTGGCCACAGCAAGAGCTGTGATTAATGTGGACAGAGGAGAATTGATCCTTCAATTAAATAAGGACAACCTTGTGTTTACAACTCAAGGATCTCTCTCTGCATCCATGGAGAGGAAGCAGAAAAAGCTTCTCTCAAAGCAGAGTCAAACAAAGCCCCCACAGTCAAACTCTAAGTTTGGTGTTGGGAGGCCACAACCAAACTCTAAGTTTGGTGTTGAACTCCCATATCCAAACTCTAAGTTTGGTGTTGGAGAGTCTCAACAATGCTCTGAACATCTGTGAGGCTCCATGAGAGCCCACTGTCAAGCTATTGACATTAAAGAAGCGCTTATTGGGAGGCAACCCAATCTTTATTTATCTAACTATATTTTTCCTAGTTATATGTCTTTATAGGTTCATGATCATGTGGAGTCACAAAATAAATATAAAAAATTGAAAACGGAATCAAAAACAGCAGAAGAAAAATCACACCCTGGAAGAAGCACCTGCCTGGCGTTCAACGTGGTGCGCATAAACTAGTTATGCTACGATTTAGGAAATTGCACGATCGGCAAAATTCCTTCCGGCAAGTGCACCGGTTATCGTCAAGTAAAAACTCACAATAGAGTGAGGTTGAATCCCACAAGGATTGGTTGAGTGAGCAATTCGGATTAGAAGTGTGTTCTAGTTGAGCGGAATCAAGATTGAGATGAGAATTGCGGAATGTAAAATTGGCGGGAAAAGTAAATGACAAGAAATTGAAATGGCGGAATCTTAAATTGCATGAATTAAAGAACAGAAACTAAATTGCTGAAATTAAAAGGGAATGGGGGTGATTGCATGAATTGAGTTGCAGAATGTAAAGAGAAGATGGAAATCAGAATTGGGGGATTCATTGGGTTATAGGATATATTGAGATCTCCGAATCAAAACATGTTTATCTCTTCCTCAAGCAATGCGTTCATTGAATTTTGCTTGGCAATCTTATATGATTGGATCCCAATCCCTTGGCTCACCAATTCTCTCTAAAAATGAACAAATTCCCAATCCCTTGGTTTAAATGTTCATAAGAAGAGATGATGCTCGATCACTGATTATACCACACAGTTTCATGAACCACAATTTGGTAGGATTACATGTCACAATATCCATCCAAACCCCAATCCAATTCACTGTGAGAAAGCTTCTCTAGCATGAATCCTCCATTCCTTTCCCAAGGTTCCGAAGGATTCCAATTATGGGTAGTTTCTTTCCCAAGACAACTACCCAATGGAATTAGATCGAGAAGCTTTCTAACAAAATTCAAGAGAAAAGATTGAAGAAGAAGATAAACTATTATTGATTCATTGAATTACAATAGAGCTCCCTAACCCAATGAAAGGGGGTTTAGTGAGTTATAGCTCTGAATTCAATTACAAAGATATGAAACTAGCTAAAAAGTGAAAGTCTAGGTCCCTCCTAACTTAAATTCTATCCTATTTATACACTTTCTATATTGAGCTTCTGTTGTGTTTCTTGGGCTTTGAGGCCTCTCCATGCTTTCCTTTTGCCTTGGGTTTATGATCCATAATCTTGATGAGGCTGTTGATCCAAATTCTGTAACATTCATTGAGCCAACTTAGTGATAATCAAATAATGACACATGACTCAATAAATTGAAATTTCAGACTCATCAATCCTTCAGGCCCAATCCCATAAACCATGATATTCAATTGGGTTTCATACCAGAGTAAGTTTAAGTTAATGTTTGTGCTCAAATACTAACTTAAACCGCAATATTTTTGGCCCAGAAACCTTTTCCAAGAGTGGCGTTTAAGTTGCAATTTAAGCTTAAACTGCAGCTTAAACGCCAGACACTTCCAGTGAGGCCTTTTGTAGAAGCTTAAACGTGGAAATGGAAGAAGGCAGCCCTGGAGAGTCATGTAGTCGAACACGTTTAAGCTTCAGTTTAAGGTTAAACTGAAGCTTAAACGTGGAGATAGGAAGGGCAGCCCTGGAGGTCGAACACGTTTAACCTCCAGTTTAAGGTTAAACTGGAGGTTAAACGTGGAAATGGAAGGAGGCATCTTGGAGGTCGAACACGTTTAACCTCCAGTTTAAGGTTAAACTGGAGGTTAAACGTGGAAGCTTAGAAGGGTAGCCCTGGAGGTGTCGAACACGTTTAAGCTCCAGTTTAAGGTCAAACTGGAGCTTAAACGTGGAAATGGCTCCCTGGTGCACTTCCCATTTCTGGCGTTTAACCTCCAGTTTAAGGTTAAACTGGAGGTTAAACGTGGAAATGCTTCCTGATTGGCATTCTCATTCTGGTGTTTAACCTCCAGTTTGAGGTCAAACTGGAGGTTAAACGTGGAATGCTTCTTTGGTGAGACTTTTCATTCTGGCGTTTAACCTCCAGTTTAAGGTTAAACTGGAGGTTAAACTTCAATTCCAGCATTTCTTAGCCTTCATGATTCTGGCGTTTAAGCTCCAGTTTAGGCTTAAACTGGAACTTAAACTCCACATGTGATATTCAAGCTTCCTTTATTGATTTTGTTGCTTCCTTGCTTAGCCTCTTCTTCCCTGAAATCATCCAAACAAATGCATCAAAGTCTTGCAAAATTTCATGAGAAATCTTCCATTCATAGCATTCAAGTAATATAACTAAAACTCATGGAATTTGCATCAAAATCATATTGTTTGGATGGTTCATTGCTTTGTTATTCTTTTAACCATTCTTGGTTACTTTAAGCTCAAGAAAATGCATAAAACCACTAAAACTTAACAGAAAAATACTAGTGAAACTAGCCTAAGATGCCTTGGCATCACAACACCAAACTTAATACTTGCTTGTCCCTAAGCAAGTCCTGAGTTATTTAAGAAGAAAGTATGAAACAGAAAGCAATTACATTGGCTATATTAGCAAGCATTAGAAGTTCCTCAGAAGGGTTTTATGCAGAAAGTTGCAGCATCACTTTTTCATTCTTATCAGGTAAGATTATCACTTTTTCATTGCATCCATCAAACACTGCTATGGCCTCTTGTTATTCTTATGTCCTTGGCACTTTTCTCTTCTTTGTTTTTCTTTTCTTTTTCTTAGAGCTCCTTTGCTCCTTGTTTGCTTAGTGTCATGTGTTGCACAAGCCTTTGGCATTTTCTTTTTCTTATCAGTGCACTACACATATCCACTTTAGGCATTTTAGTTCACATTTCTTCTTGAGACATTGGTGCCCAGCACCTCTTTGTGTGACTAAATGTTTTGTATTTAGGTTGCTCTTGATAATGGACTTTTGGTTGATAATCCCGGATTAGTTAACCCAAGTTACCAAGTGTTGAAACACTCCTCAGAACCTATTCATCCAAGCATATCCTTAATACATAAACACCACAGGCATTTGTCTCAGAAGTTCAAACCATTGGTGCCTAGCTTATTTTCTCAATTTTTTTGCTTTTTGGTTGCCTTTTTTCAGTGGCTTTTTCTTCTTCTTTTTTCTTTCTTTTTCATGGCCAAAGACATTTATTCATCAAGATCCATAGACAGTTTTTAATTTCTACATAAAAAATGATAATTCTACACTCTATGTCCAGTGATCTGACTTAAACAATCAAGCATGCATACCACCACTTAATTCTACTTGATTTGTCACTAATTGAGCCAAGTTACTTTTGTTCAAACTTTTCTTTTATTTTTGGAAACAGAACAAGCATGACAAGCACTTGTTTAAGAAGTGAAGTTATATCCAAACATCTAGGCATTCACTTTATTCAAAGCAATAAACAGACACTCATGCTAAAAAAAAAACTCCACATAACACTTAAATGACTTAAGATGAAAACAAGTTCATAAAGACAATTCACCAATTATCATTTGATTATTAAGGAACGAGACCACCTCTTATTTATTGCTTGGTTCTTCTTAATTCTTGGGATCCTGCTTCTTCTTGCTTCCTGCCTCTTTTTGACCACTTGTGCTTCCTTTGTCTTTTCTTTTGTACCTGCACAAACAAACAAGTTTGCTATCATTTTTCGGTCCATGTGAATTATGAATAGTACTTGCACATGTAAATCAATGATTGTCTTTATGAGCTTATAGCCGTGACTTCTACATGTATGCACACTTATTATTTGGACACCAAACTTAGTGTTTGGTCAAGTCTCCTGATGACATGAAATCCATATTGGTTGTCCTTAATGAATGTGCTTAATTCTAATAAATCATAGTCACCTTGGCTCTTTGATTCTAAACAAATTTACTACCCTAAGTAATTGAAACCAAAGCATTAAAACATGCGAATGGTATACTTGTCATGAATTTCGAAATCCAGAGGAACTTCTTGCCTTTCATGAACCGTGTTCAAAGAGGAACACCAAACTTAATCTTTGGTTGTGCACTTTGAATGAAAAATTGAATGCATTTTGAATAAAATTTGGGGTGCCTTCAGGCACACCAAACTTAGAGACAAATTGCATTTTACATGCAATGTTTAGTGCACTCTTTCAGCAGTTGTCCTGAGGATTCAAGTTCATGCATAAGAAACCATGTTTTATTAGATGCACAACAAAACAAAAAAGGTAAGGATATTAAAAACATGGGTTGCCTCCCATGAAGCGCTTCTTTAACGTCACTAGCTTGACGGTTGTCCCTTGTTAGGGTGGATTGTAGTGCTTGACGTCTTCTCCTCTCACTATGAAAACGTCCCCACTTGATTCATTCATGGCCTCTAAATGTTCCATAGAAAGAACTTTCCTGATTGTGAACACTTGAGGGAGCTGGGAAGGAATGGTTTTGAGGCCAGGTGGGATTGGCAGATAATGACTTGATATCACGTTATCTCCCGGAGAAAAACCTTCAGTGGGAATTTTCTTGTTTCTCCACCCTCTTGGCAATTTCCCTATCATTCTTCCCTTTCTCTTGAGGATTTCTTCATTGACCCTTATGTCAGGAGGATCCTTCTGATCTGTTTCCATTGATTCTTGTGGCTTTAACTCTTGCAACTCTTGTTTGCCTTCCAAGGACTGTTTTAGAGTTTCAGCTGCTGGATTACTTTCCTCCAAACACAGATGGCTACTATTATCCTTAGGCTTTTCAGGTTCTGGTTCAGGCTCAGATGCAGGTTTGAAAACTTTGAAAATGAGCTGTTCATCATGTATTCTCAGAATTAGCTCTCCTTGTTCTACATCTATGAGTGCTCTAGTAGTGGCTAGAAATAGTCTGCCCAGAATGATAGGGTGTAAGTAGCTTTCCTCCATGTCCACAATGACAAAGTCTGTGGGGAAATAATAATCCCCCACTTTCACCAGCACATTTTCAACTACCCCTTCAGCTCGCTTCTGAGTTTTGTCAGCCAGTTGTATGATTACATCAGTGGATCTCACCTCATTCAGTTGTAGCCTCTTCATAAGAGTTAGAGGCATCACATTTATGCTAGCTCCTAAATCACAGAATCCTCTGTCAATTTTTGTTTCCCCTATGATGCAAGGGATATGAAAACTTCCTGGGTCCGTTTTCTTAGAGAGTGTGTCCTTCTTGATGAGAGCACTGCATTCTTTGTTCATTGTTACCGTTTGTCCTCCCTTCAAAACTCTTTTCTTGCTTAACAATTCATTTAAGTACTTGATGTGTGTAGGCATTTGATGGAGAATCTCAAGAAAGGGAATATTGACATGGAGAGAGTTAAATGTCTCTAAAAACCTTGAATAGGTTTTCCCTTTTTCACCTCCTCCTAACCTCTGAGGAAATGGTGCTTTTGGTTGGTATATTTCCAGCATGCCTTTTTGCAGTTCCTTGGCTTGCTCAGTTCCACTTTCCTGCTTAACTTCTTCCACACCTTCCTTCAAGATTTCTGGCTCCTGCTCTGAGGGCCTGATTCCTTCTTCTTCTGAAACTTCCTTCAATATGGTGATGGCCTTGCATTCTTCCCATCTCACTCTCTTTTGTTCCCCTTTAGGATTCTTTTCTGTGTCACTAGGGAACACTGCAGTTGATTTGACGGCCTGTTGAGATAGCTCTCCTACTTGAGACTCCATCCTCTTGAGTTTTTCACCATGGTTTCTTAAGGTAGCTCTCACATCATCCCTGAAGCTTTTCAATTCGGTTATGTCTTGACTCATGGTTGCCATCATTCCTTCTATCCGGTTTAATTGATCTTGAAATTGTTGGTTCGGATTAAGTTGAGTAGGTTGATTATTTTGGCTATGATATGATGGTTGGGGGTAAGTGTTTTGTGTGGTTTGGTATGATCTTTGGTTGGAGTTTTGGTATGTGGAATTGTTATGTTGGTTGTGGTTGTAAGGTTTGTGGTTTTGTGGTTGGGTTTGTTGGTTCCCCCACCCAAAGTTTGGGTGATTTTTCCATCCTGGGTTGTAAGTGTTGGAGTGTGGATCATATGATTGCCTTTGTTGGTTTCCCACATAGTTGGCCTCTTCCCAATCACCTCCTTCAATGCTTACTTCCTCTTGATCTTGTGTGTGTATTGCAGCCACTTGCTTTGTTTCTAATTGCCTGGTAAGCTCTGCTAGTTGCTTGGCAAACACCTTGTTTTGGGCTAGAATTGTATCAACATGGTTCAGCTCCATGACTCCCTTAGTGTTGTGCCTTTCTGATGCATAGTAGTACTCATTCTCAGCCACTGTCTCAATCACTTCAATGGCCTCTTCCACAGTCTTTTTCCTGTTCAATGAACCTCCTGATGAATGGTCTACAGCCTTCCTTGATTCATAAGAGAGTCCATCATAGAAAATATGCAATTGCACCCAATCATGGAACATGTCTGGTGGGCATTTCCTTGTCAAATCCTTGAATCTCTCCCATGCCTCGTAGAGAGTTTCACCATCTTGTTGTCTAAAAGTTTGAACCTCAGATCGAAGCCTATTGACCTTTTGTGGGGGGTAGAAACGTGCCAGAAACTTGCTTTCCACCTCATCCCATGTTGTTAGACTCCCCCTTGGGAATGATTCCAGCCACTTAGCTGCTTTGTCCCTAAGTGAAAATGGGAACAAAAGCAGTTTATAGGCATCTTCCTGGACTCCATTGGACTTCACAGTGTCACAAATTCTCAGGAATTTTGTGAGATGTTGGTTGGGATCTTCATTAGCACTTCCACCAATTGAACAATGATTCTCCACCAGTGATATTAGCTGTGGTTTGAGCTCGAAATTGTTGGCCTGAATGGGTGGTTTCTGGATGCTGCTACCACAATTCCCAGAGGTTGGGTTTATGTATGAACTAAGAACCCTCCTCTCAGGAATGGCATTGTTTCCATTAGCTCTCTCATGGTTGTGAACTTCTCTATCCATGTTGAGATCTAGAGCTTCCTCAAAATTGTCCTCAGATTCTTCTTCTCCCAGTATTCTCTTCCCTCTTGCTTCCCTTCTAAGTCTATGAAGGGTCCTCTCTGGTTCGGTATATGGAGGAGTTGATGTCTCTCCTCTCCTACCTGTCATACAAGAACACAGCACAGGCAACAAACAAGTGAAATACTCTTGGTTAATGGAAGAGTATGGTTAGAGCAATTGAGGAATTAATTCAAACAGTTAGTGAGTCAGTGAGTTAGTTGCTTGAATTTAAAGGCATAAAGAAAGAAAGCATGTAACCGAGTGCAGAAATTAAAATTCAACAAATAACTTGTACTGAATTATTCAAAACAGAAAAAAAAAATGCTCAATCTAGTTAACTTCCAATTTGAGAATTGTCAATCGAAAACCAATCCCCGGCAACGGCGCCATAAACTTGGTGCGCATAAACTAGTTATGCTACGATTTAGGAAATTGCACGATCGGCAAAATTCCTTCCGGCAAGTGCACCGGTTATCGTCAAGTAAAAACTCACAATAGAGTGAGGTCGAATCCCACAAGGATTGGTTGAGTGAGCAATTCGGATTAGAAGTGTGTTCTAGTTGAGCGGAATCAAGATTGAGATGAGAATTGCGGAATGTAAAATTGGCGGGAAAAGTAAATGACAAGAAATTGAAATGGCGGAATCTTAAATTGCATGAATTAAAGAACAGAAACTAAATTGCTGAAATTAAAAGGGAATGGGGGTGATTGCATGAATTGAGTTGCAGAATGTAAAGAGAAGATGGAAATCAGAATTGGGGGATTCATTGGGTTATAGGAGATATTGAGATCTCCGAATCAAAACATGTTTATCTCTTCCTCAAGCAATGCGTTCATTGAATTTTTCTTGGCAATCTTATATGATTGGATCCCAATCCCTTGGCTCACCAATTCTCTCTAAAAATGAACAAATTCCCAATCCCTTGGTTTAAATGTTCATAAGAATAGATGATGCTCGATCACTGATTATACCACACAGTTTCATGAACCATAATTTGGTAGGATTACATGTCACAATATCCATCCAAACCCCAATCCAATTCACTGTGAGAAAGCTTCTCTAGCATGAATCCTCCATTCCTTTCCCAAGGTTCCGAAGGATTCCAATTATGGGTAGTTTCTTTCCCAAGACAACTACCCAATGGAATTAGATCGAGAAGCTTTCTAACAAAATTCAAGAGAAAAGATTGAAGAAGAAGATAAACTATTATTGATTCATTGAATTACAATAGAGCTCCCTAACCCAATGAAAGGGGGTTTAGTGAGTCATAGCTCTGAATTCAATTACAAAGATATGAAACTAGCTAAAAAGTGAAAGTCTAGGTCCCTCCTAACTTAAATTCTATCCTATTTATACACTTTCTATATTGAGCTTCTGTTGTGTTTCTTGGGCTTTGAGGCCTCTCCATGCTTTCCTTTTGCCTTGGGTTTATGATCCATAATCTTGATGAGGTTGTTGATCCAAATTCTGTAACATTCATTGAGCCAACTTAGTGATAATCAAATAATGACACATGACTCAATAAATTGAAATTTTAGACTCATCAATCCTTCAGGCCCAATCCCATAAACCATGATATTCAATTGGGTTTCATACCAGAGTAAGTTTAAGTTAATGTTTGTGCTCAAATACTAACTTAAACCGCAATATTTTTGGCCCAGAAACCTTTTCCAAGAGTGGCGTTTAAGTTGCAATTTAAGCTTAAACTGCAGCTTAAACGCCAGACACTTCCAGTGAGGCCTTTTGTAGAAGCACGTTTAAGCTTCAGTTTAAGGTTAAACTGAAGCTTAAACGTGGAAATGGAAGAAGGCAGCCCTGGAGAGTCATGTAGTCGAACACGTTTAAGCTTCAGTTTAAGGTTAAACTGAAGCTTAAACGTGGAGATAGGAAGGGCAGCCCTGGAGGTTAAACGTGGAAGCTTAGAAGGGTAGCCCTGGAGGTGTCGAACACGTTTAAGATCCAGTTTAAGGTCAAACTGGAGCTTAAACGTGGAAATGGCTCCCTGGTGCACTTCCCATTTCTGGCGTTTAACCTCCAGTTTAAGGTTAAACTGGAGGTTAAACGTGGAAATGCTTCCTGATTGGCATTCTCATTCTGGTGTTTAACCTCCAGTTTGAGGTCAAACTGGAGGTTAAACGTGGAATGCTTCTTTGGTGAGACTTTTCATTCTGGCGTTTAACCTCCAGTTTAAGGTTAAACTGGAGGTTAAACTTCAATTCCAGCATTTCTTAGCCTTCATGATTCTGGCGTTTAAGCTCCAGTTTAGGCTTAAACTGGAACTTAAACTCCACATGTGATATTCAAGCTTCCTTTATTGATTTTGTTGCTTCCTTGCTTAGCCTCTTCTTCCCTGAAATCATCCAAACAAATGCATCAAAGTCTTGCAAAATTTCATGAGAAATCTTCCATTCATAGCATTCAAGTAATATAACTAAAACTCATGGAATTTGCATCAAAATCATATTGTTTGGATGGTTCATTGCTTTGTTATTCTTTTAACCATTCTTGGTTACTTTAAGCTCAAGAAAATGCATAAAACCACTAAAACTTAACAGAAAAATACTAGTGAAACTAGCCTAAGATGCCTTGGCATCACAACGCCAGAACAGAGCATGGTTCTGGCGCTGAACGCCCAAAATGGGCAGCATCTGGGCGCTGAACACCCAGAACAAGCATGGTTCTGGCGTTCAACGCCAGAAATGGCCAACAAATGGGCGTTGAACACCCAAAATGGGCACCAACCTGGCGCTGAACGCCTAGAGTTGTGTGCAAAGGCATTTTACATGCCTAATTTGGTGCAAGGGTGTAAATCCTTGAACACCTCAGGATCTGTGGACCCCACAGGATCATCTCAGGATCTGTGGACCCCAAGGATCCCCACCTACCTCCACTCACTTCTTCTCATCCCTCACCACTCTCTTTCACACAATCCCATAAACACTCTTCCCCAAAACCCTTCACCAATCACCTCAATCTCTCTTCCCCATCACCTCTTCACCACTCACATCCATCCACTCTTCCCCATAAACCTACCTCATAAACTCCACCTACCTTCAAAATTCAAAACCAATTTCCCACCCAAACCCACCCATATGGCCGAAACCTTCCCCCCTCCCTTCCCTATATAAAGCCCTCCATTCTTCTTCAAATTCACACAACACAACCCCTCTATACCCTTCTTGGCCGAAACACAACACCTTCCCCCTCTCCTCCATATCTTCTTCTTCTTCCTCTATTCTTTCTTTTCTTGCTCGAGGGCGAGCAAAATTCTAAGTTTGGTGTGGTAAAAGCATAAGCTTTTTGTTTTTCCATTACCATTGATGGCACCTAAGACCGGAGAATCCTCTAGAAAGGGGAAAGGGAAGACAAAAGCTTCCACCTCCGAGTCATGGGAGATGGAAAGGTTCATCTCCAAAGCCCATCAAGACCACTTCTATGATGTTGTGGCCAAGAAGAAGGTGATCCCTGAGGTCCCTTTCAAACTCAAAAGAAATGAGTATCCGGAGATCCGACATGAAATTCAAAGAAGAGGTTGGGAAGTTCTAACAAATCCCATCCAACAAGTCGGCATCCTAATGGTTCAAGAGTTCTATGCCAATGCATGGATCACCAAGAACCATGATCAAAGTAAGAACCTGGATCCAAAGAACTATGTTACAATGGTTCGGGGGAAATACTTAGATTTTAGTCCGGAAAATGTGAGGTTGGCATTTAACTTGCCTATGATGCAAGGAGATGAACGCCCCTACACTAGAAGGGTCAACTTTAATCAAAGGTTGGACCAAGTCCTTATGGACATATGTGTGGAAGGAGCTCAATGGAAGATTGACTCCAAAGGCAAGTCGGTTCAACTAAGAAGATTGGACCTCAAGCCTGTGGCTAGAGGATGGTTGGAATTCATCCAATGTTCCATCATCCCTACTAGCAACCGATGTGAAGTTACTGTGGATCGGGCCATCATGATTCATAGCATCATGATTGGAGAGGAAATAGAAGTTCATTAAGTCATCTCTAATGAACTCTACAAAATAGCCAAAAAGTCGTCCCCCATGGCAAGGCTAGCTTTTCCTCATCTTATTTTCCATCTATGTTACTCAGCTGGAGCTTTCATAGAAGGAGACATTCCTATTAAGGAAGAGAAGCCCATCACTAAGAAAAAGATGGAGCAAGCAAGAGAGCCCATTCATGGAGCTCAAGAGGCGCAAGAAGCTCATCACCATGAGATCCCGGAGATGCCTCAAATGCATTTTCCTCCACAAAACTATTGGGAGCAAATCAACACCTCCCTAGGAGAATTAAGTTCCAACATGGGACAATTAAGGGTGGAACATCAAGAGCACTCCATCATGCTCCATGAAATAAGAGAAGATCAAAAAGCAATGAGGGAGGAGCAACAAAGACAAGGAAGAGACATAGAAGAGCTCAAGGACATCATTGGTTCCTCAAGAAGGAAACGCCACCATCACTAAGGTGGATTCATTCCTTGTTCTTATTTCTTCTGTTTTTCGTTTTCTATGTTATGTGCTTATCTATGTTTGTGTCTTCATTACATGATCATTAGTAGTTAGTAACTTTGTCTTAAAGTTATAAATGTCCTATGAATCCATCACCTCTCTTAAGTGAAAAATGTTTTAATTCAAAAGAACAAGAAGTACATGAGTTTCGAATTTATCCTTGAACTTAGCTTAATTATATTGATGTGGTGACAATGCTTCTTGTTTTCTGAATGTATGCTTGAACAGTGCATATGTCTTTTGAAGTTGTTGTTTAAGAATGTTAAATATGTTGGCTCTTGAAAGAATAATGACTAGGAGACATGTTATTTGATAATCTGAAAAATCATAAAAATGATTCTTGAAGCAAGAAAAAGCAGCAAAGAACAAAGCTTGCAGAAAAAAAAATAGGCGAAAAAAAAATAGAAAAAGAAAAAGCAAGCAGAAAAAGCCAAAAGCTCTTAAAACCAAGAGGCAAGAGCAAAAAGCCAATAACCCTTAAAACCAAAAGGCAAGGGAAATAAAAAGGATCCCAAGGCTTTGAGCATCAGTGGATAGGAGGGCCTAAAGGAATAAAATCCTGGTCTAAGCGGCTAAACCAAGCTGTCCCTAACCATGTGCTTGTGGCGTGTAGGTGTCAAGTGAAAACTTGAGACTGAGCGGTTAAAGTCAAGGTCCAAAGCAAAAAAAAAGAGTGTGCTTAAGAACCCTGGACACCTCTGATTGGGGACTTTAGCAAAGCTGAGTCATAATCTGAAAAGGTTCACCCAATTATGTGTCTGTGGCATTTATGTATCCGGTGGTAATACTGGAAAACAAAGTGCTTAGGGCCACGGCCAAGACTCATAAAATAGCTGTGTTCAAGAATCATCATACTGAACTAGGAGAATCAATAACACTATCTGAACTCTGAGTTCCTATAGATGCCAATCATTATGAACTTCAATGGATAAAGTGAGATGCCAAAACTATTCAAGAGGCAAAAAGCTACAAGTCCTGCTCATCTAATTGAAGCTATGTTTCATTGATAGTTTGGAATTTATAGTATATTCTCTTCTTTTTATCCTATTTGATTTTCAGTTGCTTGGGGACAAGCAACAATTTAAGTTTGGTGTTGTGATGAGAGGATAATTTATACGCTTTTTGGCATTGTTTTTAGTATGTTTTTAGTAGGATCTAGTTACTTTTAGGGATGTTTTCATTAGTTTTTATGTTAAATTCACATTTCTGGACTTTACTATGAGTTTGTGTGTTTTTCTGTGATTTTAGGTATTTTCTGGCTGAAATTGAGGGACTTGAGCAAAAATTAGATTCAGAGGTTGGAGAAGGACTGCTGATGCGGTTGGATTCTGACCTCCCTACACTCAAAATGGATTTTCTGGAGCTACAGAACTCAAAATGGCGTGCTTCCAGCAATGTATAATAGTCCATACTTTGCCCAAGTTTAGACGACGCAAACTGGCGTTCAACGCCAGCTCTCTGCCCAATTCTGGCGTCCAACGCCAGAAAAGGATCCAAAACCAGAGTTGAACGCCCAAACTGGCACAAAAGCTGGCGTTCAACTCCAAGAAGGACCTCTACACGTGCAACACTCAAAGCTCAGCCCAAACACACACCAAGTGGGCCCTGGAAGTGGATTTATGCATCAATTACTTACTTCTGTAAACCCTAGTAGCTAGTTTATTATAAATAGGACATTTCACTATTGTATTAGATATCTTTTGAATCATCTTTGAATCTTTGGATCATCTTTGGATGCCTGGTTCTTAGATCAGAGGGGCTGGCCATCTCGGCCATGCCTGGACTTTTCACTTATGTATTTTTAACGGTAGAGTTTCTACACTCCATAGATTAAGGTGTGGAGCTCTGCTGTTCCTCAAAGATTAATGCAAAGTATTACTGTTTTCTATTCAATTCATCTTATTTCGCTTCTAAGATATTCATTCGCTCTTCAACTTGAATGTGATGAACGTGACAATCATCATCATTCCCTATGAACGCGTGCCTGACAACCACTTCCATTCTACTTTCGACTGAATAAGTATCTCTTAGATCTCTTAATCAGAATCTTCGTGGTGTAAGCTTGAATGATGGCGGCATTCAAGAGAATCTGGAAAGTCTAAACCTTGTCTGTGGTATTCCGAGTAGGATTCAATGATTGAATGACTGTGACGAGCTTCAAACTCGCGATTGTTGGGCGTAGTGACAGAACGCAAAAGGATAGTAAATCCTATTCCAGCATGATCGAGAACCGACAGATGAATAGGGTGATGACAGGGTGCGTTGACCATTTTCACTGAGAGGATAGGATGTAAACCATTAACAAGGGTGATGCCTCCAGACGATTAGCCGTGCTATGACAGGGCATTTGGATCATTTTCCTGAGAGAAGACCGAAAGTAGCCACTGACAATGGTGATGCATTACATAAAGCCAGCCATGGAAAGGAGTAAGACTGATTGGATGAAGATAGCAGGAAAGCAGAGGTTCAGAGGAACGAAAGCATCTCTATTCGCTTATCTGAAATTCTCACCAATGATTTACATAAGTATTTCTATCCCTATTTTATTAATTATTTTCGAAAACACCACTACTATTTTATATCCGCCTGACTGAGATTTACAAGGTGACTATAGCTTGCTTCATACCAACAATCTCCGTGGGATTTGACCCTTACTCACGTAAGGTATTACTTGGACGACCCAGTGCACTTGCTGGTTAGTTGTGCGAAGTTGTGAACCATGGTATTGGCATAATGTTTTTGGCGCCATTACCAGGGAAAGAAAGAGCGATGAATTTTACATAATTAAAGTGTAATCACAATTTCTGCGCACCAAGTGTCTATGCCTTAAAGCTGTGAATGTCCTAGGAATCCATCACCTTTCTTAAATGAAAAATGTTCTAAAAACAAAAGAACAAGAAGTACATGATTTTGAATTCATCCTTGAGCTTAGTTTAATTATTTTGATGTGGTGGCAACACTTTTTGTTTTCTGAATGAATGCTTGAATAGTGCATATTTTTTGAATTTGTTGTTTATGAATGTTAAATTTGTTGGCTCTTGAAAGAATGATGAAAAGGAGAAAAGTTATTGATAATCTGAAAAATCATAAAATTGATTCTTGAAGCAAGAAAAAGCAGTGAATACAAAAGCTTGCGAAAAAAAAGGGCGAAAAAAAAGAGAGAAAGAAAAAGAAAAAGCAAGCAGAAAAAGCCAATAGCTCTTTAAACCAAAAGGCAAGAGCAAAAAGTCAATAACCCTTTAAACCAAAAGGCAAGGGTAAAAAGGATCCAAGGCTTTGAGCATCAGTGGATAGGAGGGCCCAAAGGAATAAAATCCTGGCCTAAGCGGCTAAACCAAGCTGTCCCTAACCATGTGCTTGTGGCGTGAAGGTGTCAAGTGAAAAGCTTGAGACTGAGCGGTTAAAGTCGAGGTCCAAAGTAAAAAAAAAGAGTGTGCTTAAGAACCCTGGACACCTCTAATTGGGGACTTTAGCAAAGCTGAGTCATAATCTGAAAAGGTTCACCCAGTTATGTGTCTGTGGCATTTATGTATCTGGTGGTAATACTGGAAAACAAAGTGCTTAGGGCCACGACCAAGACTCATAAAGTAGCTATGTTCAAGAATCAACATACCGAACTAGGAGAATCAATAACACTATTTGAATTCTAAGTTCTTATAGATGCCAATCATTCTGAACTTCAAAGGATAAAGTAAGATGCAAAAACTGTTCAGAGGCAAAAAGCTACTAGCCCCGCTCATCTAAATTGGAGCTAAGTTTCATTGATATTTTGAAATTTATAGTATATTCTCTTCTTTTTATCCTATTTGATTTTCAGTTTCTTGGGGACAAGCAACAATTTAAGGTTGGTGTTGTGATGAGCGGATAATTTATACGCTTTTTGGCATTATTTTTACATAGTTTTTAGTATGATTTAGTTTGTTTTTAGTATATTTTTATTAGTTTTTAAATAAAAATAACATTTCTAGACTTCACTATGAGTTTGTGTGTTTTTCTATGATTTCAGGTAATTTCTGGCTGAAATTGAGGGACTTGAGCAAAAATCTGATTCAGAGGCTGAAGAAGGACTGCAGATGCTGTTGGATTCTGACCTCCCTGTACTCGAAATAGATTTTCTGGAGCTACAGAAACCCAATTGGCGCGCTCTCAATTGATTTGGAAAGTATACATCCAGGGCTTTTCAGCAATATATAATAGTCCATACTTTGCCCGAGTTTTGACGACGCAAACTGGCGTTCAAACGCCAACTTCTTGCCCTATTCTGAAGTTAAACGCCAGAAACAGGCTACAACCTGGCGTTTAACTCCAAAAAGAGTCTCTACACATGAAAGCTCAATGCTCAGCCCAAGCACACACCAAGTGGGCCCGAAAGTGGATTTCTACATCATTTACTTATCTTATGTAACCCTAGCTACTAGTTTAGTATAAAAACTACTTTTAGTGATTTATTTTATATCTCTGGTTAGTCTTTGAATAATTTTATGTTCAGAGATCACGTTTAGGGGGCTGGCCATTCAGCCATGCCTGGACCTTCATCACTTATGTATTTTCAACGGTAGAGTTTCTACACACCATAAATTAAGGTGTGGAGCTCTGCTGTTCCTCATGAATTAATGCAAAGTACTATTGTTTTCTTATTCAATTCAAGCTTATTCCTATTCTAAGATATTCGCTTGCACTTCAACCATGATGAATATGATGATCCGTGACACTCATCACTATTCTCAACCTATGAATGCGTGCCTGACAACCACTTCCGTTCTACCTTGGATTGAGCGTTTATCTCTTAGCCTCCATTCCGAAAGATCGGAGTCTTCGTGGTATAAGCTAGAATTATTGGCGGCCATTTTTGAGATCCGGAAAGTCTAAACCTTGTCTGTGGTATTCCGAGTAGGATTTGGGAAGGGATGACTGTGACGAGCTTCAAACTCGCGAGTGTTGGGCGTAGTGACAGACGCAAAAGGATCACTGGATCCTATTCCAACATGATCGAGAACTGACAGATGATTAGCCGTGCGGTGACAGCGCATTTGGACCATTTTTACTGAGAGGACGGGAAGTAGCCATTGACAACGGTGATGCCCAACATACAGCTTGCCATGGAAAGGAGTATGAATGATTGGATGAAGGCAGTAGGAAAGCAGAGGTTCAGAAGGAACAAAGCATCTCCATACGCTTATATGAAATTCTCACCAATGAATTACATAAGTATCTCTATCTTATTTTCTGTTATTTATATTTTAATTATCAAAATCCCATAACCATTTGAATCTGCCTGACTGAGATTTGCAAGATGACTGTAGCTTGCTTCAAGCCGATAATCTCCATGGGATCGACCCTTACTCATGTAAGGTTTATTACTTGGACGACCCAGTGCACTTGCTGGTTAGTTGTATCAGAGTTGTGAAAAAGAATTTGAGATTATGAACGTGCGTACTGAGTTTTTGGCGCTGTTGCTAGAGATCACAATTTCGTGCACCAAGTTTTTGGCGCCGTTGCCGGGGATTGTTCGAGTTTGGACAACTGACGGTTCATCTTGTTGCTCAGATTAGGTAATTTTATTTTAATTTTAAGATTTTTTTTATTATTTTTATTTTAGAAAAAAATTTTCAAAAAAATAAATTATTCAATGGCTTCAGAGTTTTTAAGAATGAATTCTAGAGTTTCATGATAATCTGCTGAAGTCTGGCTGGTTGTGAAGCCATGTCTAATCTTTTGGACCGAGGTTTCAACTCATCATCACAAGAGCTTTTTGATTCTCATCAATTCAGCTATTGTATGCCTGATTTGTATGCTAAAGCTTGGCTGGCCATTGGCCATGTCTAGTGTTTTGGACCAGAGCTTTCACTGAAAGCTTGGCTGGCTAGTAAGCCATGTCTAATTCCTGGACCGGAGTTTTAGGCTGACATTGCATGATTCTTGGAATTTTCATTAAAAATTTTTGAAATCCTTATTTTTCTTTTTCCAATTAATTTTCGAAAAATACCAAAAAAATTTAATAAAATCATAAAACCAAAAATAATTGTGTTTCTTGTTTGAGTCTAGTGTCAAATTGTAAGTTTGGTGTCAATTGCATGTCTTCATTCTTCTTGCATTTTTCAAAAGTGTGTTCATGTGTTCTTCATAATCTTCAAGTTGTTCTTGATGATCTTCTTTGTTTGATCATTGCATTTTCATGTTTTGTGTCTTTTCTTGTTTTTTATATGCATTTTCAATTTGTTAGTGTCTAAAGTTTGAAAATTTCTAAGTTTGGTGTCTTGCATGTTTTTCTTTTCTTAAAAATTTTCAAAAATAAGTTCTTGGTGTTCATCTTGACATTCAAAGTGTTCTTGGTGTTCATCTTGACATTCAAAGTGTTCTTGCACATTTATCTTGTTTTGATTCATAATTTTCATGTTTGGAGTCATTTTGTTGTTTTTCTCTTTCTTCATTGAAAATTCAAAAAAAAATCTTTCCCTTATTCTTCTCATAAATTTCGAATATTTGAGTTGACTTATTCAAAAATTTTTAAAAAATTTAGTTGTTTCTTATAAGTCAAATCAAATTTTCAATTTAAAAATCTTATCTTTTCAAAACCTTTTCAAAAATAAAATCTTTTTCATTTTTCTTTCATGATTTTCGAAAACTTTAAAAATGATTTTCAAAATCTTTTTCTTATTTTCATTTCATAATTTCAAAATCTTTACTAACAATTAATATGATTGATTCAAAAATTTTAAAGTTTGTTACTTGCTTGTTAAGAAAGGTTCAATCTTTAAATTTTAGAATCATATCTTTTAGTTTCTTGTTAGTCAAGTAATCAACTTTAATTCTCAAAATCAAATCTTTTTAAATTTCTTTTTCAAATCTTTTTCAAAATGATTTTCAATCACATCTTTTTCAAAATCAATTTCAAAATCTTCTCTAACTTCTTATCTTTTCAAAATTGATTTTCAAATCTTTTTCAATTAACCACTTAACTTTTTGTTTGATTTTTAAATTCTTGTCTTTTTCAAAACTATCTAATTACTTTCCTCTCACCAATTTTCAAAAATCACTAACTTTTTTTTTCAAAATTTCTTTTCATTAACTAATTATTTTAAATTTTAATTTAATTTTATTTTTCTTCTTAATTTTTGAATACTACTTAATAATTAAAATAAAAACAAAAATATTTTCCTTTTATTTTAAATTAAATTCGAATTCTCTCCCCCTCTTTCATCTCCTTCTATTTATTTATCTAGTAACATTCCTCTTCTACTCATAATTCGAACCCACTCTTCTCCTCTGTGTTCGAATTTTTCTCTTCTCCTTCTTCTATTCTCCTATTCTTCTACTCACATAAAGGAATCTCTATACTGTGACATAGAGGATTCCTCTTCTTTCTTGTTCTCTTCTTTTTCATATGAGCAGGAACAAGGATAAGAACATTCTTGTTGAAGCTGACCCTGAACCTGAATACAAACTTCAAGTGGGCAAAATTCTTAGCCTTATCTTTATTTTTCCACTTGAATATGGTTTACCTGAAACAGATGGCCAGCTTAGAGCTCTTTACGGCTTTAAGAGTAAGAGAGAAATGGCTCGCACTCAGAGCTGGTATACAAGATTCAATAAAGCTCCACGCTTCAATTTGAGGTACAAGGATTGGTTTCGAGTTCGATTGAATGGGTCTCGGAAGATGTTTGGTCATCTTAGTGAGAATTCAAATTCCGTACTACCCAGCTAGAAAAATGTAGATCAAGACAAAGATGGGTACAAAAGCAAGGTTTAGGATCCTGGAATCTATTCTGACATTCAACACCCCGGGAGCCTGAAAACCTGTTTTGATTTGCTCGAAGGCTTTACATGCCTAGTCTGGGACCCCAGAGGACATTGGAATTGCAAAAGTTGGTGGAGATTTCTGGAGGAGTTCAAACACAAGCCACCATGACAAAAAGCTCACCAGAATGTCCAACTTAAGGACTCTAACTAAAAGTGCTAGGTGGGAGACAACCCACCATGGTATGATTGTTCCTTTTTTAATTTTAATTTTATTTCGTTTTGTTTGTTTTTAATTTTTATTTTATTTTATTTTATTGAACATGGAATTATTCATAACATCTATATCAGCATTGCATTTTGCATCCTGTATATTAAAATAAAATGAACCCCACACGTCTGCATGGGCCACGCGTGGGCGTCGATTCGAAATCGACGTAACAATCCAACGCCCAGAAAGTTAGGCTGGAAACGTGCAGCTGGTATGCGTTAGGCACAATATGGGCCACGCGATCGCGTCTACGATGCGAACGCGACGCTTTCACTTCATACCCACCACGCGAAAGCGTGGGCGACGCGTACGCATCGCGTAGTAATCATTGCCCCCAAAATGGAAACAGAGAGTTGCGCCAAAATGATGCTGGAATCGTGCGTTTAGCACAATTCTAAGCGACGCGTACGCATGCCTCACGCGGACGCGTCACTTGCATTATCCCTTAATCACGCGATCACGTCAACGACGCGTTTGCGTCATTGCCTTTTCGCCTCAATCACGCGATCGCGTGCTTCACGCGTTCGCGTGGATTTATATACACTAACCCCCTTCGACGCGGAACCCTAACCCCTTTCGCGTCCTAATTTCCCTCCTCCCCCTCTAGAATCTCTCTTCTCCCCTCGCCAACCACCGAACCGCCACCACCGCCTCGCCGCACCCCAGCCACTGCGCCACACCGAACCCACTTCTATTCCTTCTCTCTTCCTTCTCCCCATCTTCCCCTCCACTCCACTGCCCTCCAGCCCCACCGGCCACCACGCTCCCAACCCTCCCCTCCTCGCCTCTTCTTCTCCTTCCCTCCCCCATAACCCCCTTTCACCCCAAACCACCACACCGCCACCCCCCACCACCAAACCACCGCCGTGACCGCCTCCCAGCGCCGCCGCGTCACCACCACCGCCATCTCTCTGATTCCATATTCTATACCTCTGCCCACCAGGTTTCGCCAAACATCGATTCCTCTTTCAGTTAGTTAGTGGCATTTTTTTTCAAATTATGTTCGAATTAGGATAGTTAGAGATGCATGATCGTATTAGATTTTAGGTGGTTAGGTAGCTAGGATGTGGTTAGTGGATTTAGGCCTGATAATTGCGCCGTTCTTGTTAATTATTTTATCTGTTTCGCAATTTTGAATTTGTTGTGATGATAATGCTGTTCATGTGCTGCTCTTTACTATTCCTTAATGCAGATTGAGTTTGTTTAATGCAGACTTGGGAATTTTAATCCCAGTATTTTATTCTTAAATTGTGACAACCCTTTTTAAATTGAGAAGTGGAATTTTCATCGGTTAAGAACTGTACTTGCAACGCTGTTCTTATTATAAATTCTTAATCGAAAATTTTTCACCTCATCAATTTTTGGCGCCGTTGCCGTGGAGTTGCAACAGTGTGCTAAATTACTGGTTGGTGTAAATATTTTTAAATTTACATATTTGCATATTTTATTTTATTTTATTACCATGAGCTGTATGTTTCTTTCATTGAATGACACGTTCACTACCTAATCCGAGCTTAGTCGCGTTTGATCCTGAGATCGAGAAAACGATTTCACGTATTAGGCGAGCTCGGCGTCGGTTAGCCTCTGAGGGTGGTGAAGTGGTTACTACCAATTCACCAGTCTTATCTGAAGGCGAATCTGAAGCGCCACTTGAAGAAGAAACAAGCTCCTCTTCTACTGATTCTATTGATTTAAGCACAGGTAATATGGCAGAGCCCAGAAGGATTACTCTCTAGGAAGCAAGAGCTCTGGACTTTACACTACAGCCGTATCAAGCGCATCACCCAAATCTGGCTGTAGATTTTAAACTGAAGACTGCGCTAATCAATCTACTGCCTAAGTTTCATGGCTTACCTGCTCAAGAGCCTATAAAGCACCTCAGAGATTTTCAGACAGCCTGCTCAACTACTAGGCGTCATGGTGCAGATGAGACTACTATTTGGCTATATGCCTTCCTTTTTCTCTTGAGGGAAAGGCAAGGGAGTGGTTCTACACTCAACCAGAAGAAGTTGTTACTAATTGGGATCTGCTCAGAAGGGAATTCCTGGACAAATACTTTTCGGCTGAAGCTATAGATAGATTGAGGAAAGAAATTTCCTGCATTATCCAAGGCGAATCAGAGACTCTTTACGAGTATTGAGAACGCTTCAGGAAACTCCTAGACTCATGTCCCCACCCCAAGATTGACCAGTTGGTGTTGATTAGCTATTTCACACAAGGCATGAAGCCTCAAGACAAGACTATATTAGATGCTGTGAGTAATGACTCTCTGACTAAGTACAAGACGACGACAGAAATGTGGCAACTGATCACCGATCTAGCTGAGTCTACCCAAAATGCAAGGCACAGGAACAACCATCCCAAGGCTATTGCGGAGGTTTCCTCTAGTAGTGAGACTACTGCTCTCACACAGACTCTGGGAGAGATGACCAACATACTGAAGCAGCTCCAACTGAATCAACAGCAACCTCAGCATCCTCCACAACAACAGTGTCAACAGTTGGTTCCTTAGAAAGTGTGCAGAATATGTGCCTGCTTTTCTCATTACACTGATGAATGTCCACAGCTCCAACAAGAAGATAACACCTTAGCAGCTACTAGCAACTACTATAACCGCCCGAATCAAGGGAAATATCAACAAGGCAGTAATTATAACCAAGGTGGGAACTACAATCAAGGTTGGCAAGACAACTCCAACCAAGGCTGGTGAGACAATTCCAAGCAAGGTTGGAGAGATAATTCCAACCAAGGATGGAGGGACAACTACAATCAAGGAGGCAGAGATAACGGTGAAAATCAGAGGTGGAACAACAACAACAATCAGCAGAATCGGTACCAACAGAACCCCCCATACCAACAGCAGAACCAAGGCCAGACTTACCGAGCACCTCACCAAAGGCAATCCCAAGCACCTCAGAACAACCAACAGCAAGCCCCTCGAATTACTTATCCCCCTTCCTCTTCCAATGATGAGATGCTTTGCTCTATTGCGCAAGGACAAAAAGACATTCAGAATACACTTAACTCTACCATAAACGTTCTTAACTCCACTCTACAAGCTTTTATTTCCCGGTTGGAACCACCTTCTACCCCCAACAATCAGCCTTCAAGCTCAAGTGCACTTCCCTCTCAACCCTTACCTAACCCAAAGGGTGGAATCAATGCCATTACTTTGAGATCCGGAACCACACTGCAAGAGAGGAGTCATGAAGAGCCAAGCTCAAAAGAAGACATTCATGTTGAAGACACTGTTGAGGTAGAAGATGCTGAAGAAGAGGATGAAGTACAGGACATGGTTGCAAAAGAAGTGGCTCAGCCAAGGAATGGAGTACCAAAGGAAGATGAGGTTACAAGAGAAGCTATTCCCATTCCTTTTCCACACCTTGCTAGGAAACCCAGAAAGCAGATGGAGCTAGACCCCAAGATGGTGGAGATCTTCAAAAAGGTTGAGGTAACTATTCTCCTTTTTGATACCATTTGCCAGGTACCTAAGTATGCTAAGTTTCTAAAAGATTTATGCATAAATAAAGATAAAATACATGATTTAGAAACTATTCCTCTAGGTAGCTCTATTTTTGCTTTAATGGGTGCTATACCGGAAAAATGTGGTGATCCGGGTCCTTGCATAGTTACTATTACTATTGAGGGTGTACAATTTTTTGACTGCATGTGTGATTTAAGTGCATGTGTTAGTATTATGCCATTATCTGTATATGATGCATTGAGGCTTCCTCCCCAAAAAAGGTCGGCAGCACGTTTTGTTTTGGCAGATAAGAGCATAATCTCGGTGGTGGGGATTGCTGAAGATGTGCTGGTGAGCATTAAGGGGTTGACATTTCCTATTGACTTCTATATTTTGGAGGTACCCCCTAATGACTTAGGAAGACCATCATCCATCCTGCTTGGAAGGCCATTTCTGAAGACTTCAAGGTTTAAATTGGATGCCTTCTCAGGAACTTACTCTTTTGAGATAGATGGCAGAGCAATGAGCTTCAACCTGGATGAAGCTATGAAGAACCCTCCGGAAGATCACTCCATCTTCCAGTGCGACATCATTGATGAGACTGTAGCTGCAGTTCACTAAGAAGAAGTAGAAGAGATGCACATGGAGCAAGGTGCAAGTGTGGAGAAGCCTTCTGAACAAGATGAAGATACCTTGCCACCTCCAATGGCTCCAGAAGATCAAGCCCCTAGCCATGAGCTGAAATTAGAGTTGAAGCCCCTTCCACCCCACCTCAAGTATGCTTACCTTGAGGATCATCAGAAGCTCCCAGTTATCATTATAAGGGAACTCAATTCCCAGTAAGAGGAGCAGTTGCTTAGTGTGCTAAGAAGACACAAGAGAGCTATTGGGTGGAGCTTGGCGGATATAGTAGGCATCAGCCCTCACGTCTGTGAGCACCGTATATTTTTAGAAGAGGGAACAAGGCCTGTCCGTCAACCTCAAAGGCGGTTGAACCCCACCATCTTAGAAGTTGTCAAGAAGGAAGTGATCAGACTGCTTGAAGCTGATATCATCTATCCAATCTCGGATAGTGAATGGGTTAGCCCAGTACAAGTGGTGCCCAAGAAGTCTTGAGTCACAACAGTGAAGAATGAGCATGGAGAACTCCTGGCAACTAGAGTACAGAATTCATGGAGGGTGTGCATTGATTATAAGTGCCTCAACCAGGCTACTCGCAAGGATCACTACCCACTGCCGTTCATCGATCAGATGCTTGATCGCTTGTCAGGTAAATCAAACTACTGTTTTCTAGATGGTTACACTAGCTATTTTCAAATTCATATAGCTCCTGAAGATCAGGAGAAAACTACTTTTACATGTCCCTTTGGAACGTATGCATACAAGAGGATGCCTTTTGGCTTATGTAATGCACGGGCTACATTTCAAAGGTGCATGATAAGTATTTTCTCAGATCCTCTTGAGAGTTGTATGGAAGTTTTTATGGATGACTTTAGTGTGTTTGGTGATTCATTCGACCTCTGCTTGGATAGTTTAGCTAGAGTATTAGACAGATGTGTTAGTTCAAACCTTGTGTTAAATTTTGAAAAATGTCATTTTATGGTAAAACAAGGTATTGTTCTTGGACATGTTATTTCTAATACTGGTATTTCTGTAGATCCAGCAAAGGTAGATGTTATTTCTGGTTTACCTTACCCCTCCTCCGTGAGGGAAGTCCATTCGTTTCTTGGTCATGCAGGTTTCTACCGGCGATTTAGCAAGGACTTCAATAAGGTAGCATTGCTTTTATCCCGACTGTTGCAGAAGGATGTTGAGTTCGAGCTGAGTGAGGACTGCATGGAAGCGTTTGATAAGCTGAAGATTGCCTTGACTCAAACTCCGATTGTGAGAGGGCCCGACTGGAATTAGCCATTTGAGATTATGTGTGACACCTCCAACTATGCAGTAGGAGCGGCACTGGCTCAGCACGAAGGTAAGGACCCTTATATAATTGCTTATGCTTCTAAGACCTTAGACGCTGCTCAGTCTAATTATACTACCACTGAAAAAGAGCTTCTGGCTATTGTTTTTGCTCTGGATAAATTCCGAGCCTATTTACTTAGTACTAAGGTGGTAGTATACTCAGACCATGCAGCTCTAAAATATTTGTTAGCGAAAAAAGAGTCTAAACCAAGGTTAATACGTTGGATACTGTTGCTGCAAGAATTTTATTTAGAAATCAAAGATAGGAGTGGTTCCCAGAATTTAGTGGCAGACCGCTTGAGTCGCCTAGAGCACATTAAGAGTGACTCCATGATAAACCCATATTTTATTATTCATCTTGTGCTCAATTAAGTGTTTTTATCAATTCTTCACCCACTTATTCATGTAAATTGCATGGTTTTACTATTCCTTCCTTATTTTATGATATATGTGAAAACATGTTTCCTATGCTTTAAAAATATTAAATTTAATTATCCTTTATTACCATTTGATGCCGTGAATTGTGTGTTAAGTATTTTTAGGTTTCGTAGGGAAGGAATGGCTCAGAGGACAGAAAGGAAACATACAAAAATGGAAGGAAAGCACAAAAATGGAGTTTTGAAGAAAAGGGCAGCGACGCGCACGCATGGACGACGCGGACGCGTGCCTAGCGCAAAATGGCAATGACACGTACGAGTGGACGACACGGATGCGTGCCTAGAGCAAAACGCAAATGACGCGAACGCGTGACCCACGCGCACGCGTGACGAACACCACGTGCAGAAAATTGCAGAAGTCGCCCCCAGCGATTTCTGGGCCCTATTTCGGCCCAAATCCAAGCCAGAAACACAGAATATAAGCCAGAGAATAGGGGAATCAAAAACAACGATTGATACAGCATTCATAATACATAATTTTAAGTTTAGATGTAGTTTCTAGAGAGAGAGGTTCTCTCATCTCTCTTAGGATTTAGGATTAGGATTAGGATTTAGGATTTCTATTATGATTAGGCTACTTCTCTTCAATCACAGGTTCAATGTTTCTTTAATTTATTTTCTACTTTTATTTATCCTATTACTTTAATTGTTATTTATCTTTCCAAATTGGCTTATGAAATTTTCCATGTTAGATTTGAATATTTTATTTAATATAATTCGAGGTATTTCAGACTTATGATTGCTTTCTTTAATGTTATTGATGCTTCTAATTAATTCAAATTATTTTCATTTGAGTAGATTTTCTTCCCTCTTAGCTTTGGTTGAGTAATTGGTAACACTTGAGTTATCAGACTCAGTAGTTGATTGAAAATTGGGAATTGTTGATTGATTTGGATCGCTCTAAAGCTAGTCTTTCCATAGGAGTTGACTAGGACTTGAGGATCAAATTGATTGGTCCACTTGACTTTCCTTTATTTAGTAAGGGTTAACTAAGTGGAAGCAAAATTCAATTCTCATCACACCTGATAAGGATAACTAGGATAAGATTTCCAGTTCTCATACCTTGCCAAGAGATTTTCTAATTATTAATTTATTTTTTTCATTTAAATTACTTGTTCCTTATTTTAAAAAACCCAAAAATACACCTTTTTTCATAACCAATAATAAATCATACTTCCCTGAAATTCATTGAGAAGACGACCCAAGGTTTAAATACTTCGGTTACAAATTTTATTGGGTTTTGTTACTTGTGACAACCAAATTTTTGTACGAAAGGATTCTCTGTTGGTTTAGAAGCTATACCTACAACGTGATTATTTTTATTAAATTCTTTACTAGCAGGATTCAGTTCGTCAAAAAATGGCGCCGTTGCCGGAGAATTACAACTGTGTGCCTTATTATTGGTTATTGTAAATATTTTATTTTGCTTGTTTATTTGTTTTTATTTTTGCTTTTTAATTTTTTTAGCTACTATGAGTTCTCACCTTCGTCGCTTTGAGTTTGGTTCTAACGTTGTTGAAAGGAATGAAAGCTATAACAGGAACATGCATCAAGGTCAAAATAATCAAAGATGGAAGGAGCCACGAGGATCTGATCAACCCTTTCAGCAACAACACCTTCCAAGATACCATGGACAACGACCATTCTACAATGCATGTCAAGACAATAGATACGGTGGACCTTCTCGTGACAACCAACCTCCACCAGTATACTATGGTCAAGAGCCATTCCGAGATGTGTACCAAGATGATAGATATGGTGGATCCCCTTGTGGTTACCAATAAGCCCCACCATATGCATATAACCCACCTCATCAACATAGCTATGAACCACCACACTCACAAGCCACCTACCAACACTCACCTCCATATGACCCTAACCCTTACCCACCCCAATTCCAATCCAATTACTCCCGAGAACCACCACTTCCATATGCACCAGGTCCATATCCATCAACCCGAGAATCACAGGAGCGTCTCAAGGAAACAGTGAATAAATTTTATGCAACCCTTTACCAATTGGATCAAGCGATCAATCGAATAGCTTCCCGATGTTCAGACACTCAAGAAACCCCCATGGCTTCATGTGGACAATCTAAAGAAGAACGAAGCATGAAGGAGATACTAGAAACTCCAGTGGACAGTATAGAGCATGACTTTGTACTGGAACAAGTAGAGGAAGCCGTAATTATCGAAGAGGAAGAATTGGTTGAAGACTTAGGAGATGCTGAACCTCCATGGGAATCCAGAATTGTGGAGAATTCCGTCAAGAAATTTGCAATTGATGCTGAGGAGGATAGTGCACAACCCCCAAAGCATGTACCTTATAAAGAACTGGACGGAACAGCTCAAGAAGCAAGTCCCCTTGGTACTAAAAATCATGAATCAAGTTCTCCTAGTAATGGCCTTGCATCCGCATGTGAATTCTTTGAGACTAAAGAATCTTCTCCAAGTGAATACGAAGATGATGCGGAGGTAAATTTTTCCCAACCTCCAATTTATGACTTGAGTGATGAGGAAGATATCGAAGACTTTGATCAAGACGTGGCTGCAGTTGAAGAAGTTTGCAAAGAAGTGGAGGAATTCACAGAAGAATACAAGGGAGTAGAGCTTGCAAAACCACTGGAAACACCTATCCCAAGGCCATTACCACCCAATACAAACTTCAAGTGGGTAAAATTCTTAGCCTTTATCTTTATCCACTTGAATATGGTTTACCTAAAACAGATGGCCAGCTTAGAGCTCTTTGCGGCTTTAAGAGTAAGAGGGAAATGGCTCACACTCAGAGCTGGTATGCAAGATTCAATAAAGCTTCACGCTTCAATTTGAGGTACAAGGATTGGTTTCGAGTTCGATTGAATGGGTATCGGAAGATGTTTGGTCATCTTAGTGAGAATTCAAATTCCGTACTACCCGGCTAGAAAAATGTAGATCAAGACAAAGATGGGTACAAAACCAAGGTTTGGGATACTAGAATCTATTTTGACATTCAACACCCCAGGAGCCTGAAAACCTGCTTTGATTTGCTCGAAGGCTTTACATGCCTAGTCTGGGACCCCAGAGGATATTGGAACTGCCAAAATTGGTGGAGATTTCTAGATGAGTTCAAACACAAGCCACCATGACAAGAAGCTCACCACAATGTCCAACTTAAGGACTCTAACTAAAAGTGCTAGGTGGGAGACAACCCACCATCGTATGATCGTTCCTTTTTTAATTTTAATTTTATTTCGTTTTGTTTGTTTTTAAGTTTTATTTTATTTTATTTTATTGAACCTGGAATTATTCATAACATCCATATCAGCATTGCATTTTGCATCCTGCATATTAAAAAAAAATGCACCCCACGCGTGCGCATGGGCCACGTGTGGGCGTCGACTCGAAATCGACGTAACAATCCAACGCCCAGAAAGTTAGGCTGGAATCAACGACGCGAACGCGTCGCTTTCACTTCACACCCACCACGTGAAAGCGTGGGCGACGTGTACGCGTCGCGTAGTAATCATTGCCCCCAAAATGGAAACAGAGAGTTGCGCCAAAACGACGCTGGAATCGTGCGTTTAGCACAATTCTAAGCGACGCGTACGCATGCCTCACGCGTACGCGTCACTTGCATTATCCCTCAATCACGCGATCGCGTGCTCCACGCGTTCGCGTGGATTTAAATACACTAACCCCCTTCGACGCGGAACCCTAACCCTTTTCGCGTCCTAATTTCCCTCCTCCTACTCTGCACTCTCTCTTCTCCCCTCCCCAACCACCGAACCGCCACCACCGCCTCGCCACACCCCAGCCACCGCGCCACACCGAACCCCCTTCCCTTCCTTCTCTCCTCCTTCTCCCCATCTTCCCCTCCACTCCACTGCCCTCAACCCTCCACTGCCCCCAGCTCCACCACCTAACTGCCACCACCGTCGCCGCACCCCCACCAGCCACCACGCCCCCAACCCTCCCCTCCTCGCCTCTTCTTCTCCTTCCCTCCCCCATAACCCCCTTTCACCCTAAACCACCGCACCGCCACCCTCCACCACCGAACCACCGCCATGACCGCCTCCCAGCACCGCCGCATCACCACCACCGCCATCTCTCTGATTCCATTTTCTATACCTCTGCCCACCAGGTTCTGCCAAACAACAATTCCTCTTTCAGTTAGTTAGTCGCATTTTTTTTCAAATTATGTTTGAATTAGGATAGTTAGAGATGCTTGATCGTAGTGGATTTTAGGTGGTTAGGTAGCTAGGATGTGGTTAGTGGATTTAGGCCTGATAATTGCACCGTTCTTTTTAATTGTTTTATCTGTTTCGCAATTTTGAATTTGCTGTGATGATAATGTTGTTCATATGCTGCTCTTTACTATTCCTTAATGCAGATTGAGTTTGTTTATTTTGAATTCATGTGAATTACTATTTGTTATTTTTTTCTGCACTACCTTATTATCATATGAACTGTTTCTGCTGCTGTTTATTACCCGGGAAAGTCCAATTTTTAGCTGAAATGCTGCCCAAATTTTTTTCAGCAAATTGTTTCACTCAACTACCATTCATAAATTGGTTTTGGAACTTTCAAGTTTTTCACTAACTGGTTTCAACCAAAGCAATTCATGAATGCACGGGCTCTCTTTCTTATTCTTTCTGATTCCCTTATTGATTAAATAACATTATTGATGATTTCACTTTAATTTTGCAATTCTTTTCTATGATTAATCATCAATAATCTGCAATATTTACTTAAATTTGAGTTACTTGTTATTCAAATTTGTGCAATTTTAGTTAATTGGGAACCACAACACCATGCCACTTACTTTAACTCATTTTTAACTCTTAACTACTTTAACTTTCTAACTTTTCTATTAGCTTTCAACTAACCACTTTAAAACCACTTCAAGGCATGATTACTGTTGTTCCTAATTAACAAAGAATTCCATATTTCATAAGATTTTGGATTGTGATTTTTATTCTCCAACTTTTCACTTGAATACAGTCCAATATTTTACATTCATTCAACTCACTCCATGCTTATATTGCTCTTCTATTCATCTTTTGCCTATATGCTTTTATTGCTAAAATCCTATTTGCTTACCTATTTTCCTACTTTAGTTCTTAAACTGTATCCTGGAATTTCTGCTTTTCAGGATATCTGACCCTAAAAGCAAAGGAAAGAGCAAGGCAACCACAGGCAAAAGCAAAAGAGGAGAATCCTCTACCTCTATATTGGATATCCTCCATGACGATTCCTGGCAGGAAAAGAACTTTACCCCGCAGGAAAAGGCTGATCAGTTGGTGCCTGCCACTGACCCAGAAAAGTTTGCCAACAGATAATGTAAGCTGAAGTATCCTGTCTTCCAAACTTCCAGGAATTTATTCTTGGAAAAGACCCTTAAAATTCCAAAAGAACTCAAACAATACACTTCAAAACAAATTAAACAGAGAGGCTGGTTCTTCTTGGAAAGGAACTTGACTGAGGTCAATTCATCATGGGTCAGAAAATTCCACTGTAACTATTTCAAAACAACCCTGGATGCCGTACAGCTTAGAAGCAAACAAATTCTGGTTACTGAGGAAGCAATAGAAGAAATCTTCCAGCTCCCACCTACATCAGATCATCCAGATGGTTACCAAAAGGCTGAAGAGGATATGAGATTCATGAGGTTTGACTGGGACGCAGTAAAAAGGACCATAGCTCTTGATCTTACTGTCCCATGGGTCATGGGCAAGACAACAACAAACCCAAAGGGCATAAAGCTTATCTACCTCAACGATGAGGCTCGGCTTTGGTAGCAGATTCTAAGTAACTACGTGATGCCGAGCACTCAAGAGACAGAGGTGCCAGCTGCTATGATTACCCTCATTTGGTGTGTGATAGAGGACAAGGACCTCTATCTTTCTCGCTTTATCCGGTATTACATGGCCAGGGTCCATGTCAGAGACACTCTACCCTTTCCCTACTTGATTACTCAGCTGGGCCGCCGAGCTGAGGTGCCCTGGGAGATTGCTGATGAAAAGCCAACCGCCACCGACTGCAAGAAGATTATCCCTCACAGCAGGAAGTTCCAGGCTTTGGGCTACTGACCACCTTTTCTCACTGACTCTACTGAGGCAGCCACATCTTCTGCTGCTCCTTCAACCCCTGCTACACCAGCCACCACCACGACACCCTCACCTGCTTCAGAGCCTATTTATCACCTCGTGCACCGACTCTTCGCACACCTGGATCGTATGGAGCATCGCAACAAGCGACGCTATGAGTACTTAAAGTTAATGATCCGATCTGACAGTGACATCTCATCCGAGCCTGACACACCATCTGAGCCATTTGAGGAGGAGGCAGACGATCATGAGGCAGAGGCACGCACAGAGGCTGAGCAGGCAGGACCTGAGTAGGCTGCACCACGTCATGAGGAGCCCCATCAAATACAGCCAGCAGATCCAGAGGTCCCTCTACAGATAGAGCCTCCACTTCAGCAGGCAGATCCTTCGACACTCATAGAGACTGCAGACCTTCAGGCCACTATCGAGACACCAGCAGCACATCCTTCCTGAGATGCCACTTCTTCACACACAGTTTGATAGAGCATCGAGGACGATGCCATTATTTAAGTGTAGGGAGGTCGCCATCTCCAGCGAACTTTATTTTTGGTGAACCACTTTCAGACTCTCTTTTATCCTATTTTGTTTATTTTCTGTATTTTTATTTTTATTTTTATTTTATCTTATCTTATTTATCTTTCAGTACTTGCACATTTTTCTTTTGCTGTATTTTTATTTTATCATATTTTGCACTTTGGTTTATATATACCTTAGACATTTAGCTTAGTTTGCACTTTTAGCTTATTAGTTGTGATATAAAAAATATAGATTAATTAGTTTAGTTTACCCTTTTACCATATGATAAATTGGTTTAATTAAAAATAAAGAGTAAACTAGGAACTTTAGTATAACAGAATCACAACAATCCACACACTGTATATATATAGCAATACATGTTAGTAAATTGACAACATTTTTCAAGGAAAATACTTATTTTTATAAAAGCCATTCTAACATTCACATTGAGTTAAATGGAAACTCTTGATTTCTACTTGCATGACATACATAACTGATATATGATTTTTGAGCCAAAGAACACACAACCCCTGAGTTTTTGAGCTTAATTGTATGGTTACATTTAACCATAACTTTCATTCCTGTGTGTTTCGCACTTCTTTTCTATGCTTGCAATCTTTACTTTGTTTCAATCTATATGTCCAAA
Organism: Arachis hypogaea; assembly: GCF_003086295.3. Lineage (NCBI taxonomy): Eukaryota > Viridiplantae > Streptophyta > Magnoliopsida > Fabales > Fabaceae > Arachis > Arachis hypogaea. The sequence goes on from NC_092046.1 coordinate 112,338,823, forward strand.
TATAGAATGTAGATACATACCTGCATATGATTGAGGCCATTATTTGAATTTTTGCTCACTTATCCCAAATAAGCCTACCTCTTACATCACCCTTGTTAGCCCCCCTTGAGCCTTTTAATCCCCTTTTGTTCTATAACCACATCACTAGCCTTAAGCAGAAAAACAAATTAAAAATCCCAAGTTGAATCCTTGGTTAGCTTAAGATAGAGATTGTGCATCAACTAAGTTTGGGAAAACTATGGGAACATGGGATGATAGGAAAAAGGTATTAAGTTAATAAAATAATCAAAAATTTAGGAGCATGCTCATGTGAAACAAAAATAATTAAAATACCATGTGCATTGAAAATGTTGTGTTTATGTTTCAAAAAAAATCTTTTTCTAATTATATAAATAAATAAGGGGACAAAATCACCCCAATAATAAGTTAGTAAAGGAATCAATGCACATGGAAGAAAAAAATTAAAAATTAAATTGGTACATGATTATGTAATACAAAAGTGGGAAAATTGGGTAGCTAGGCAAATTTTCAAAATTATGAAAGAGTATGTATATGTTAGGTGAGATCTTAGACTAATCAAGGATTCAATTTATAGCTCACTTAGCCTTTGATGAGCGGATAATTTATACGCTTTTTGGCATTGTTTTTAGTATGTTTTTAGTAGGATCTAGTTAATTTTAGGGATGTTTTCATTAGTTTTTATGTTAAATTCACATTTCTGGACTTTACTATGAGTTTGTGTTTTTTTCTGTGATTTCAGGTATTTTCTGGCTGAAATTGAGGGACTTGAGCAAAAATCTGATTCAGAGGTTGAAGAAGGACTGCTGATGCTGTTGGATTCTGACCTCCCTGCACTCAAAGTGGATTTTCTGGAGCTACAGAACTCGAAATGGCGCGCTTCCAATTGCGTTGGAAAGTAGACATCCAGGGCTTTCCAGCAATATATAATAGTCCATACTTTGGCCAAGAATAGACGACGTAAACTGGCGTTCAACGCCAGCTCTCTGACCAAATCTGGCGTCCAGCGCCAGAAAAGGATCCAAAACCAGAGTTGAACGCCCAAACTGGCACAAAAACTGGCGTTCAACTCCACAAATGGCCTCTGCACGTGCAACACTTAAGCTCAGCCCAAACACACACCAAGTGGGCCCCGGAAGTGGATTTATGCATCAAATACTCACTCATGTAAACCCTAGTAGCTAGTTTATTATAAATAGGACCTCTTACTATTGTATTAGGCATCTTTGGATTATCTTTGGATTACCTTATGATCCTTTGATCACGTTTTGGGGGCTGGCCATCTCGGCCATGCCTGGACCTTTCACTTATGTATTTTTAACGGTAGAGTTTCTACACTCCATAGATTAAGGTGTGGAGCTCTGCTGTTCCTCAAAGATTAATGCAAGTACTACTGTTTTCTATTCAATTCATCTTATTTCACTTCTAAGATATCCATTCGCACCCAAGAACGTGATGAAGGTGATGATTATGTGTGACGCTCATCATCCTTCTCCCTTATGAACGCGTGCCTGACAAACACTTCTGTTCTACATGAAATAAGCTAGAATGAGTATCTCTTAGATCTCCTAACCAGAATCTTCGTGGCGTAAGCTAGAATGATGGCGGCATTCAAGAGAATCCGGAAAGTCTAAACCTTGTCTGTGGTATTCCGAGTAGGATTCAATGATTGAATGACTGTGACGAGCTCCTAACTCGCGATTGCAGGGCGTTAGTGACAGACGCAAAAGGATAGTAAATCCTATTCCAGCATGATCGAGAACCGACAGATGAATAGTCGTGCCGTGACAGGGTGCGTGAGCATATTATTCACTAAGAGGATAAGATGAAGCCATTGGCAAGGGTGATGCCTCCAGACGATTAGCCGTGTCGTGACAGGGCATTGGATCATTTTCCCGAGAGATGACCGAAAGTAGCCATTGACAGTGATGATGTATCACATAAAGCCAGCCATGGAAAGGAATGAGACTGATTGGATGAAGATAGCAGGAAAACAGAGGTTCAGAAGAACGAAAAGCATCTCCATTCGCTTATCTGAAATTCCTACCAATGATTTACATAAGTATCTCTATCTCTATTTTATTTATTATTCGAAAACACCATTATCACTTTATATCTGCCTGACTGAGATTTACAAGGTGACCATAGCTTGCTTCATACCGACAATCTCCGTGGGATTCGACCCTTACTCACGTAAGGTATTACTTGGACGACCCAGTGCACTTGCTGGTTAGTTGTATCGAAGTTGTAAACCATGGTATTGGCACCATGTTCTTGGCGCCATTACCAGGGAAAGAAAGAGCCATGAATTTTACATAATTAAAGTGTAATCACGATTACGCGTACCAAGTTGCTCACGTTGCCAGGGATTGCTTGAGCCTGGACATCACAATTTCATGCACCAGCCTTATATATATACCCTCACCTTTACCTTAGCCCCATTACAACCTTGAAAAGACCTCATGATATTTGTATGTATACATTATATATTTGTTGATTGGTTAGATGAAAAACAAAGTTTTAGAAAGCATGAATAGAAAAGAATAGAGTGATTAACCCCAAACACTGAGTGATTAGAGAGTAAACACAAATCCAGTAAGGGTTCAATAGCTCAATTCCATATATCCATGTTTAATTGTTAATTGTCTTGCAAGTTTGTGAAATATTTTAACCCAACTCAATTGTGAATGTGTTTTAATATGGTTTGGCCTTAAATGTACATATATGATTCCTTGAAAATATGAGTCAATTTAATCACATGTAAGCTTTATATATGTGTGTGTGTGTGTGTGTGTGTGTGTGTGTGTGTGTGTGTGTGTGTGTGTATGTGTGTGTGTGTGTGTGTGTGTGAATAGTAATTAGAATTGCATGATTCATTTAGGTAGCCTGCATTTAGAATAGACTGCGTTGCATAAAATTCCACCATTCTACCTTTACTCTTTTTTCTTGGATTTAGCATGAGGACATGCTATTGTTTAAGTGTGGGGAGGTTGATAAACCCATATTTTATGATTCATCTTGTGCTCAATTAAGTGTTTTTATCAATTCGTCATCCACTAATTCATGTAAATTGCATGGTTTTACTATTCCTTCCTTATTTTATGATATATGTGAAAACATGTTTCCTATGCTTTAAAAATATTAAATTTAATTATCATTTATTACCATTCGATGCCGTGATTTGTGTGTTAAGTATTTTCAGGTTTCGTAGGGCAGGAATGGCTTAGAGGACAGAAAGGAAACATACAAAAATGGAAGGAAAGCACAAAAATGGAGTTTTGAAGAAAAGGGCAGTGACGCGCACGCATTGATGACGCGGACACGTGCCTAGCGCAAAATGGCAATGACGCGTACGCGTGGATGATGCGGACGCGTGCCTAGAGCAGAACGCAAATGACGGGAACGCATGACTGATGTGTACGCGTAACAAGGAAAAACTCCAAACCACGCGCACGCGTAACCCACGCACACGCGTGACGGACTCCACGTGCAGAAAATTGCAGAAGTCGTCTCCAGCGATTTCTGGGCCCTTTTTCGGCCCAAATCCAAGCCAGAAACACAGAATATAAGCCAGAGAATGGGGAAATAAAAAACAACGATTGATTCAACATTCATAATACATAATTTTAAGTTTAGATGTAGTTTCTAGAGAGAGAGGTTCTCTCATCTCTCTTAGAATTTAGGATTAGGATTAGGATTTAGGATTTCTATTATGATTAGGCTACTTCTCTTCAATCACAGGTTCAATGTTCCTTTAATTTATTTTCTACTTTTATTTATCCTATTACTTTAATTGTTATTTATCTTTCCAAATTGGCTTATGAACTTTTCCATGTTAGATTTGAATATTCTATTTAATATAATTCGAGGTATTTCAGACTTCTGATTGCTTTCTTTAATGTTATTGATGTTTCTAATTAATTCAAATTATTTTCATTCGAGTAGATTTTCTTTCCTTTTAGCTTTGGTTGAGTAATTGGTAACACTTGAGTTATCAGACTCAGCAGTTGATTGAAAATTGGAAATTGCTGATTGATTTGGATCGCTCTAAAGCTAGTCTTTCCACAAGAGTTGACTAGGACTTGAGGATCAAATTGATTGGTCCATTTGACTTTCCTTTATTTAGTAAGGGTTAACTAAGTGGGAGCAAAATTCAATTCTCATCACACCTGATAAGGATAACTAGGATAGGATTTTTAGTTCTCATACCTTGCCAAGAGATTTTCTAATTATTAATTTATTTTTCTTGTCATTTAAATTACTTGTTCCTTATTTTAAAAAACCCAAAAATACACCTTTTTCCATAACCAATAATAAATCATACTTCCCTGCAATGTGATTATTGGGTTTTGTTACTTGTGACAACCAATTTTTTGTACGAAAGAATTCTCTGTTGGTTTAGAAGCTATACCTACAATGTGATTACTTTTATTAAATTCTTTACTAGCAGGAATCAGTTCGTCACTCCACTCCTATCAATGATGCTTTTCCATTTGATAGCTTGCACGCAATATCTGAGGTAGTTCCTTGGTATGCACCTATAGCTAATTATTTGGTTAGTCATACATTCCCTCCCAATTTTACTAAGCATCAAAGGGACAAGCTTAAAAGCGAGTCCAACTATTATATATAGGATGACCCATATTTATAGAGGTATGGTGCTGACCAAATAATTAGAAGGTGTGTGCCACAATCAGAATTCCAGTCAATTTTAGAGGCCTGCCACTCTTCAGAGAATGGTGGACATTTTGGTCCTCAAAGAACAGCTAGAAAAATTTTAGACTGTGGATTCTAGTGGCCCACACTATTTAAGGATGCAACTGCTTTCTGTGAATCTTGCTCCCCATGCTAGAGGTTTGGGAATATATCCAAGAGGGATGAGATGCCCCAACAACTTATGTTGTTCTGTGAAATTTTTGATGTTTGTGGTATTGACTTCATGGGCCCATTTCCAAACTCTAATGGTTTCTTATACGTACTGTTAGCTGTTGATTATGTTTCCAAATAGGTGGAAGTAATTCCTACCCGTACTGATGATGCTAAGATTTTTGTCTCCTTTGTTCGAAATAATATTATCTGTCGCTTTAGATCACCACGAGAAATCGTGAGTGATCAAGGCACTCACTTTTGTAACAGGAGATTAATAGGTCTACTGAAGAAACATGGCATTGTTCACAAGGTGACGACAGCTTACCATCTCCAGACTAATGTATAAGCCGATGTGTCCAATAGAGAGATAAAGCATATACTGGAGAAGATTGTCAAGCCTCATAGAAAAGACTGGAGTACCATACTTGCAGATGTGCTTTGGGCTTATCGGACAACGTACAAGACACCAATCGAAACGAGTCCATTCCGCCTAGTCTATGGCAAGGCTTGTCACCTCCCAGTGGAGGTGGAGCACAAAGCTTTCTGGGCGGTAAGGGAATGCAACATGGGATTTGAGAAAGCCGGTGCTGAAAGGAAGCCGCAACTAGCAGAACTGGAGAACCTTCGACTCGAAGCATATGACAACTCCAGGCTATACAAAGAGAGGGTGAAGGCTATGCATGATAAGCATATCAAGAGAAGAGATTTCAGACCTGGGGAGCTGGTTCTCCTATATAACTCAAGGTTGAGGCTCATGCCAGACAAGTTGAGATCAAGATGGGAAGGTCCCTATAAAGTAGAGAAGGCAGAGCCATACGGAGTCTTTCACCAGAGTCATCCCTCAAGCTCTAAATTCATCAAAGTCAATGGCCACCGCTTGAAGCTGTATCATGGTGAGAAAATAAAGAACAATAAGGAGCTGGAGGTCTTCCTCTTGGAGGATCCACCAACAGAAGAAGGCTAAGCTTGTGGACCATCCAACTTAAGGACGTAAAAGAAAAGTGGTAGGTGGGAGACAACCCACCATGGTATGATCGTCCCTTTTTATTCTTAGTTTTATTTTATTTTATTTTTATCAGTGTTCATTCATAATTTTTGCATCATCACCTGCATTCTGCATTAAAAAAAGAGGCATTCGACGCGCAAGCGTCTAGGATGCGCACGCGTCACTTGTGAATGCGAAAATTTTAGGAATTGAACAGAGAGTTGCGCAGGACTGGAGCAGGAAGCGTGCTTTGCGCACAAGCAAGCCCACGCGTCCGCGTACATCACGCGTGCGCGTCACTTGCAACTTTGGCAATCCACGCGTACATGTCCAGCACGCGCACGCGTGGATATGGCAATCGGCGTAAATAGCGTGCTGAATAGAGAGTTGTGATGGTCTGGGGCTGGCACTGTGCTAGAGGCACAAACTCACTCACGCATACGCGTCCATGACGCGTGCGTGTCATTTAACCTAATGGCCACCCACACGTGCGTGGGACTACCGCGCACGCGTCGTATAAAATTTTGGCCCCCAACCCAGAATGAACGGAGAGTTGTGCGTGAACGGGGCTGGTCTCGCACGATTAGCATGATCATGGTCACGCGTACGCATCACCGACGCTTACGCTTCACCCCCAGTTTTGCGCAGCCCACGCGTACGCGTAAGGTACGCGTGCGCGTCGCATGCGCCGCACCAATACACCAGCGTGCCACCCAGTTTTAATTTTCCCCTCCCAAATCTTAATTCTCTCTCATTCCTAATTCTTCCTTCTTTCTTCTTCCATCTTTCCTTCTTCTTACTTCTTACTTCATACTTCTTTCTTCTTCCCTTTTTCATCTTCTTCCCTCAGGTTTCTTTTCTTCCTCTCCTCTACTCTCTCCTTCTTCTTTCATTTATTGCATTTAATTATTTTTCTTTCCTTTTCATTTTATATTACCTTAGTCATTTATCATTTCTTTTTCATGCATTGTTATGTTGGTGTTGGAGCTTTATTTGGGTATTACTTTATTATCATTAGGCTTGTGGATATTATGAGGAGTGATTTGACAATTGACATTTAATTTTGGGTAATGGAATAAAAAGATCAATGCATATGTAGTGGAATTAAAAATTGATACATGAGTATGTGATGAAAAAGTGGGATTTTGGGTAACTAGGCATGATTTTAGAATTATATAGAGTGTGTGTTAGGTGAGAACTTAAGTAAGTCAAAGATTCATATTATAGCTCACTTGGCCATACATATATCCTCACCCTTACCTTAGCCCCATTACAACCTTGAAAAGACCTCATGATGTTTGCATTTGTACACTAACTATTTGTTGATTGGTTAGATGAAGAACAAAGTTTTAGAAAGCATGACTAGAGAAGAGTAGAGTGGATTAATCCTAGATACTTGAGCGATTAGAGTGCATATACACTACCGGTGAGGGTTCAATGCTTGATTCTATGTTCCTTGCTTTCAAGAGCTATCTTCTTACAAGTTTCTTGTCTTTTATTGTGTGATTTGAATTAGTGGAATCTGATTTATGTTTGTCTTGGAGAACTTGTTTACTTTTAACCAAGTAGATAGAAACATCTTAGCATATAGTTGCATTCACATACATAGGTTGCATTACATAAGTCTTTCTTTCCCCCATTCATTCTTCTGGTCTCCTTGAGCTTAGCATGAGGACATGCTAATGTTTAAGTGTGGGGAGATTGATAAACCACTATTTTATGGTTTATCTTGTACTAAATTGAATAGTTTTTATCAATTTTTTGCACACTTATTCATACAAATTGCATTGTTTTACAAATCCTTCCCAATTTTGTTCTATGTTAAGTTTTTTTCCCTTCTTTTATTTGTTGTAGTTTGTATGTGGAGATACTCTGGTATGATTTAGGGTGAGTTTTTTTTATGGTCCTCAGATACTCTTTATAAATTCTTTTCCCACCAATTTGGTAAAAGTAAAACAGTTGAAATTTATACATAAATATTATATTAATATATAATATTCTAAATATATTCTAATAATTAAAATGAATAAATTAAAATATTAAGATAAAATAAATTACAGATTGATTACGTCTCTTAACACTCCAAAATTTAACAATTATACCAAAAGTATGCATAAAAAATTAGTCCCTTATAAAATATATATTAAAATACAAAATATATAAGTTAACTAATAAAAATATTCACACACACATTGTGACTAATTTGTTGATTTTTGACGATAGATAATATTTGTTGATTTTTGACGTATAGATAATATTTTAAAAACTGTTAATTATGATAAGAAATTATTAATCATTTTCACACACTCTATTCAATTGTTAACTTGCAGGATTTGCCACATCTCTTTCGGCACTTTGGCATCTTAGAGAACACCTTTATCAAATTGGTGAAAAAATCGTGAGTACAAGAGAAACTCTTTTTTTTTTTGGACAACCCTCAATCCTAGGTTACACACTCATTTCTTTTGTGTTTGGTCATGAGACTCTTTGTTTTTTGAATACATTCAGTCTTGAAGGGCCCAATCATTTTTCTGGCCCAATTATATACGTAACCCAAAAAAATGAAAAGAAAAACCCAAGGGGATTGGTCTAAAAACGTTGACCAAAAATTAAAACAAGAGCGTATAATTAGTCGAACCTGTCAATCACCAGTTCGCATAAGTCATAAACAATGGAAGCAGATCAAATTAAATCATTAGATTAGTTATCGTTATGTTTTATCAGTTTTATTAATAGTAAAATTAAAATTAATTTCTTTCATTAATTTAGTTATGGTTATGTTTGATTGTCATTATAAGTTTCGATATTGCTGATTTGTCTTATTAATTAGAAGGTTTTGAGCTTTGTTTGCAAGCAATTCTACAATGTATTTCGAATTTAGTTGCTTGCTTGATGTAACGACCCAATTTTCGGCAGGTCCGGATCACTGCCATTCGTCAGGTGTTACTTCTCAGTAGCCCTATAAAACTCCAGACTCGGTAATATTTACTATATATGAGTCTTTCGTACTAACAGAATTACGTATGTTAGCTTATTTTTATCATATGCTTTTCTTAACAAACCCGTTAGCAATAAACAATAATGTCATCAGAGATATCTATTTTAAAATAAATACTAAACTAATAGTAAAATCAAGTGGCAACAAGATTACAGAAAACTCTCATACATATATACCTTTAAAGTCCTACCCCTCAAAAATGCTATAAAAGTGAGGGAAAGCCAAGTCTAAGGAATAAAGATCATCTATCCTACATTCTTTCCACTATCGAGGCACAAGTCTGCAGACCTCATCTCGGGACTAGTCTCGAGCATCCCCTGTAGGGTTCAGAAACATATGCTTCTCTGGTGCTTCTCTGAATATAACTCCAGTGGCGGCAATCAAATCGAAATCCTCCATCAGTGGGGAAAAGGGAAAAGGAAGGGGCACTACAAAATTTTTGTTCATTTGTAGAAGTTTTTTAGTGGGAGTTATTATAAACCTCCATAATATATTTTAATAGTGACAATTTGTAAAACCTCCCTAAATTATTAACAATAACTCCTACACATCAATCAATACTAAAATAATTTCTATCCCAAATAAATATTAGCCCATAATAAAAATGAAAAAAAAAACATTCAGAAGAGGGGGCTTCGAGTGATTGCGAGAAAGAGAGAGAGAGATATAGAGAGAGAGAGAGAGAGAGAGATAGAGGGAGAGGAACCTCTGAAACCCTAAAATCTTGATCTCCTTGCCGCTGCCATTCATCTCCTTGCTGCCGTCGTCTCCTCCGTCAAAGCGTTGCCGGTGCGGAGTTATGAATGGAGGACGAGGTGATCGTGGAGCCTATGAATTCGTTGACCTCTCAGAGTGACGATTTCATTCAGATTGCTGAGGTAATGCTTTAAATCTTCTGCTTCTGCATCATCTTCCACTGCGGGTTGTGCCGCTGGTTCTGCTTTTTCTTCGGTGGCTTGAAGCACTTAGAGTGCGGTTTGGGCATGGATTTGGTGGTGTGGTTTGGGCGCAGATTCGGTGGTGCTAGCTGAAGAGATCAAGAAGGCGAGCTAGCAACTCTCTATAAGCTTCAAGTCGAGTTTTATGTCGTGTCGAGTCATTACAATTAAGATTTGTTCCTAATTTTTCTTGTTCTTCGCTTTCTTCATTTTTTCAAAATTTTTCGAAGATATTTGTTTTTGTGATAATTTGATGACATAGTTTTAGTTATACACAAATTCTGTTTCTTATGCTCTAATGTACTTTTCTCTTCTGTAACTTTTTTAGGTCAAGGCAAAGAATTTGATATAGATTTTGTTAATTTGATTTGATATATTATAAAGGTGAAGAGACATAAATGAAATCTACTTTTCTCTTCTGTACTGATTCTTATTGAGTTCTCTGTTTTAGGTATCAGTTTCATTCATGCTCTTGTTAGCATTTTGAGTCACATCTATTTTTGTTGTTCCATGTGTATTGATTTCTGCAATTTTTGTTCACAATGGTTAACGTTTAATCGTTTAATTTTCATCTACTGTATGTGTTACTTACTTATCCTGTTTTAGACAATATTCTTGTAAAGTAGTAAGCTAGTTTATTTATTTTCAAATTTGGTTCTTCTGTTTCATATATCCCTTTATTTTTGTGATAATTTAGTATGCAAGTTGGACACCAATTGGGATAGTTATCTCTTGAATCCTTTTTAGTTTCTATTATTAGTGTAGTGATAGATTTTTTGCAAGAAATTAAAGAAATCTTGAAGGTTCAGATCATAGTTTGGCGATATATATTCCTGCATTATGCCTTCCTTCAATTATAATTGCTTATCTTTATATTTATTTATTTATTTATTTATTTTTGGTTCAAGTCTCTCCTTTCCAAGATTTTCGGTTCAAAGAGAACTGGGAGAGGCTCAAACGATGATGCTTTCACCAAGCCACACGAGGAAGGAGATCAAAATGAGTTACTCTTGGTAATTTCTCTTTCACTCCCCCCCCCTCTTCTTTGTCATTGTTACTTTAATTTTCCTTTGATGAATGTTCTTTTTCATGTCGAAAGATTTGGAGAAGAAGATGAAGAAAAGCCTTAATGGAAGTATCTCCCTTCATGAGAAAAAGCTTCTCAGGTATACATACATATTATTGTTGCATGGAATTAATTTCTTTTTACATTCCCTGAAATTATTTTTCATATCCAATTTTGCGGTAATTTACATTGAGAAACATTTAGGTCAATGCTACGTTCTGGATCATCCAACTCGTATAATAGTCCAAGTACTTGGCAAGATATTGGTAGGTAACCTATCAACATAAAAAATCTTGCCTATCCAGAAGAATGTTTATGATCAAGGGAAAAAGGAAATCTTTTATTTGTTGTTTAGGTATTTATTTTCGACAGTAATACCTAATAAAGCCACATATATAGCTACCAACTGTGTTAGGCGTCATGGTTAGAAGGAGTGTCTTTGTATACCCATTGCAATTATGTACTAGTTAAGATAATAGGATAAAGCATGACCTTAGTTACTTATATGTGCTAACAGAAATGGAGACTAGCCCAGGAATCGAAGGCCTAAATTTGTCTACTTTTGAACGACCTGTGGGTCCAGAAACTGAAAGATAGAGTTTCAGGTTTGGTATCTTGTTGTAGTGAGATTAAAAACTCGTGTTAGTAAGACATCGGTTTATAATAAATTAATAATAAATGGAAATGCATGTAGGATATTTGTTGCAACTTGGAATGTAGGAGGAAAATCGCCAAACTATGATCTGAACCTTCAAGATTTCTTGCTAGTAGAGGGCTCTGCAAATGTATATGTATTTGGGTGAGTTTATATGTATAGTTTCATATATGCCATTAATTCTTCTTTATATGTAATTATGTAGGGCCTTTGGGTTGGTCTTAACCTTGCATTAAACATTGTTCTGCACAATATCCCAAAGGTATTTTTATTATATTTTACCTTATAATATAATCGTAGTGTTCTATTAATAAATTCTTTAATTAGTTTAACGTTAAACAATTGTGACACTCTTCTTGTATATATCTCTTTTCCAGGATATTGCTATTGCACTTCCTGTTTATTTTGCAACAGAGGTAATAAGTTCTGGATCTTTTTCTCTTGTTAGTTAAATCTATGGTTTATGATGTAGACTTTTATATCAAATATCACACATATAGAAACAACCATTAATTTGTGGATGCATGGTTCTTGATAAGTAAATGGCAGGCATTGAAATTGGCATCATTTTGTGCGTTTGCGTGCTGAGCCCTTAGGAGTCATAATTATAGGTACATACACCATCCAAAACATTCTATATATACATTAATAATTCAAAGATTATGTAGAGTATGATGATGATGACTTTCCCTTGTTACATAACAATCTAGCATGTATGTTCCCTAGAAGCTTAAATCCAGAGATTCTTGAAGGTTTACTTGGAACAGGTTAGCCCTTGCAACTTGATTGGTTTTTGTGCAATTAGCAATATGATATGTTATGTTATGTTGTGTTGATAATAATTATTGTTGATTGCATTAAACATAATACCCAGTTGGTGGAGTAATGGCATTTCTAACACTTCATGAAATGCTGCCATTGGCTTTTGATTATGCTGGACAAAAATGTGCAAAATGGTATTAGTTTTGAGATTCAAGATAACACGGTATTAGTTTCTGTTCCTTTTTATCTACTTATCTTGTAGAGATTAGGTTGTAATGTGTAATTCTGATTTACTACACTATTGGTGTAGTATTAAGTTATGGTTGTATATACTTGTGTAGTTATGGTTGATTTATGTGCTTAGTAATGTGGCTAGTTATGTACCTCTTTTCTTTGCAATGCTCAGAATTGAAAATTTGCTATAAAGCAATTTCTTTTCTATTGTACATTGTGAATACTAATGGGAAATTTTATTTTTAATTCATAAGCAAAGATCAAATTATAATATTTAAATTTCTTTAAAGTTAAATAATCTTTAATTTGATTGATGTTATTTGTTCAATCAATAATAGTGATTTATATCTTCCAGATCTGTTTAGTTTCAATTTTAAATGGGTTTGCAGCCATTCAGTTTGCTGTATTTTTTTATTTGAAAATTCAGTTTTTGTGGGGGTTTTAAACCACCACAAAAATTAAAAAAACCGCCAAAAAATTTCACTCAGAACCACCACAAGGAAAACAAAGAACCGCCACTAAATTACGTCGTGGGGGTTCTGTAAAACCGCCACAAATAAGCTCGTGGCACCTCAAATTTTGGAGGTTTTGAAAACTCCCACAAACCTTTTTGTAGGGATTTCAAACCTCTACAAACAAAAAAAAACCGCCACAAATAAGCTTGAATCTTGTAGTGGGGTGAGAACCTATATGGTTCCCAGTAAGGCGGCACCGTAGAAAATATCTCTCTCGTTAAGCCTAGAGTTCTGGCTTTATCATAATAACTCGCTTGCTAAGTCTCTCGGCTACTTTCGTATCGCGGCTCTGACATAACTCTATCTTGGCATCTTCCGTTGGGGTTAATGCCGCTTCTTATGCTATTCTCTATGGCTATTGTTCCTAGTTTTACTATCTTAATCTAAGCATACCTCTGCATTACAACATAACTAAGCATACCTCCATATCACCATATTATTAAGCATACCTTCGCATCACCTTTTAACTTTAAATCTTCCTAGGGACAACTTATATTCTTACTCATTTTCCTTACTTGTCTAGCCTATTACCTTCTTGGCGACCTATCTTCTATTTAATAATTAATATAACAAACGGAGTCAGATTTGCGCAAACTTTATATCCACGCATTCGTATTGAGATTAAGATTCATTTGGTTTAAGTTTCATAGAATTCCCATTTTCAGAACAAAAGTTATGCCTATTCTATTTTGAGATATTTCTATTTAGTTAACCGGTGAATCGGTTAACTTCCAAAGTGCATAACTAATTTTCTAGAATAGCTATGGCTCTGAAATTTGAACTAAATGAGGTAGACACCATAAGGTTTCATTTGGTTTTAGTTTCATTACAAAAGATTTTCTACATCAGGAGATATCCATCTAGGAAATCACTACTCTAAGTTTGTAAATCCTGTTTAGCCATTAGTGAGCAGTAAAATGTTAAAGCCTATAACTTTTAATCTATAGCTTCTAAAATCCTGAACTTTTGAGGGAACAAAATATACATCATGAAGGTTCTATCAAAACTAGTTGCACTCAATTTGAAGTTTAAGATCAATACCAGTAACTCAAATAAATCACTGGAATTACCAAACTAGTTTCAGAATTGCATGTCAATAAAACAGTGAACCTTCTATTTTGTAAATTACATATTTAATTATATAAAAAGGGTATTACCCCAAAATTTCGGCACACCGTTCTTCACATACCAATATTTCTACACTCTTTGGTTTGGTTGCAACTCAAAAACTCATCAGGATCAAAAGTTGCGTAGGTTGGAAGTTGCTACTGGATTAATTCAAAAACATATTTTTTAGCAGAAACCATTTACTTTCAAACATTTTTATCTTTCAACCTACTCATCAGAAAATTCTGAAATTTTGCGAGGATGATCTAACCTCATCGAGGATTACCAGAGAATTATTACACAATTTTTTGAGTGGCTAGATTTTGCCCAAAAATTCACGCAAGTCGCTGCCTAATTTCAGTGACCATATCGACAGAATTTGGCTTAGGTTCTAACTAACCATTTTGGTTTCCTAAGCTTCTCATCATCTCTTAATCATCATCTATCTTTATCAAACATAATCCAACGTCATAGCTAGCAGAAACTACTCATTATATCATCAACAAACATCATTCACATAAACATAAACAGACAATTACACTAGCCTAATGATGAGCGGATAATTTATACGCTTTTTGGCATTATCTGTAGGTATTTTTAATATGTTTTAGTCACTTTTTATTATATTTTTTTTAGTTTTTAAATAAAAATCACATTTCTGGACTTTACTATGAGTTTGTGTGTTTTTCTGTGATTTTAGATAATTTCTGGATGAAATTGAGGGACCTGAGCAAAAATCTGATTCAGAGGCTGAAAAAGGACTGCAGATGCTGTTGGATTCTGACCTCCCTGCACTCAAAGTGGATTTTCTGGAGCTACAAAAGTCCAAATGGTGCGCTCTCAATTGCGTTGGAAAGTAGACATCCAGGGCTTTTCAACAATATATAATAGTCCATACTTTGCTCGAAGATAAATGACACAAACTGGCGTTCAACGCTAGCTTCCTGCCCTATTTTGGAGTTAAACGCCAGAAACAGGTTGCAAAGCAGAGTTAAACGCCAGAAACAGGTTACAACCTGGCGTTTAACTCCAAAAACAGCCTAGGCACATGTAAAGCTCAAGTCTCAGCCCTAGCACACACCAAGTAGGCCCCGGAAGTGGATTTCTGCACTATCTATCATAGTTTACTCATTTTCTGTAAACCTAGGTCACTAGTTTAGTATTTAAACAAATTTTAGAGATTTATTTTGTACCTCATGACATTTTACGCGTTTCACATTGTATTTTTGACGGCATGAGTCTCTAAACCCCATGATTAGGGTGAGGAGCTCTGCTGTGTTTCGATGAATTAATGCAATTACTACTGTTTTTCATTCAATCACGCTTGTTTCTATTCTAAGATATTCACTCGCACTTCACCCTGATGAATGTGATGATCCGTGACACTCATCATCATTCTCACCTATGAACGTGTGCCTGACAACCACCTCCGTTCTATCTGCACTAGCTTGAGTGTGTATCTCTTAGCCTCCTGGTTCATGATCAGAGTCTTCGTGGTATAGGCTAGAATTATTGGCGGTCATTCCTGAGATTCGGAAACTCTAAACCTTGTCTGTGGTATTCCGAGTAGGATCTGGGAAGGGATGACTGTGACGTACTTCAAACTCGCGAGTGTTGGGCGTAGTGATAGACGCAAAAGAATCAATGGATTCTATTCCAACATGAGTGAGAACCGACAGATGATTAGCCATGCGGTGACAGCGCATTTGGACCATTTTCACTGAGAGGATAGATGGTAGCCATTGACAACGGTGATCCACCAACATACAGCTTGCCATGGAAGGAGACCTGCGTGCGTGAAGAAGAAGACAGTAGGAAAGCAGAGATTCAGAAGACAGAGCATATCCAAAACCTCAATCTGTTCTCCATTACTGCATAACAAGTACTATTTAATTTATGCTTTTTACTCTTCATAAATATAATCACTCTTATCATTGATTTCCTGACTAAGAATTACAAAATAACCATAGCTTGCTTCAAGCCGACAATCTCCGTGGGATCGACCCTTACTCACGTAAGGTATTACTTAGACGACCCAGTGCACTTGCTGGTTAGTGGTACGAGTTGTGAAAAGTGTGATTTACAATTCGTGCACCAAGTTTTTGGCGCCGTTGCCGGGGATTGTTCGAGTTTGGACAACTGACGGTTTATTTTGTTGCTTAGATTAGGAAAAATTTATCTTTTTAATTTAGAGTCATTAAATTTGAGTATTTTATTTTCTCTTCAAAAATCTTTAAAAAAAATATTTTATTTTTCTTTATTAATATGTGATTAGTATTTAAGTCTCTTATCTTTATTTTCCCTCTCTATTTTTTCAAAAATTTCAAAAAGGTTTTTCAAAAAAATATTATTTTTTCTTTCTTTCATAACTCAGTGGGTTAGAGCGTTGTGCTTATGTTCTTGGTAACTATTGCTTCTTTGAGTTTCAGTGTTTATTAATTACAGTAATTTTCAAATTTTTTTTTGGTATCTTCTTTCAAAACTTTTCAAAAATAATTTTTCTTTGATTAAATCTTGTGTCAAATTTTTAAGTTTGGTATTCTCTTGTTATTTTTCTTTAATTTTCGAAAATTTATTTTTAGTTTTCTGAAAATTTTAAGTTTGGTGTTCTTTTTATATTCTTGAGTTCCTTGAGTTTTGTTCTTTGTGTTCTTCTTGATCTTCAAGTTGTTCTTGTGTTTTCTTTTTGTTTGATCTTAAAATTTTAAGTTTGGTATCTTTTAGTTGTTTTTCTCTTCAAATTTTCGAAAACTCAAGATCCTAGATCTAAAAGTTTTCAAGTTTGGTGTCATTTTATTGTTTTTCTCTTTCCTCATTAAATTCAAAAAAATATCTTTTCTCTTTATTTTAACTTAATTTTTGAAATTTACATAAGAATTTCAGATTTTTATTTTAAAATTTTTATTTTATTTTATCTTAGTTTTAAAATTTTCAAAATTCAATTTTTTTTCAAAAAAATCATATTTTTTTCAAAATTTTATCTTATCTTATTTCAAATTTCAAATTTCAACTTCCAAAATTTCAAAATTCAAATTTCAAAATTTAAAATTCAAAATCTAATTTTCAAATTTAAAAATCAAATCTTTTCAAAATTTAAATCTTTTTCAAATCCTTATCTTATATTGTTGACTTTTTCGAAAATTCAAAATTCAATTTTCAGGTTTCAACTTTCAAGTTTCAATTTTCAAATTTCAAATTTCAAATTTCAAATTTCAAAATTTCAAAACTTTTTAATTTAAATTCCTTATCTTCTCTTACCTAGCTTATCTTATCTTTTTTAATCTCAAATCTTAAAATCAAATCTTTTTCATATCTTTTCTTTTTTTATTTTATTTTCTTACAAGTATCTTTAATTTTAAGACATATCTTTTTCAAAACTTCCTAACCAATTTCTCTCTCTTCATTTTTTTCGAAAATCCTCACCCACATCTTTTTCAAATCTTTTTAATTAATTAATTTAGTTTTCAATTTTCTTTTATTTCTTTTTCTTCTAATTTCTGAAATTATAGTCAATTTTTCATTTATTTTATCTTATTTTATTTTATTTTAATTTCGGTTTTCAAAAAAAAATTTATTTGCAATCTGCATCATTTCCCTTTCTCCATCATGGACCTAAGTGGAAATGAACAGTCCAGAAGGACTCTGGGGTCATATACTAACCCTATTACTGCTGAATATGGGAGTAGCATCTGTATACCTCCCATCAAAGCAAGCAGTTTTGAGCTAAATCCTCAGCTCATTGTCATGGTGCAGCAAAATTGCCAGTATTCCGGTCTTCCACAGGAGGAACCTACTGAGTTTTTGGCGCAGTTCTTGCAAATTGCTGACACAGTGCATGACAAGGAGGTAGATCAGGACGTATACAGGCTGTTGCTGTTTCTGTTTGCTGTAAAAGATCAAGCTAAGAGGTGGTTAAATAACCAACCCACAGCAAGCATAAGAACATGGAAACAATTATCAGACAAATTCCTGAATCAATATTTCCCTCCAAAAAGGATGACACAGCTAAGGCTGGACATCCAAGGCTTTAAACAAGAGGATGATAAATCCCTTTATAACGCCTGGGAGAGGTACAGAGGGATGCTAAGGAAATACCCCTCTGAAATGTTTTCAGAGTGGGTGCAATTAGACATCTTCTACTATGGGCTTACAGAAAGAGCTCAGATATCTCTAGACCACTCAGCTGGTGGATCTATACACATGAGAAAAACTATTGAAGAGGCTTAAGAGCTTATTGATATAGTTGCTAGAAATCAGCATCTGTACATAAGTAGTGGGTCCTCCATAAAAGAAGAAGCCAAAGCAGTGTTGGTGCACGAATTGTGAATCACACTTTTCACACTCGTACCACTAACCAGCAAGTGCACTGGGTCGTCCAAGTAATACCATACGTGAGTAAGGGTCGAATCCCACGAAGATTGTTGGTTTGAAGCAATCTATGGTTATCTTGCAATTCTTAATCAGGAAGTCAATTATATTTATCAGTTGAGTTGTGAATAAACAAGAGAGCATGGATTAAAGGTTACTTGTTATGCAGTAATGGATAATATGTTGGAGTTTTGGAGATGCTTTGTCTTCAGAATCTCTGCTTTCCTCTGTCCTCTGATTCATGCACGCACGTCCTCCTATGGCAAGCTGTGTGTAGGTGGATCACCGTTGTCAATGGCTACCATCCATCCTTCCAGTGAAAAGGGTCCAGGTGCGCTGTCACCGCACGGCTAATCATCTGCAGGTTCTCAGTCGTACCGGAATAGGATTTACTATCCTTTTGCGTCTGTCACTACGCCCAGCAGTCACGAGTTTGAAGTTTGTCACAGCCATCCAATCCCAGAATCCTACTCGGAATACCACAGACAAGGTTTAGACTTTCCAGATTCTCATGAATGCCGCCATCAATCTAGCTTATACCACGGAGATTCTGGTTAGGGAATCTAAGAGATATTCATTCAATCTGATGTAGAACGGAAGTGATTGTCAGACACACGTTCATGGATTGAGGAAGGTGATGAGTGTCACTGATCATCACCTTCTCCATAGTTAGGCGCGAATGGATATCTTAGATAGGAACACGCATGTTTGAATGGAAAACAGAAATGCTTGCATTAATTCATCGAGACACAGCAGAGCTCCTCACCCCCAACAATGGAGTTTAGAGACTCATGCCGTCAAAGAGTATAAAGTTTTGATCTAAAAATGTCATGAGATACAAAATAAATCTCTAAAAGTTGTTTAAATACTTAAACTAGTAACCTAGGTTTACAAAAAATGAGTAAACTATAACAGATAGTGCAGAAATCCACTTCTGGGGCCCACTTGGTGTGTGCTGAGGCTGAGACTAAAGCTTTCACGTGCCTGGGGCTGTTTTGGGCGTTCAACGCCAGCTTTGGATCCTTTTCTGGCGTTGAACTCCAACTTGCAACTTGTTTCTGGCGCTGGACGCCAGAATTGGGCAAAGAACTGGCGTTGAACGCCAGTTTACGTCATCTATCCTTGAGCAAAGTATGAACTATTATATATTGCTGGAAATCCCTGGATGTCTACTTTCCAACGCAATTGGAAGCACGCCATTTGGAGTTCTGTAGCTCCAGAAAATCCATTTTGAGTGCAGGGAGGTCAGAATCCAACAGCATCAGCAGTCCTTTTTCAGCCTGAATCAAAATTTTGCTCAGCTCCCTCAATTTCAGCCAGAAAATACCTGAAATTACAGAAAAACACAAAAACTCATAGTAAAGTCCAGAAATATGAATTTTGCCTAGAAACTAATGAAAATAAACTAAAAACCAACTAAAACATACTAAAATCTATATGAAATTAACCCCAAAAAGCGTATAAAATATCCGCTCATCACAACACCAAACTTGAACTGTTGCTTGTCCTCAAGCAACTAGAAAAATAAAATAGAAGACTAATAAGTCAAGAAGCAATAATATCTCAGAGTTTTTGAGTGAAGCTCAGATTCTAATTAGATGAGCGGGACTAGTAGCTTTTTGCTTCCGAACAGTTTTGGCATCTCACTTTATCCATTGAAGCTCAGAGTGATTGGCATCTATAGGAACTTAGAATTCAGATAGTGTTATTAATTCTCCTATTTCAGTATGATGATTCTTGAACACAGCTACTTTATGAGTCTTGGTCGTGGCCCTAAGCACTTTGTTTTCCAGTATTACCACCGGATACATACATGCCACAGACACATAATTGGGTGAACCCTTTTAGATTGTGACTCAGCTTTGCTAAAGTCCCCAATTAGAGGTGTCCAGGGTTCTTAAGCACACTCTTCTTTTTGCTTTGGACCTTGACTTTAACCGCTCAGTCTCAAGTTTTTACTTGACACCTTCACGCCACAAGCACATAACTTAGAGGTTTACTTGTCCTCAAGCAAAAGAAAAGAAAGGAGAGGGATAGAAGGAGAGCTAGGTGCAATTGTTGATGGAAGGGGAGGGAGGCCGAACCCATATTTAAAGGGAGGGGGTTGGGTTCGAAAATTTAGAAGAGATATGATAAAAAAAATTGATTTGGAAAAGATAGGATAGAAGATATGATAAGAGATGATATAGTTTAAAATTGAAAAGATATAAAAGATTTTTGAAAAAGATAAATCTAAATTTTGAAAAAGATAATGTGGGGATTTGAAAAAGATATTAATTAGTTGAAAAGATTTTTGAATGAAAAGAGATGGATTTGTTTTGAAAATTTTGAAAAAGAGATGACTTGGATAAAAAGGGTTGGTGCTTATGGATTAAGATACATTTGATATTATTTTTTTTTAAAAAAAGGGTTTTTAGAAATTAGGAATTTTAAAAATCAGGGTTCTTAACATGTTTATGTAAGAAATCATGAATTGAAGCATGAAAATCAAAATTAAAATGAAAAATATGAAGAAAAAATTGAATTTACCTCCATCCCACCATCCTGGCGTTTGAACGCCCAAACACTGCATGTTTTGGGCGTTCAACGCCCAAATGCTGCCTCTCCTGGGCGTTCAACGCTCAACTGCTGCTTCTTTCTGGCGTTGAACGCCAGGAAATCCTTTGTTACTGGGCATTTTTCCGTACGCCCAGAATGCTGTAAATCTGGCGTTAAATGCCCAGAAAGAGCTTCTTTCTGGCGTTTAATGCCCAGATGGCTATCCTCACTGGTGTTCAACGCCCAGTGGATGCTTCTGTTGAGCGTTGAACGCCCAAAACAGACTTTTACTGGCGTTTTCTTGCCAGTGAGCTCTTTTTCTCTGTTTTGTGTGCAAAATCCTTCTGTAAACCCTGTGAACTTATGCAATTGATTCTTTACCTTGTTATCAATGAACTGTATATAAACAAATAAAAATAAAAATAGGGCAAAATGCTTAGAGGATTGATGCCCCATGGCTGGGTTGCCTCCCAGCAAGCGCTTCTTTATTGTCTTTAGCTGGACCTTGCTGAGCTTTTAATCTAGCTTCAGCCATGAGCACTCTTGCTCAACATTGCCTTCAAGATAGTGCTTGATTCTCTGTCCATTGACAATGAACTTCTTATCAGAATCAATATCTTGAAGCTCCACATAACCATATGGTGATACACTTGTAATCACATATGATCCCCTCCACCGGGATTTCAGTTTCCCGGGGAATAACCTGAGTCTAGAGTTAAACAGCAGAACCTTCTGTCCTGGTTCAAAGATTCTAGATGACAGCTTTCTATCATGCCACTTTTTTTATTTCTTTTTATAAAGCTTGGCATTTTCGAAAGCAGTGAATCTGAATTCCTCTAGCTCATTTAGCTGGAGCAATCTTTTTTCTCCTGCTAATTTGACATCAAAGTTTAGGAATCTGGTTGCCCAGTAGGCTTTATGTTCCAGTTCCACGGGCAAGTGATATGCCTTACCATACACAAGTTGGTATGGAGAGGTCCCTATAGGGGTCTTGAATGCTGTTCTGTAAGTCCACAGAGCATCATCCAAGCTCCGTGCCCACTCTTTTCTACGGGTATTTACTATTCGTTCTAGGATTCTCTTTAATTCTCTGTTAGACACTTCAACTTGCCCATTAGTTTGTGAATGATATGGAGTAGCTACCTTGTGGAAAATCCCATACCGAACCATGGCAGAGTAAAGCTGTTTGTTGCAGAAGTGAGTGCCCCCATCACTGATTAGTACTCTAGGGACACCAAACCTACTAAAGATATGTTTCTGGAGGAACTTTAGCACTGTTTTAGTATCATTGGTGGGTGTGGCAATGGCCTCAACCCATTTTGATACATAGTCAACTGCCACCAGAATATAAGTGTTTGAGAATGATGGTGGGAAAGGTCCCATGAAATCAATTCCCCATACGTCAAACAACTCAATCTCCAAGATTCCTTGTTAAGGCATGGCGTAACCATGAGGCAGATTACCAGCTCTTTGGCAACTGTCACAGTGACGTACAAACTCTCGGGAATCTCTATAGAGTGTGGGCCAATAGAAGCCACATTGGAGGACCTTGGTGGCTATTCGCTCGCCTCCGAAATGGCCTCCATATTGAGATCCATGGCAATGCCATAAGATCCTCTGTGCTTCTTCTCTAGGAACACACCTACGGATTATTCCGTCTGCACATCTCTTAAAGAGATAGGGTTCATCCCACAAGTAGTACTTTGCATCAGTGATTAATTTTTTCTTTTGTTGCCTGTTGTACTCTTTCGGTATGAACCTTGCAGCTTTATAGTTTGCAATATCGGCAAACCATGGTGTTTCCTGAATGGCAAATAAATGCTCATCCGGAAAAGTCTCAGAGATCTCAAGAGAAGGGAGGGACGTCCCTTCTACTGGCTCTATCCGGGACAGATGATCGGCCACTTGGTTCTCTGTCCCTTTTCTGTCTCTTATTTCTATATCAAACTCTTGCAGAAGCAACACCCATCTGATGAGCCTGGGTTTTGAATCCTGCTTTGTGAGTAGATATTTAAGAGCAGCATGGTCAGTATATACAATCACTTTGATCCTACTAAGTATGATCTGAACTTGTCAATGGCATAAACCACTGCAAGTAATTCTTTTTCTGTGGTTGTGTAATTTTTCTGGGCATTATTCAAAATGCGACTAGCATAATAAATGACGTGCAGAAGCTTGTCATGCCTCTGTCCCAATACTGCACCAATGGCGTGATCACTGGCATCACACATTAGCTCAAATGGTAATGTCCAGTCTGGTGTAGAAATAACTAGTGCTGTGACCAGCTTAGCTTTAAGCGTTTCAAACGCCTGTAGACACTCTGTGTCAAACACAAATGGCGTGTCAGCAGCTAGCAGATTGCTTAGAGGTTTTGCGATTTTTGAAAAATCCTTTATAAACCTCCTATAGAATCCTGCATGCCCCAGAAAGCTTCTGATTGCCTTAACATTGGCAGGTGGTGGTAATTTTTCAATTACCTCTATTTTTGCTTGATCCACCTCTATTCCCTTGTTTGAGATTTTATGCCCAAGGACAATCCCTTCAGTCACCATGAAGTGACATTTTTCCCAGTTTAAAACTAGGTTGGTCTCTTGGCATCTCTTCAGGACAAGTTTTATGTGATCAAGACAGGAGCTGAATGAGTCTCCATATACTGAGAAGTCATCCATGAAGACTTCCAGAAATTTTTCCACCATATCAGAGAAAATAGAGAGCATGCATCTCTGGAAGGTTGCAGGCGCATTACACAGCCCAAATGGCATCCTTCTATAAGCAAACACTCCAGATGGACATGTGAATGTTGTTTTCTCTTGATCCTGGAGATCTACTGCAATCTGGTTATAGCCTGAGTAGCCATCCAAAAAGCAGTAATAATCATGACCTGCCAGTCTTTCTAGCATCTGGTCTATGAATGGTAAAGGAAAATGATCCTTTCTGGTGGCTGTATTGAGCCTTCTGTAGTCAATACACATGCGCCACCCTGTAACTGTTCTTGTAGGAACCAGTTCATTTTTTTCATTATGAATCACTGTCATGCCTCCCTTTTTTGGGACGACTTGGACAGGGCTCACCCAGGGGCTATCAGAAATAGGATAAATAATCCCAGCCTCTAATAATTTGGTGACTTCTTTCTGCACCACTTCCTTCATGGCTGGATTTAGCCGCCTCTGTGGTTGAACCACTGGTTTAGCATTATCCTCCAATAAGATTTTGTGCATGCATCTAGCTGGGCTTATGCCCTTAAGGTCACCTATGGAACACCCAAGAGCTGTCTTGTGTGTCCTTAGCACTTGAATAAGTGCTTCCTCTTCCTGTGGATTTAAAGCAGAGATTATGATCACTGGAAAAGTATCACCTTCTCCCAGAAATACATATTTCAGGGATGGTGGCAATGGTTTGAGCTCGGGTTTAGGAGGTTTTTCCTCTTCCAGAGGAAATTTCAGAGGCTCTTTCATCTCCTCTGAATCCTCCAAATCAGGCTGAAGATCTTTAAAGATGTCTTCCAACTCTGATTCGAGACTCTCAACCATGTTGATCTCTTCTACCAAAGAGTCAATAAGATTAACTTTCATGCAGTCTTTTGATGTGTCTGGATGCTGCATGGCTTTGACAGCATTCAACTTAAACTCATCATCATTGATTCTCAGGGTTATTTCCCCTTGTTGGACATCAATGAGGGTTCGTCCAGTTGCTAGGAAGGGTCTTCCTAGAATGAGAGTAGCACTCTTGTGCTCCTCCATTTTCATCACTACAAAGTCAGTGGGAAAGGCGAATGGCCCAACTCTAACAATCATGTCTTCAATCACGCCTGATGGGTATTTAATGGAGCCATCAGCAAGTTGGAGACATATCCGGGTTGGTTTAACTTCCTCAGTTAAACCAAGCTTTCTGATAGTGGATGCAGGTCTCAGGTTGATGCTTGCCCCAAGATCACATAAAGCTGTCTTGGTACAATTACCTTCTAATGTGCATGGTATCAGAAAACTCCCAGGGTCTTTAAGCTTTTCAGGGAAGCTTTTCAGAATGACTGCACTGCATTCTTCAGTGAGGAGAACTCTTTCTGTTTCTCTCCAATACTTTCTATGACTCAAGATCTCTTTCATGAACTTGGCATAAGAAGGTATTTGCTCCAGTGCCTCTGCAAATGGGATCTTTATTTCAAGAGTCCTTAGATAATCTGCAAAGCGAGCAAATTGCTTATCCTGCTCCTCTTTCCGGAGTTTTTGAGGATAAGGTATCTTGGCTTTATATTCCTCAACCTTAGTTGCTGTAGGTTTATTGCCTACAGAAGTGGTTGAAGAAGCCTTTTTAGAGGGGTTGTCATCAACACTTGTGTGTATCTGATCCCTCTCTGGTAATTGAGTTCCAGAGTTAGAAGCTGGAGTGACGTTAGACGCCAATTCCTTGTCTGTTCCTGGCGTCTGAACGCTAGAACTGTGCCCATTTTGGGCATTCAACGCCAGATCCTGCCCATTTTGGGCATTCAACGCCAGATCCTTGCTTGTTTCTGGCGATGAACGCCAGTCCTTGCTTGTTACTGGCGTTGAACGCCAGTCTTGGGCATGGTCTGGGCGTTCAGCGCCAGCCTTCCACCAGATTGCTGGCGTTTTAATGCCAGAATTACTTTTCCCTGGGCTCTTACTGTCCTCAGGTAATTTTTGGGTGGTTTGCTCATTCCTTGGCTCTTTGCTACCTTGAGGTGGGGTATTTAATGTTTTCCCACTTCTTAGTTGAACTGCTTGGCATTCTTCTGTTATTTGTCTTGACAGCTGCTGCTTTATATGCTTCAATTGTTCTTCCATATTTATATTAGCCATCCTTGTCTCTTGTAGTTTATCCTTGAATTCGGCTAACTGCTTTGTTAGAAAGTCCAATTGCTGATTGAATTCAGCAGCTTATTTTACAGGGCTGAGTTCAGCAGTTACTGTTTTAACCTCTTCTTTCATGGAAGGGTCACTGCTTAGGTACAGATGCTGATTCCTGGCAACTGTATCAATGAGCTCTTGAGCCTCTTCAATTATTTTTCTCATGTGGATAGATCCACCAGCTGAGTAATCTAGAGACATCTGAGCTCCTTTTGCAAGCCAATAATAGAAGATGTCTAACTGAACCCACTCTAAAAACATTTCAGAGGGGCATTTTCGTAGCATCTCTCTGTATCTCTCCCAGGCATCATAAAGAGATTCCTTATCTCCTTGTTTAAAGCCTTGGATGTCCAGCCTTAGCTGTGTCATCTGTTTTGGGGGAAAGTATTGATTCAGGAATTTTTCTGTCAGCTGTTTCCATGTCCTTATGCTGGCCTTAGGTTGGTTATTTAACCACCTCTTAGCTTGATCTTTTACAGCAAATGGAAAAAGTAATAGTCTGTAGACATCCTGATCTATTTCCTTATCATGTACTGTGTCAGCAATTTGTAAAAATTGTGCCAAAAACTCTGTAGGTTCTTCCTGTGGAAGACCGAAATACTGGCAATTTTGCTGCACCATGATGATGAGCTGAGGATTCAGCTCAAAGCTACTGACTCCAATGGAGGGTATGCAGATACTGCTCCCATATGAAGCAGTAGAGGGGTTAGCATATAACCCCAGAGTCCTCCTGGACTGTTTATTTCCGCTTAGATCCATGATGGAGAAAGGGAGATGATGTAAAATAGAAGAAAAATATATTTATTTTCTTTTTTTTTATTTAATTAATTTATTTTATTTTCGAAATAAAAAAATTAAAATAAAATAAATAAAAATGGGTGAAGAATTTCAAAAAAATGAGGAAAGAGAAAGTGGTTAGGAAGTTTTTGAAAAAGATATGAAATTTTTTTTTTAAATCTGAATTTTTAAAAATAATTTTCGAAAATTTGTTTTAAAATAGAGAGGGAAGATATTTTTGAATTTAAGGAGGAGAGAGAAAAACAATAAAATAGCACAAGATTTAAAATTTTTAGATCTAATGCTCCTTGTTTTCGAAAATTTTTGGAGGGAAAACACCAAGGAACACCAAACTTAAAATTTTAAGATCAAGACATAAGGAAAAACTCAAGAACACTTTGAAGATTCACAAGAACACAAGAACATGAATAAGGAACACCAAACTTAAAATTTTTAGAAAACCAAAGAAAAATCAACAAGAAAACACCAAACTTAAAGTTTGGCACAAGATTTAATCAAGGGAAAATTATTTTTGAAAAAGATTTTTAATAAAACTGGTGCCCAATCATCAAGAACATAAACCAACACTCTAGCCAATTGGGAAATAAATATAACACTTGTTTTGAAGAAGGATATTTTTAACCAAGAACAATAATAAGAGACTCTAAACCAAAAAGAAAAATTTTCCTAATCTAAGCAACAAAATAAACCGTCAGTTGTTCAAACACGAACAATCCCCGGCAACGGCGCCAAAAACTTGGTGCACGAATTGTGAATCACACTTTTCATACTCGTACCACTAACCAGCAAGTGCACTGGGTCGTCCAAGTAATACCTTACGTGAGTAAGGGTCGAATCCCACGGAGATTGTTGGTTTGAAGCAATCTATGGTTATCTTGCAATTCTTAGTCAGGAAGTCAATTATATTTATCAGTTGAGTTGTGAATAAACAAGAGAGCATGGATTAAAGGTTACTTGTTATGCAGTAATGGATAATATGTTGGAGTTTTGGAGATGCTTTGTCTTCAGAATCTCTGCTTTCCTCTGTCCTCTGATTCATGCACGCACGTCCTCCTATGGCAAGCTGTGTGTAGGTGGATCACCGTTGTCAATGGCTACCATCCATCCTTCCAGTGAAAAGGGTCCAGGTGCGCTGTCACCGCACAGCTAATCATCTGCAGGTTCTCAGTCGTACCGGAATAGGATTTACTATCCTTTTGCGTCTGTCACTACACCCAGCACTCACGAGTTTGAAGTTCGTCACAGTCATCCAATCCCAGAATCCTACTCGGAATACCACAGACAAGGTTTAGACTTTCCGGATTCTCATGAATGCCGCCATCAATCTAGCTTATACCACGGAGATTCTGGTTAGGGAATCTAAGAGATATTCATTCAATCTGATGTAGAACGGAAGTGATTGTCAGACACACGTTCATGGATTGAGGAAGGTGATGAGTGTCACTAATCATCACCTTCTCCATAGTTAGGCGCGAATGGATATCTTAGATAGGAACACGCATGTTTGAATGGAAAACAGAAATGCTTGCATTAATTCATCGAGACACAGCAGAGCTCCTCACCCCCAACAATGGAGTTTAGAGACTCATGCCGTTAAAGAGTATAAAGTTTTGATCTAAAAATGTCATGAGATACAAAATAAATCTCTAAAAGTTGTTTAAATACTTAAACTAGTAACCTAGGTTTACAAAAAATGAGTAAACTATAACAGATAGTGCAGAAATCCACTTCTGGGGCCCACTTGGTGTGTGCTGGGGCTGAGACTAAAGCTTTCACGTGCCTGGGGCTGTTTTGGGCGTTCAACGCCAGCTTTGGATCCTTTTCTGGCGTTGAACTCCAACTTGCAACTTGTTTCTAGCGCTGGACGCCAGAATTTGGCAGAGAACTGGCGTTGAATGCCAGTTTACGTCATCTATCCTTGAGCAAATTATGGACTATTATATATTGCTGGAAATCCCTGGATGTCTACTTTCCAACGCAATTGGAAGCACGCCATTTGGAGTTCTGTAGCTCTAGAAAATTCATTTTGAGTGCAGGGAGGTCAGAATCCAACAGCATCAGCAGTCCTTTTTTAGCCTGAATCAGAATTTTGCTCAGCTCCCTCAATTTCAGCCAGAAAATACCTGAAATTACAGAAAAGCATACAAACTCATAGTAAAGTCCAGAAATATGAATTTTGCCTAGAAACTAATGAAAATAAACTAAAAACCAACTAAAACATACTAAAATCTATATGAAATTAACCCCAAAAAGCGTATAAAATATCCGCTCATCAAGTGTCTGCTGAACTTGGTCCTCCAGATCAAGTTGCTGAATTCAATCAACAATTGTGTTTTCTAACAAAACAGCTAGCAAAATTTAAGGAGATGCTACAAGACAATAAAAATGCTAATAAAAATATGGAAGCACAATTGAATCAGACAAAACAGCAGTTATCAAAGCAGATAACAGAAGAGTGCCAGGCAGTTCAATTAAGAAGTGGAAAAACATTAAATACCTCACTTCAGAGCAGCAGAAAGCCAAGAAAAGAACAACTGATAGAGGATGAGCAAAATATTATCCAAAATCCATTTGAGGACAGTAAGAGCCCAGAGAGGAATAACTCTGGCGTTCAAACGCCAGAAAAGGATGCAAAGTTGGCGTTAAACGCCCAACCTACACACAGTTCTGGTGTTCAAATGCCAGAAACAGGCAAGGAGTTGGTGTCAAACGCCCAATGGAAGCTCAGTTCTGGCGTTCAAACGCCAGTGAGGGATCAGACACACACAAGTGCTGATAGCAACCCCTCTAAGAAGGCTTCTCCAACCACCTCTGTAGGAAATAAACCTGCAGCAACTAAGTTTGAGGAATACAAAGCCAAGATGCCTTATCCTCAAAAACTCTGTCAAGAGGAGCAGGATAAGCAATTTTGCTCGCTTTGCAAACTATCTCAGGACTCTTGAAATAAAGATTCCGTTTGTAGAGGTACTTAAGCAAATACCCTCATATGCCAAGTTCATGAAAGAGATCTTGAGTCATAAGAAGGATTGGAGAGAAACTGAAAGAGTTTTCCTCACTGAAGAATGCAGTGCAGTCATTCTGAAAAGCTTCCCAGAAAAGCTTAAAGATCCCGGGAGCTTTATGATACCATGCATATTAGAGGGTAATTGCACCAAGACAACTTTATGTGATCTTGGGCAAGCATCAACCTAATCCCTGCATCCACTATCAGAAAGCTTGGCTTGACTGAAGAGGTCAAACCAACCCGGATCTGTCTTTAACTTGCTGATGGCTCCATTAAATACCCATCAGGCATAATTGAGGACATGATTGTCAAGGTTGGGCCATTTGCCTTCCCTACTGACTTTGTAGTGCTGGAAATGGAGGAGCACAAGAGTGCAACTCTCATTCTAGGAAGACCATTCCTAGCAACTGGACGAACCCTCATTGACGTCCAAAAAGGAGAGATAACCCTGAGAGTCAATGAGGATGAGTTTAAGTTGAATGTTGTCAAAGCCATGCAACATCCAGACACATCATACGACTGCCTGAGCGTTGATATTATTGACTCCCTGGTGGAAGAGGTCAATATGATTGAGAGTCTCGAATCAGAGCTAGAGGACATTTTTAAAGATGTTCAGTCTGATATGGAGGAACCAGAGGAACTAAAAGAACCTCTGAAAACTCCTCAGGAAGGGGAGAAACCTCCTAAACCTGAGCTCAAACCACTACCACCATCCCTGAAATATGCATTTCTGGGAGAAGGTGACACTTTTCCTATAATCATAAGCTCTACTTTAGAGCCACAGGAAGAGAAAGCACTAATTCAGGTGCTAAGGACACACAAGACAGCTCTTGGGTGGTCCATAAGTGATCTTAAGGGTATTATCCTAGCCAGATGCATGCACAAGATCCTATTGGAGGATGATGCTAAGCCAGTGGTTCAACCACAGAGGCGGCTAAATCCCGCCATGAAGGAGGTAGTGCAGAAAGAGGTCACTAAGTTACTAGAGGATGGGATTATTTATCCTATTTCTGATAGCCCCTGGGTGAGTCCTGTCCATGTTGTCCCTAAGAAGGGAGGTATGACAGTGGTTCATAATGAAAAAAATGAACTGGTTACTACAAGAACAGTTACAGGATAGCGTATGTGTATTGACTACAGAAGGCTCAATACAGTCACCAGGAAGGATCACTTCCCTTTACCATTCATAGACCAGATGCTAGAAAGACTAGCAGGTCATGAATACTACTGCTTTTTGGATGGCTATTCAGGTTACAACCAAATTGCAGTAGATCCCCAGGACCAAGAGAAAACAGCATTCACATGTCCATTTGGAGTATTTGCATACAGAAGAATGCCTTTTGGTATGTGCAATGCACCTGTAAACTTTCAGAGGTGCATGCTCTCTATCTTCTCTAATATGGTAGAGAAATTTCTGGAAGTCTTCATGGATGACTTCTCAGTATTTAGAGACTCATTTAGCTCCTGCCTTAACCATCTAGCACTTGTTCTAAAAAGATGCCAAGAGACTAACCTGGTTTTAAATTGGGAAAAATGTCACTTTATGGTGACTGAAGGAATTGTCCTTGGGCATAAAATTTCGAACAAGGGAATAGATGTGGATCAAGCTAAGGTAGAGGTAATTGAAAAATTACCACCACCCACCAATGTTAAGGCAATCAGAAGCTTTCTGGGGCACGCAGGATTCTATAGGAAGTTTATAAAGGATTTTTCAAAAATCGCAAAACCTCTGAGCAATCTGCTAGCTGCTGACACGCCATTTGTGTTTGACACAGAGTGTCTGCAGGCGTTTGAAACCCTGAAAGCTAAGCTGGTCACAGCACCAGTTATTTCTGCACCAGATTGGACATTACCTTTGGAACTAATGTGTGATGCCAGTGACCATGCCATTGGTGCAGTATTGGGACAGAGGCATAACAAGCTTCTGCATGTCATTTATTATGCTAGCCGTGTTTTAAATAATGCCCAGAAAAATTACACAACCACAGAAAAAGAGTTGCTTGCAGTGGTTTATGCCATTAACAAGTTTAGATCATACTTAGTAGGATCAAAAGTGATTGTGTACACTAACCATGCTGCTCTTAAATATCTACTCACAAAGCAGAATTCAAAGCCCATGCTCATAAGATGGGTGTTGCTTTTGCAAGAGTTTGATATAGAAATAAGAGACAGAAAAGGGACAGAGAATCAAGTAGCTGATCACCTGTCCCGGATAGAACCAGTAGCAGGAGCATCCCTCCCTCCTACTGAGATCTCTGAAACCTTTTCGGATGAGCAATTGTTTGCTATTCAGGAAGCTCTGTGGTTTGCAGACATTGCAAACTATAAGACTCAAGGTTCTCCTTCTGTAACCATGGAGAGGAAGCATGAAAAGCTTCTCTCAATACAGAGTCAAACAAAATCCCCACATTCAATCTCTAAGTTTGGTGTTGAGAGGCCCCAACCTTGCTCTGGTTATCTGTGAGGCTCCATGAGAGCTCACTGTCAAGCTATTGATATTAAAGAAGCGCTTGTTGGGAGGCAAGCCAATGTTATTTAATTATATCTATTTATTTTCCATTGCTATTTTATGTTTTCTTTAGGTTGATGATCATGTGAAGTCACAAAAACTACTGAAAAATAAAAAACAGAATGAAAAATAGCACACCCTAGAGGAAGAGCATTCTGGCATTTAAACGCCAGAAACAAGCATCTGTCTGGCGTTTAACGCCAGAAACAAGCACCAAGCTGGCATTTAACGCCAGAAACAAGCATCAACCTGGCATTAAATGCCAGAAACAGGCTACATTTGGGCGTTTAACGCCAAACACAGGCAGCAGTCTGGCGTTAAACGCCAGTATTGCAGACAAAGGGCGTTTTGCACGCCTAATTGGAGCAGAGATGCTAAGTCCTTGACCCCTCAGGATCTGTGGACCCCACAAGATCCCCACATTTTCTTCTCTCCTCTTCACACCTTTTCATAACTCTCTTCCCCAAAATAACCTCCACCAATCACCTCCATTACTCCTCCAAAACCATCATACAACCCACCTACACCCACCCACTCAAATTCAAACCATCACTCCTTCCTTTTCACACATCACAACCACCACTTCTCCCCCTTAGCCGAATACACCTTCTCCCTCAATCTCCTCTATTTTCTTCTTCTTCTACTACTTCCTTTCTTCCATCACCTTTCTTAAATGAAAAAAGTTTTCTGAAAAAGAAAAAGAAGTACATGAATTTCGAATTTTAAAATAGTTTAATTATTTTGATGTGGTGGCAATACTTTTTGTTTTCTAAATGAATGCTTGAACAGTGCATATTTTTAAATTTGTTGTTTATGAATATTAAAATTGTTGGCTCTTGAAAGAATAATGGAAAAGGAGAAATGTTATTGATAATCTGAAAAATCAAAAAAATGATTCTTGAAGCAAGAAAAAGCAGTGAAGAACAAAGCTTGCAAAAAAAGAAAGAGAAAAGAAAAATGGCGAAAAAAAAGAAAAAAAAAAGAAAAAGCAAGCAGAAAAAGCCAAGAGCTCTTAAAACCAAAAGGCAAGAGCAAAAAGCCAATAGCCCTTAAAACCAAAAGGCAAGGGTAATAAAAAGGATCCAAGGCTTTGAGCATCAGTGGATAGGAGGGCCCAAAGGAATAAAATCCTGGCCTAAGCGGCTAAACCAAGCTGTCCCTAACCATGTGCTTGTGGCGTGTAGGTGTCAAGTGAAAACTTGAGACTGAGCGGTTAAAGTCGAGGTCCAAAGCAAAAACAGAGTGTGCTTAAGAACCCTGGACACCTCTAATTGGGGACTTTAGCAAAGCTGAGTCACAATCTGAAAAGGTTCACCCAGTCTGTGGCATTTATGTATCCGGTGGTAATACTAGAAAACAAAATGCTTAGGGTCACAGCCAAGACTCATAAAGTAACTGTGTTCAAGAATCAACATACTAAACTAGGAAAATCAATAACACTATCTGTATTCTGAGTTCCTATAGATGCCAATCATTCTGAACTTCAAAGGATAAAATGAGATGCCAAAACTGTTCAGAAGCAAAAAGCTAATAGCCCCGCTCATCTAATTAAGACTGATCTTCATAGGTGTTTTTGGAATTCATTGTATATTCTCTTTTTTTATCCTACTTTGTTTTTAGTTTCTTGGGGACAAGCAACAATTTAAGTTTGGTGTTGTGATGAGCGGATAATTTATACGCTTTTTGGCATTGTTTTTAGGTAGTTTTTAATATGTTTTAGTCACTTTTTATTATATTTTTATTACTTTTTAAATAAAAATCACATTTCTGGACTTTACTATGAGTTTGTGTGTTTTTCTGTGATTTCAGGTAATTTCTGGCTGAAATTGAGGGACCTGAGCAAAAATCTGATTCAGAGGCTGAAAAAGGACTGCAGATGCTGTTGGATTCTAACCTCCCTACACACAAAGTGAATTTTCTGGAGCTACAGGAGTACAAATGGTGCGCTCTCAATTGCGTTGGAAAGTAGACATCCAGGGCTTTCCAGCAATATATAATAGTCTATACTTTTCCCAAAGATAAATGACGCAAACTGGCGTTCAACGCCAGCTTCCTGCCCTATTCTGGAGTTAAACGCCAGAAACAGGTTACAACCTGGCGTTTAACTCCAAAAACAGCCTAGGCATGTGTAAAGCTCAAGTCTCAGCCCTAGCACACACCAAGTGGGCCCCGAAAGTGGATTTCTGCACTATCTATAATAGTTTACTCATTTTCTGTAAACCTCGGTCACTAGTTTAGTATTTAAACAACTTTTAGAGATTTATTTTGTACCTCATGACATTTTACACGTTTCACATTGTATTTCTGATGGCATGAGTCTCTAAACCCCATGATTGGGGGTGAGGAGCTCTGTTGTGTTTCGATGAATTAATGCAATTACTACTGTTTTTCATTCAATCACGCTTGTTTCTATTCTAAGATATTCACTCGCACTTCACCCTGATGAATGTGATGATCCGTGACACTCATCATCATTCTCACCTATGAACGTGTGCCTGACAACCACCTCCGTTCTATCTGCACTAGCTTGAGTGTGTATCTCTTAGCCTCCTGGTTCATGATCAGAGTCTTCGTGGTATAGGCTAGAATTATTGGCGGCCATTCCTGAGATCCGGAAAGTCTAAACCTTGTATGTGGTATTCCGAGTAGGATCTGGGAAGGGATGACTGTGATGTGCTTCAAACTCGCGAGTGTTGGGCATAGTGACAGACGCAAAAGAATCAATGGATTCTATTCCAACATGAGTAAGAACCGACAGATGATTAGCCGTGCGGTAACAGTGCATTTGGACCATTTTCACTGAGAGGATCGATGGTAGCTATTGACAACGGTGATCCACCAACATACAGCTTGCCATTGAAGGAGACCTGCGTGCGTGAAGAAGAAGACAATAGGAAAGCAGAGATTCAGAAGATAGAGCATCTCCAAAACCTCAATCTGTTCTCCATTACTGCATAACAAGTACTATTTAATTTATGCTTTTTACTCTTCATAAATATAATCACTCTTATCATTGATTTCCTGACTAAGAATTATAAAATAACCATAGCTTGCTTCAAGCCGACAATCTCCGTGGGATCGACCCTTACTACGTAAGGTATTACTTGGACGACCCAGTGCACTTGCTGGTTAGTGGTACGAGTTGTAAAAAGTGTGATTTACAATTCATGCACCACCTAACCCCTACCTCGATGAAGTTCACCCTTCCTCAAGAAATCGGTTCTAGCTTTCTCTTTATCTCTTCGGTCGAGGCTCCTCCTTGAGCTGGGATTTTGGAAAGCCTTAAAGGAGAATGAAAAAGAAGATCATGCTCAAGGAACTCCTAGAGTCAAGATGGTAAGGTGAAGATCACATTTGTATCTTGATGGAGGTTGGAAAGTTGGGCTCCAAGCTCTCAATCTCCTCAGTTGTTCTCTCCTCCAATCACTCTTCCTTTTTAGCTTCTAATATCTCAAATTATCCTCCCTCTCTTGTTCTCTTGTTAAAGCTTCAAAAATGAGGGTGAGCATGTCTATTTCTAGTGTGGTGAATGGTGTGGTACGTTGCCACCAAATCAAGGAAGGATGAACTTGTTTAATGGCATGTATCTCTTCATTAAATGCTTTCTAATGATTCATCATTATTGGCTAATTTATGGCTGAGATTTGGCCATTAAAAGGAGAATGGAGGGAGTGGTTCAATTGTGGTTATGTGGCTAATCTTGAGAGAGTAGTTTGATTAAGAAAAACTCAGTTCGGTTTAAGTTCGGTTAGATTTTTAATTAGGCTAAGTGTTTCGGTTCTTTATTTTTCTTTTAGATAATCTTTCTAGTGGCTTCATGAATTTAGATTGAAGATAGGTTCCTTAAAGGTTTGGCCAAATTGCTGAAGAGAGGAAAGAAAACGATTCAATAACTAAACCGTAAGATTATCGTTTTTCAAACCGTATCGGTTTAACCAATCGGTAACTGAGAAATCAACAGCAAAAAGTATCTCGACTCTGAATCAAATTTAGAATATTCTAGTAAAGATTCCATAGATGAATTTAACTCAATAGTCAAATTCATCGTTATCGGTATGGTTTTTGGCTTAGGACACGCTTTTATCTCTCACGGCATATATATTCTTTTCACTTATCAAGTCTAAATCCACCTTATTATTTTATGATGAGGTGATTCTTAGATATTTATTAAATTTCTCATCACAGAATTCTGAGATTAACTCTGTAGAGAATCAGAATGTTATATCCCACCCACCTTACAAAAAGTTTCGTCCTCGAAACTTCGAGTATATCTTAAGGGTTATAAAACCATAAAAGATCCTATCTTAACTATCCCAACAACTATCTTACGGCAAGAAAAGGTTTGATCCTAAAGGTATTCGTAAGCGGAGTCGATGGAAACTCCATATTCTCGTGTCACCACGCTACCACTACGCATCACTCACATCGGGCCATCTTGGATTCATCATTACCATTCTTGTACTATTCCTATCCCAATGTTTAATAGTCAACCGTACTTCTAAGTACAGCAGCTGCGTTCCACTCAAATGTGGTCATCGGTGTTTAAAAGTTTTATAATGGTGGTCTATCTAATAATCGCAGGTGTTGTGAGGAATCCTATATTGATAAGTTTGTCTACTTATAGTCATTCAAGTCTTATTCATTCCCAACAATCAATCAGGTCAAGTGTGAATAATTCCTGAACAAGTTCTCGTAGACGATCATGCTAAATGTATCAATGAGGATACCCTAACTACATGGGAAAACAAAAATCAGAGTATGCAACGAAGCGTAGTCAGTCCATTCCCAGGTTCTATTAAGAACGAACTGCTCTGATACCAAATTGTAACGACCTAATTTCTAGCAGGTCCGGATCACTGTTAGTTGTCAGGTGTTACTTCCCAATAGTCCTATAAAACTCCAGACTTGGTAATATTTATATATATATATATATATATATATATATATATATATATATATATATATATATATATATATATATATACACACACACACACATAAACCTATATACAGCTGACAACTTCCCAGATACTTGGTTTATATAGAAAACCCCTAAGTTGTTACTCGGACTAATAAACGAAAAGAAAATATCAACTTCTACCCCTAAAAAATGCTATAAAAGTGAGAAAAAGCTAAGTCTAAGGAATAAAGACTATCTATCCTACATTCTTTCCACAATTGAGGCATAAGTCTGTAGACCTCATCTCAAGACTAGTCTTGAGCATCTCCTGTAGGGTTCAGAAACATATGCTTCTCTGGTGCTTCTCTGAATATAACTGCAGTGGCGGCAATCAAATCGAAATCCTCCAACTGCGGGGAAAAGGAAAAAGGAAGGGGTGAGAACCTATACGGTTCCCAGTAAGGCGACACCATGAAAAAGCATCCCTCTCATGAAATCTAGAATTATGGCTCTATCGTAATAACTCGCTTGCTAAGTCTCATGGATACTTCCATATGGCGGCTCTGACATAACTCTATCTTGGCATCTTCCGTTGGGGTTAATGCCGCTCCTTATACTGTTCTCTATGACTATTGTTCCTAGTTTTACTATCTTAATATAATCTTTGGAGAAATTATAATTATAAAACTTTAAAACAGAAACAAGAATAAGAGAATAGGAAACTAACAAGAAACAGATAGCACGTAGCAGAAAGAATGAACAGTAAACAATCACAATCAAATGCGCAACAATTTATGATGCATGCCTATTCCTAGTGCAGGCCATGAGCTCATGCGTCGGTTGTCTACTACGAATCCCTACACCTACGTACTGTTGTGTCAGCAAGTGCACTAGGTCGTCCAAGTAATACTTGAGCGAGTCAGGGTCGATCCCACGAGGATTATGGTTTGAAGCAAGCTATGGTTATCTTGCAGGTCTTAGTCAAGCAGATCAGAAGGTTGTTGATTTTATGTCATATATGGAGTTTATATTAGGATTAAAATTAGTAATAGGAATAAAGCAAAAAAAGGTAGAAAATACTAATAAGAATAGGGTTAAGGATTGGAGTTACTTTGTCTTTCTGAATTAACTCTGGTATTACTATCTTCATTGCTTGTGAGTGATCTCTTCAATGGCAGGTTGTAAGTGATTGGCGCCTTTATTGAGAGGTCGTCAATACTCCTCCAGATCTGAACCCTAGGGTTAGTGTGGATCCATCTCTGCTTGAGGGTGAAGTGCGTACAGTCCATTCTCCTTAATGATCCTACTCAAAACGCCACAGACAAGGTCGGATCTTCTGGATTAGAGAATGCTGTATCATAGGGTTCTAGCCTCTACCATAGAGACCCTAATCTCCCCAAAATCGGCTGAACTAGTGTCTCGAGAAGTCCCCAACGAAGTCGTGGATTATCCGTCTGAGAGATGTATGATTTAATCTAGTGGTGCGTGCTTTCCACTGAAGTATTCACACGAACACAAGTAGACGCAGGTATTTTTTAGGCACGTTCGTCTTAATGTGATGAACAGAGCTGATTGTTCGATCATCCTATCCACCATGATGAAGTACGAATATACATCTTAGAATTAATCAAACACGGATCAAAGAAAAAACAATAATACTTTTATTAATTCATAGGACTCAGCAGGGCTCCTCCCCTTAACCTAGGAGATTTAGAAACTCATACGAAAAGGAAAATACAATGTAAAACAAAAATAATGCTGAATGGTCAAGATTGTTATTAATTACATAAATAAAATCTCTTAAATACTAAACAAATGACTAGTAAGGGTAAAACAGTCTTTTCAATGCTAAAATCCACTTCTGGGGCCCACTTAGTGAGTGTTTGGGATGAGCTTTGATAAGATCCACGTGCTATGAGGCCTCTTGGGCATGGAACGCCAGCTAGGGGGTCCTCTTTGGGCATTTGGACACTGGTCTCTGCTCTTTGGGCGCTGGACGCCTGGAAGGGGCCAGGAGGCTGGCGTTGGATGCCAGTTTTGGGCCTTCTAATCCGAAGTACATTATAGAATATTATATATTGCTGGAAATCTCTAGAAATCAGCTTTCCATATCCATTGAGAGCACTCCATTTGGACTTTTGTAGCTCTAGAAAAGATATTCCGAATGCAGGCAGGTCAGATCCGGACAGCATCTGCAGTGCTTTCTCTGTCTCTGAATCAGACTTCTGCTCCAGCTCCTCAATTTCAGCCAGAAAATACCTGAACTTGTACAAAAACACAAAAAATCATAGTAGAATCCAAAAATATGAATTTAACATGAAAACCTATAAAAACTTAATAAAACCAAATAAAACTTACTAAAAACTATATGAAAATAATGCCAAAAAGCATATAAAATATCTGCTCATCACAACACCAAACTTAAACCGTTGCTTGTCCCCAAGCAACTAAAAATATAGTAGGATAAAATGAAAATTAAGATACAACAAATCTCTAAGTTTCAAATGAAGCTTAGTCACAATTAGATGAGCGGGACTTAGTAGCTTTTTGCTTCTGAATAGTTTTGGCATCTCACTATCCATTGAAACTCAGAATGGTTAGCATCTTTAGGAACTCAGAATCTAGATGATATTATTGACTCTCCTAGTTCAGTTCTTTTTTATTCTTGAACACAGCTTTCAGAGTCTTGGCCGTGACCCTAAGCACCTTGTTTTCCAATATTACCACCGGATACAATAATGCCACAGACACTTTAACTGGGTGAACCTTTTCAGATTGTGACTCAGATTTGCTAGAGTCCCCAGATAGAGGTGTCCAAAGTTCTTAAGCACACTCTTTTTGCTTTGGACCACAACTTTAACTGCTCGGTCTCAAGCTTTTCACTTGACACCTTCACGCCACAAGCACATGGTTAGGGACAGCTTGGTTTAGCCGCTTAGGCCATAATTTTATTCCTTTGGGCCCTCCTATCCATTAATGTTCAAAGCCTTGGGTCCTTTTACCCTTGCCTTTTGGTTTAAAGGGTTACTGGCTTTTTCAATCTGCCCTCTTTTTCCTGTATTTTTGGGCAGTAATGGATTTTTCTGCTTTTATTTTTTTCTTTTTTTTTTTGCCATTTTTCTTTCTTTTTCACATGCATATAATTTTTTTCTTTTGCAACATGCTTTTTCTTTTTCTTTTTGTTGCTTTTTTCTTGCTTCAAAAATCAATTTTATAGATTTTTCAGATTATCAATAATACTTTTCCTTTTTCCTTATTCTTTTAAGAGCCAACATTCTAAAATTTCAACTTCAACTATGCACTGTTTAATCATACATTCAGAAAACAAAAGCAATGACACCACATCAACATAATTAAACTATTCTTATTTTAAACTTGAAATTCATGCATCTCTCAATTCTTTTCAAATAAAAATTTTCTTTTTAAGCAAGGTGAGAGATATATGGAACATTTTACAACTTTTTAAGACATCAATGTAAATGATCATGCAACTAGAACAGGAGAACAGACAAAACATAAGATAAAAATAGAAACATAGTAAAGGAAAGGAGGTAAAAGAGAACGAGTCCACTTTTAATGGTGGCGTCTAGTGCTCCTCCTTGAGGATCTAATGTGATGCTTGATCTCTTCAATATCACTCTTTTGCCTTTGTTGCTCTTTCCTCATAGCCCTTTGGTCTTCCCTTATGGCTCTTTGATATTCTCTTATTTCATTGAGGGTGGTAGCATACCCTTGATGCTCCATCTTCAATTGCTCTATGTTAGTGCTCAATTCTCCAAGAGAAGTTTGCCATTTATCCCAATAACTTTGGGGAGGAAAATACATCCCTTGAGGCATCTCAGGGATCTCATACTGAGGCGGTTGCACAGGCTCTTATGCATGCTCTCTGGTTTGCTCCATCCTCTTCTTAGTGATAGGCTTATCCTCACCAATAGAGATATCTCCTTCTATGACAATTCCAACTGAATTGCATAGATGATAGATGAGGTATGGGAATGCCAACCTGGCATTGGTGTGATGCTTTTCAGCTACCTTGTACAATTCTTGAGGAATCACCTCATGTACTTCTACCTCACTTCCAATCATGATGCAATGGATCATGATGCCTCTGTCAACAGTCACTTCTGACCAATTGCTAGTGAGAATGATAGAACGTTGGATGAATTCCAACCATCCTCTAGCTATGGCCTTTAGGTCAACCCTTCTTAGTTGAATAGGCTTGCCTTGGGAATCCTTTTTCCACTGTGCTCTTTTCACACAGATGTCTAAGAGCACTTGATCTGATCTCTAATCAAAGTTGACTCTCCTAGTGTAAGGATCAGGATCTCCTTGCATTAGAGGCAAGTTGAACGCCAACCTCACACTTTCCGGGCTGAAATCTAAGATTTTTCCTTGGACCATGGTGATCTAATTCCGTGGATTTGGGTTCACACTAGTGTCATGGTTTTTAGTAACCCATGCATTAGCATAGAACTTGCACCATGAGAATCCCAACATCTGAATGGGATTGGTTAGGACTTCCCAACCTCTTCTCTGGATCTCTCTTCAAATTTTCGGATACTCATTCTTCTTGAGCATGAAAGGGACCTCAGGGATCATTTTCTTCTCTGCCACTACTTCATAGAAGTAGTCTTGGTGGGCGTTGGTAATGAATCTCTCCGTCT
Organism: Arachis hypogaea; assembly: GCF_003086295.3. Classification (NCBI taxonomy): domain Eukaryota; kingdom Viridiplantae; phylum Streptophyta; class Magnoliopsida; order Fabales; family Fabaceae; genus Arachis; species Arachis hypogaea. Next base: position 112,380,616 of record NC_092046.1, read on the forward strand.
CCCAAGATTTAGAAGGAGTGGCTACTACCTTTCCTTTCCTCTTTCTAGAGGAGTCTCCAACCTTGGGTGCCATGAATGGTCATGGAAAGAAAAAAGCTATGCTTTTCCCACACGAAACTTAAAACTTTTCTCGTCCTCAAGCAAAAATAAAGAAAAGAGAAGAATGGAGTAGAAGAAGAAGAAAATGAAGGAAGATAGAGGGAGAGAGAGGGCTCGGCCTTGTGGGTGTATAAGGGTATGAGAGGTGTGTGTATGGAGAGTTATGAAGAGGGGTATATATAGGAGGGGAGTGGTAGGGTTCGGCCATAGGGTGGGTTTTGGGTGGGAAATATGATTTTGAAGTGGGTGGGGTTAGGTAGTAATTATGATGGTTGTGGGGAAGTGGTATGGATATGATTGGGCTAAGTTTATAGGGAAATGTGTTTGGGAAAGTGTGAAAGTAAGTAGGGTAGGTAAGGTAGGTGAAGATGCTGTGGGACCTATAGGTCCCGAGAGGCTAGGGAATCCAGATTCCCTGCTTCTCTGCACTGGCGTTTAAATGCCCAGGGGCGTTGAACGCCCAGCAGGGATACCCTGGCTGGCGTTTAACTTTAACACTCCATCCAGAGTGTTCTGTTTTCACTGCTGTGAAATTCTGTCTTTGTTCTGATTGCTGCATATGATCATGACCCTAAAATAAAAGAAAATAAATAATTAACTAAGGTTGGGTTGCCTCCCAACAAGTGCTCCTTTAACGTCACTAGCTTGATGGTTAGCTCCTTACGGAGGTTAGTATGGGCTCAGATTTTTGCCCTTTACAGTGAATTTTCTTCCTGTCCTCTCATGAATGAGCTCCACATGCTCTAGAAATAGGATACGACTCACTGTATGTGGTAAGGCTGGCTTTTTAGTGAAGACAACTCTCATGCCAGGTGAGAGGCCTTTAGTTGGGACTTTCTTGTCCCTCCAACCTTTAGGTACTTTCTTCTTAGTACCTTTGTGCTTAGAGCTTGTTGATAGCTGCCCAACACCAAACTTAGAATTGATGTCTGGGTGCTCTGTAAAGCTCTGCACAGAAAGAGAGGGTTGGAACACTAGGTGTTGCACAGTTATCTCTCTTTTAGAGGGAGAACTGGGATGAGGCATCTTGAATAAGATATGATCCTCCCCTAATTGTAGGGTCAGTTCTCTCTTAGCCACATCAATGATAGCATTATCAGTGGCTAGGAAAGGTCTTCCAAGGATGACAGAGTCATCCTCATCCTCTCCAATATCCAAGACAATGCAGTTTGCAGGGATGTAGTGGTTTTCAACCTTTACCAAGACATCCTCTACTAAGCCATATGGCTTCTTCATTGTTTTGTCTGCCATCTCTAGTGAGATGTTTGCAAACTTCACCTCAATGACGCCCAGTTTCTCCATTATAGAGAGTGGCATGAGGTTGATGCTTGAACCTAGGTCACACAGAGCCTTTTCAAAGGACATGGTGCCTATGGTGCAAGGAATCAGAAAGCGTCCAGGATCTGGAAGATTTTGAGGTAGCCTCTGCTGAACCAAAGCATGGAGTTATTTGGTAAGCAGTGGAGGTTCTTCCTCCAATGGCCTTGTACTAAATAACTTGCCATTCAGCTTCATAAGAGCTCCTAGGTACCAAGCAACTTGCTCTTCCCTAGTGTCTTCATCCTCATCCGAGGATGAGTAGTCATCAGAACTCATGCACTGTTGAAGTGCATGCAAAAGAACCTCAATGGTCTTTATAGTTTCCTTTAGTTCTGGGATAGAGGGTTCTTGAGTGGGACTTAAGCACTCAAGGGGTGTGCTTTGACTGGCGTTCAACGCCAGCTCTGTGAGCTCTTTGGGCGTCAAATGCCCTTGTTGTCCACCCTTACTGGCGTTAAACGCCAGTTCCTCTAGCATTCTGGGCATTGAACGCCCAGCAGGGATGTCCTTGCTGGAGTTCAACGCTAGCTTCCCTGGGTTTGTAGGCGTTGAACACCTAGCGAGGGGTTCCTCACTGGCGTTCAGCGCCAGAATGGTTGCATGGTTGGGCGTTGAACGTCCAGTGAGGGGTTCCTCACTGGCGTTCAGCGCTAGAAAGCCTGCCTGGTTGGGCGTTGAACGCCCAGTGAGGGGTTCCTCACTGGCATTCAGCACCAGGCTTGCTGCCATTATGGGTGTTGAACGCCCAGTGAAGGCTTCTTCACTGGCGTTCAACACCTTCCCATTCTCCTCAGATTCGGCCTCTACCTCCATGGTTATGGCCTTACACTCTTCTCTAGGATTCACCTCAGTGTTACTGGGAGGAGTTTCAGAAGGAATCTCAGGGATCCTCTTGCTCAGTTGACCAACTTGCACCTCCAAGTTTGTAATGGAGGACCTTGTTTCATTTATTAAACTATGAGTAGTCTTAGAGAGGCTGAAAACCAGAGTTACTAATTCAGAAAGGCTCTACTTAGAGGTTTCCATATTTTCTTGAGAAGATGGGAATGGTGGTCTGTTATTGAACCTATTTTGGTTCCTACCACCTTGATTGTTATTGAAACCTTGCTGAGGTCTCTGTTGATTCTTCCATGAAAGGTTAGGATGGTTCCTCCATGAAGGATTATAGGTGTTTTCATAGGGTTCTCCCATGTAATTCACCTCCTCCATGGTGGGTTGATCAGGATCATAAGCTTCTTCTTCAGAAGAAGCTTCTGAGTATTGCCAGCTACAGTTTGCATTCCAGTCAGATGCTGGGAGATCATATTGACTTGCTGAGTCAAGATCTTATTCTGAGCCCATATGACATTCAGAGTTTTAATTTCATGAACTCCTTTCTTCTGAGGGATCCCATGGTTTAAAGGATTCCTTTCAGAAGTATACATGAATTGGTTATTTGAAACCATTTCAATGAGTTCTCTTGCTTCTGCTAGTGTTTTCTTCAAGTGGAGGGATCCACTTGCAGAGCTATCCAATAAAATTTTGGATATCTCAGACAAGCCATCATAGAACACGTCTATGATGGACCATTCTGAGAGCATGTAAGGAGGACATCTCCTAATCAGTTGCTTGTATCTTTCCCAAGCTTCATAGAGGGATTCACCTTCTCTTTATCTGAAGGTTTGAACTTCCACTCTAATCTTGCTCATCCTTTGAGGAGGAAAGAATTTAGCTAGAAAAGCATTAACCAGCTTTTTCCAAGAGTCAAGACTCTCTCTTGGTTTGGCATCCAACCATAGCTTAGCTTTGTCTCTTACAGCAAAAGAAAAGAGCATAAGCTTGTAGACTTCAGGATTAACTCCATTAGTCTTTACAGTATCACAGATCTGTAAGAATTCAGCTAAGAACTGATGAGGATCTTCCTTTGGAAGTCTATGGAACTTGCAGTTCTGCTGTAGAAGAGAGACTAACTGATACTTAAGCTCAAAATTGTTAGCTCCAATGGCAGGTACAGAGATACTCCTGCCATAAAAGTCAGAGGTAGGCATGGTGAAGTCACCAAGAACCTTTTTGGGCTCCTCTTGAGGTTCGGCCATGTCTCCCAGTTCTTGTTCAAAACTTTCTGAAAGGTCTCTTCCGGAGTGTTATGCTTTAGCTTGTTGTAAATGCCTCCTTGCATAGAGTCTTCTCAGGTTCAGGATCAGGAGTTAAGAGGGGTTCTTTATCCTTGTTTCTGGTCAGAAACAAGAAAGGAAGAGAAAGAAGAGAAGAAGCTTTTTGTGCCAATTAGCAAGAAGCTCCTCCTTAAAGTGAGACATGAAGAGAGAAGAGAGAAATAAAAGTGAAAATGGAAGAAAAGAGAGAGATAAAAGTCGAATGATATGAGTACAGATGAGAAGAAGTATAAATAGAAAAAGTAAATAAGAATTAAAAATATTTTTGTTTTTATTTTATTTTATAATTACATTTGAAAATTAAGTTAATTAATTTAAAATGATTTATAATGTAGTCATGTATTAACCTTTTTTTTTTTTTTGCCAGAGCTTCAATTGTTAGATGAGAAGATCATGAACTTGACACTTGCAAAGCTTCATGACAGAATGCAAAGTAATGGAAGGTCTCTTAAAGAGTTTGTGTGTATGCCTTACCCGTCATTAGATGATGTCCATGTTTTAGAGGATCACTTAGTATTATTGGATGAACTTAATTTTGATCGTTCTTTACTTACTCAACAATACATACAATCGCTAAACACCATGACAGATGAACAATGAACTGCATTTGACATTATCATTGATTCTGTAAATAATGATCGTGGTGGGTTTTTCTTTTTATATGGTTATGGAGGAACTGGGAAGACATTCATACGGAGGACTCTTTCTGCTTATTTAAGAAATGGTGGGAACATTGTTCTTAATGTTGCTTCAAGTGGCATTGCTTCTTTATTACTTCCTAATGGTCGTACTGCTCACTCAAGATTCAAGATACCATTAAGCATAAACGAGGATTCTGTTTGCAACATAAAGCAAGGCACTCCTCTTTCTAAGCTGATATGTAAGGCAAAGCTTATTATATGGGATGAGGCTCCAATCTTAAGCAAGTTTTATTATGAAGCTCTTGACAAGTCTATGAAAGATATTCTTAGATTTGAGCCATCATTTAATGCAGACCTTCCCTTTGGTGGCAAAGTTGTTGTACTTGGTGGAGACTTCGGGCAGATTCTTCCGGTAATACCAATGGGCTCGCATCAAGACATAGTGCAAGCATCCATTAGTTCTTCTTATCTATGGCAATTTTGCATAGTCTTAAAGCTTTCAAAGAATATGAGACTTACTGTTGGAGGTACTATTGAAGTTGATAATGATCTCAAAGAGATTGCACAATGGTTAATTCAAATTGGTGATGGGTTGGCAGGTGATTCAACAGATAGTGAGTCTGAGGTAGTCATCCCTAAAGACATTCTAATTAATGATACTGGTGATGGGTTTTAGAATTTAGTTACATTTGTCTACCTAGATTTATTGTTGAACTTGGATAACATGATTACTTCAAGGAGCGCACAATTCTAGCACCTACACTTGAAGTTGTGCATGATGTCAACAACCCGGTAATGGAATACATTGATGCTGATGAAAGAGTGTATCTTAATTCGGACTCGTTGTGTGATGAAGAGGGCAACATGGAATATGAGATGGATGCTATCAAAACTGATGTGTTGAATTCGATAAATTGCTCATGCTTACCTAACCATCAGTTGAAACTCAAAGTTGGTGTATCTGTTATGTTGTTGAGGAATATAGACCAAAGCAATGGACTTTGTAATGGTACTCGATTACAGGTTCAAAGATTAGGTAATCATATAATTGAATGTAATATCTTGACAGGTGACAAGTGTGGCAAAATAGTTCTGATTCCACGGATGAATATATTGCTTAACAATGAAACTCTTTTATTCAGGTTCCAACGAAGACAGTTTCCTCTTGTAGTCTCCCTTGCAATGACCGTCAATAAATTCCAAAGTCAAACTCTAAGTATAGTGGGGTTATACTTACCCAAACCTGTTTTTACGCATGGTCAATTATATGTTGCTTTGTCTAGGGTCAAGTCTAAAAAGGGCTTGAGAGTTTTAATAAAGAACAATGGTTCACTGAGTGATGGTTCTACCTTGAATGTTGTGTATAGGGAGATTTTTCATAATCTATGACTCGGAGCTTTAAATTTTTTATGTGTAGAGAAATCTCTATTTGTATGATTCAGTATTATTGATTAGTAAATTGTGGATGACATTTTTAAGTCGAAGGCTTGATATTTTTAATTAGGTGGTTCAATGTTTAATAGGAAGTTATTAGGTAACTCTATCTAATGCTGAACCTATTTCTTTGTTGATTGTTTAGCAAATATATGAAATTTCGGTTTTGGTATGTAACTTGATATGAAGAAACTTCTTTACATTAGTAATGAATATGAAAGGAATGATTTTCGGTTTTTCATTTATGCTGAAAAATTCGTATATGTTAATTTAATTCGATTTAGGGTAGACGTTATGATATTTGTGCATAATGTTATTTGATTATGATACACACTATATTATATATAAATGATGTATTTTTTAATTCCAGTACTGAACATTTTCGATGCATCGCACGAATCATTCACTAGTTAGACTAATTAAAGACTAGCAATTATAGGTTAACAACTTTTTACAACTATTGTGTAAATAATCATCTAAAAAATAAATGAGTCGATTATTGCGTAAAATAGTTATATTTTATATGCATTAAAATTAAATTTTGAACTTAAAATCTCTTATTTAAAGTGTAGAATACCTATTATTTTAAGTTTTTAACTAATTTTATATTTTTATTATTACTCATATTTATTAAATTAAAAAAGACTAATTTTAAATTTTAAATTTAATATATTACTGGCATTAATTAAACTGAGTTAATTTATAAAATAGCATAGTCAGAAGTCAGCATAAAGTGAAGGTACGTAAAAGAAAAGCTACAAGGACATGAATCATGTCCAGCATTTGATTTGTGGCTGTAAGAGGTACTATGGCCCCCTGTTCCGTACTGGATCATGTAATGAGAGAGAGTAGAGAGAAAGAGATAGCACGCAGTAGCAAAGCAAAGCAATAATGGGAGTGAGACGATGGTTTTGTTCATGGATTCCGTTTCTGGCGATGGTGATTGTGGAGTGCCTTGACGTTGGGTTGACCACACTTAGCAAAGCAGCCATGTCAAGAGGGATGAGCCACTTTATTTTTGTTGTCTACTCAAATGCTCTTGCCACTTTGATCCTCCTCCCTTCTTCTTTCTTCATCAACAGGAACAGGTACCTGTCTTTTCATCTCATCTTCACTGATTCCATCTCTACCTAATTCTCTTCCTTTCCTTTGTTTTGCAGAACTACAACACCACCTCTTTCTTTCTGGCTTCTTTGCAAATTCTTCCTCCTTGCCCTTGTTGGGTATGCCCCAAAAGTAGCTAAAACATAATATTTTTGGGAATTGCTCTTATATCTTTGGTTTCTCATTCAGTGATTATATCTTTTGTTGCTGAGATATACATTGCAGCATAACTGTGATGCAGAATTGTGTTTTCACTGGCATAAGCTACAGCTCTCCCACTCTTGGATCTGCTATGAGCAACTTGACTCCAGCAATTACTTTTTTGCTGGCTGTCATATTCAGGTAACTAATTACAGGGGGCATACATCTACGCATTGCAACTAGATTTTGTCACTACCATGAAATTTGAAAACCATTATAGGATGGAGAAATTTGAAATTAGGAGCTCCATAAGCCAGATGAAGATGCTGGGAGCCGTGGTGTCCATATCAGGAGCATTACTCGTCACCCTTTACAAGGGAAGTCCGATTGCTGGCTTTCAAATTCAACCATTACAACAAATGCTTACAGAGACTACCAATTGGATCATTGGTGGCCTCTTTCTTGCCATTGCATCTACATCCCTTGCAATCTGGAATATTGCTCAGGTCATTATTTTATGTCGTCGTTACTTGTTCGTACATCTTTGAATCAATATATTATATTTGATTTGGTTAGGTGAATTTGTAGGCAGCAATTCTTAAAGGATACCCGTCTCAGTTGACCATTATAGCCTTCTACTGCCTGTTTGGAACCATCCAATGTGCAATACTTTCCTTGATCGTAGTCAGAGATCCAAATGCCTGGAAACTAAGGCCTGACATTGAGCTCACCACCATATTCTATTCAGTAAGCATATGTACTTACTACTTAGCAACCAAAGACAACAAAAAATAAAGAACATAAATAAGATATAAATATTCACTGCAAAAGCTTCTTATGTGGAAAACAATATTGCAGGCAATTTTCGGAAGTGTGGTCACTTTTTCTGTATTGACCTGGTGCATAAATAAAAAAGGGCCAGTATTTGTAACCATGTTCAAGCCTTTGGGGATTGCAATTGCTGCATTCTCAAGTGTTGTCTTCCTTGGTGAAACACTTCCTGTTGGCAGGTAACTCAATATATATAATCTATTAACTTCGCAATAATGGATATGAGATATGACTTTTTGGACAGGGCATATTCATAGCTGTTCAGGTATTATATAAATATCAACTTTATCGATATCAATTTCAATGTTAACTACTTTGTGTTTCTACTCTACTTTTCAGGACTATTGGTTTGATGGTAATCATCATCGGATTTTACACAGTACTTTGGGCACAATCCAAAGAAGAAATTGGAGAAGGCATCGATGTAGATAGACAATCATCCCTGTCTGCACAAGCAAGTCCTCTACTAGAGTCACCATGAAAGCAATGTTTTAGGCACAACCACTGATCCAAGTTGAATATAATTCAACAGATATCACTTATGAAAGAACATATCTTTTTCTCAGGAAAATTTTACCAATTTATCGTTCTATTTTGTATTACCCCTCAGGTAAGTCAAAAAAAGACATTACATTGGTGAAACGAATGAAAACTCTACATTGCTCACCTCCCTCAATTAAAAAAAAAAACTAAATGTCCCGCAAGACAGTTGTAAATCCTGCTAAGCTATCTACTATCCTTTGCAAAAAATGCAGTTTTCCTAGTCGGTCCCCATTGAGGTATTCACACTAGAATAACACTCGCAATACTGTGTAGGGAAAACAAAATCTACCAACTAACAAAATGTTAAGCGCGGCCTACACATGAAACAGAAGCCTGATCATGACTTCAGATCATCGGACATTGCTGAGGGAATGCAGTGGGTTGAAAGTATGTCTAGAGTAGCTGCCTTTGCAGTCTTTGTGCGAAGAACCACAATCTGCATAGATTATTAGTCAATATAAGAGATAAAGCCATAATTCACCTATAAAAAAAGGGGGCACTTAAAACAGAGAGGGGGATGGAGATGGCCACCTGTTCGTAGTCTAGATTAAATTGCAGGTATTCATCGTTGCAGCTCTCTACCATATTGGCCAAGCTCTTGAGATTTTTCACAGGTTTACCATTAAAAGCAAGGACCTTAACAAATATAAAGAATACAGGGACGTGAACAATTAAGAGGTTATCGTGATATATCTATTGACGGGCAAATCCAAACAAACAGAAAAACAGAATATAGCCATTACAAACCTGGGTGTTGACAATCTCTTCATATCCAATATTGATATCAGCCACCAACACCTTTAATGTATCAAAGAGATAGTCAAACTTGATCAGATCTATGAAGCACATAAATAGATATGGAATAAAGAACAAACATGACATAAGTACTCAGATGCAACACTGTTTGAAATATACAACTGTAGTATAAAATATAAAGTTGAGACTAAATTAGCATTCATAAAACTTTAAATTAAAAGAGATGAATATTTTTTTGGATAAAAATAAGAGAGATGATAATAACTTTCATGTTAGCATAAATTCTTTCAAATCAATACTAAAATGAAGTTATCTATTTGATTGTTATAGAATTTCCATTTATATAGGCATGCAAGTTTGAAGCCAAAACTTGTAAATTTGGAGTATCTAAAATATATCCGAGAAGTACCTTACATGATGTGCCAACCTACAATGAGATACTTACGAGAAACGAAAGCAGAAAAGACTCCAAAAGATCGTACCTGAGAAACCACAACAAGTTGTTCATCTGGCGATTGCGGCATTGAATGCAGCAGTTTATCCAAAAGTTTGACAGGAGCTTCATACTCATAATCCTTTCCATACTGTTCATATATGAAAATGAGTTGGAAACGTATGGCTCAATAAGGACCTCAGGCATGTGTATGTTCTATTTGCTTAAGTAAGAAAGTAATACAGTCAGTGGAACCACATTACTCGGTGTTAGAATTTCATCAACGCAGTTCACTATATAGTTATAGCATAACATTTCAAAAAGTCACAAATAATATTATAACTTTGAAAGATCTCATTCATCTTCAGTTTACACAATATTGAACAATTTCCTCCTCAGGCAAATATGATACAAATTAAAATAGCCAAGCTAGATTAAATTTATCCAGAACAGTCAGTATCAGACATTTAAATACCACTTGAGATAAGAAATAGAAAGAACAACCATATAATATACTAAATATAAGCAATAGTAGAACCTAGATAGAAAACAGTAGAATTATAAAAGATAAGGATGTTGAATTAACCACAAACCTCAGATCGAAGATATGGAACTGAAACGGTCGTAAAAACAAATCCTGCAATGATATAATATGAAGGAGGCCTGCCCTTGGTGTGTGCTGGAATTAGTCTTCTATGACTATCGAGTTTAATGTCAAAATTGAGGACCTCTGAATTTCTTAATACTTTAATTACAGCATTATCACCAGTATATTTCTGGGATATGAGGTAACTGAAACCAATGCGCTCCCCATGGCGAAATGGAACTGAAAATTACACCAGAAGTACAAGGCATTATATGACAGAATGAGACAAAAAGTAAACACTTCACAGATATGCACTTGGACTTGATGTTAAAAACTTGGTGTGTGTTTGGGAAAGCTATGCATTCAAAATTATTTTAACAATCAATATATAGGCATAGTATATCTTTTTATTAATCACTTATTGACTTTCTTAGTCATGAAACAGGTAACTTATATAATGACTGTAATACTACTAATATGTGAGATAAAACTGTGGAGAGGTGACATGTTATATAAATGTTGTCATTGTTCCTGAAAGAGCCCGTGTTTGCCACCACGTGGTCATAGTTGCTATCAGAAACAAAACTGTAGCTTCTCTCGGAAGATTCTTTACTACTAGTAAACAAAGTGCACTTTAGCAAAATACATGCCAGACGATAATAGTACGGAAAATTGTATGATGAAACTAAAGGACTCACCTGTTCCATCATTGGCAATATCAACCCCATCAAAGCTAAGAATAACATCTGATGCCTTCAAAACCTTGGATTCTGGAGCAGTAGGATCAACTCTTCTAATCCGCACACCTTTCTGGTCAGTTCTCATGCCTGTTGCCATTCTTAGATCAGGATTTTCCATCTTCTGCCACTCAACCCCAAGAACAGGGAACCCTAACAGCAAATCAAGAACAAAAAGGTATAAATAAATAGAACTTCAATGCTCAAATTCCACAATGCTCAATGGAACAGTTTGTATGAGTGAAATCTGCATCTTAGAACATAGCATCATCTTACCAGTGTATCTTCCATTTCTCTCATAATCCTGGATGAAATGATTGATCACTGGTGTTGGAATAACATAACCTATATTCTCCGCATCTTCGTGCTTGAGGGACTGAAATGCAATGCCCACACAGTTTCCTTTATCATTAAATGCAGGTCCACCGGAATTGCCAGAATTTATAGCAGCATCTATCTGTAAAATTATCCTTGATTAGGGAAAACTAGGAAATGCTAAATGAAATCAAACTTATGGTTATCAAACTCTCAAATTAAGTCCCCAAATCAATTTCTTGCTCACGCATGTACTATTTCAGCCAAAATTTCGTCTCTCAAGTATGAAAACATGGAATTTCACAAGAAAACTTTTTAATTAGCCTTCCAAATTTGAAGATATGATATTTTGACTTCATACACTCATTATGGATTACATTTTTTATTATTTTAATTTTTATATAATATTTTATATTTTCTTTTCTTTTATAATGATGTTAAAAATGAAATTTTGACATATTTGTTTTATCAAGATTTTATTTTACCATAATCGGATTAGAAAATATAAATACTTTTTCATTATAATATAAACTCTTATTAGTTTAGGTAATAAAAAAATAAAAACAAACACACACACGCGCGCCATAACAAGATGAATTTGGAAGCTCAATCGTTTCAGCCTAACCTGTAAACCTAGAAGTTCAGTCGAACCATGGACATAAGATAGGATCTCAATGCGTGATACAACACCACTGGTTACGGAAATAGTATCACCACCAATTGGGTATCCCACAACAGTGACTGCATCCTGAAGTGCAGGCAAATTCCCAAACTCTACAGGTGACATCCCTTGCCAGAACTCATCATCATCAACTGCGAGCATGGCTGCAAGTATATTAATCAAATAGATTAATTTGAATTCATATTAGCAAGTTAAGATAAAACCCATCCTTCAATGCTTTACGCATAGAAAATTAGAAATCCCATCCCCCCCCCCCCTGGCTCTCTCTTTTCTATTACTAGTTCTATAAAGGAGCTGCACCCCACACTATTTATGTCTTACAAATTACTACTCATCCACTCCTTTTGGAACATTCAAGGTCAATAAGTTAAAGTTGTTACACAATTAAACAAATTAATCATGCTTTACTATTGCGCGTGCAGAAGGATCCAGTATTTTTACTTTACAATCAGCAAAACAACAACAACAATGCTCTCCTAAGCTCGCGAGATGGAGTTAGTGACAATGACAAAATGCGCTACCATAAATCATGTCTATATTCAAACCATTAACATAATAACATCCAAATGTCTTTTCATGGTTTCTCCTATGGTATTTCCATGTCTGTCTCTACCTCAGTACCTCTAGCCATTAGACTATCCACCATCTCATCTAGTCTCCTTACTATTTATACCGGCCTTTTTCACACATGTATAAAGTACCAAAGATATGATTCTACCATGCTTTTCACAATAAGCACTACACCAAATATCTCTCTAATGCATTGATTCCTAATTCTATCCATCCAGTGTGTCCAGTCAGCTAACATAAAATCATCGTTTGTGAATCAATAAGCTTATAATTATTGTTAGTTTTCTACCATCCACCATTAAATTTCATGCAAAATCACTCATCTAGTAGCTTAGCGGTATCTATCTAAATAAACAACACGGGGTGCACAAAATCGAAGCAAGTCAGCGTGCAAAAATTTAACAAATCAAAAACTCCAAAAACGAATTCTTTTCAAAATGAATAAGAACATTACCAATGTCGCACTCGGTTCCAATGGCTAGAACTGTGGCTAAGTACTTAGTATCCGAGCCACGCTTCTTGACCTTAACCTGCGTGTAATGCTCCACCGAATGAGCGTTCGTCAGCAACCTCCTCCCGCCGATCACGAACCCGCTGCTGCTAGAGCTGTACTGCCTCTTCCGCTGCCACGGCAGAGAGAAATTCGGCTCCGTGTGAACGCAGAAAACCTTCACCACCGAGTCCATCGCCGGCACCACTCGACCAGGAACTACGTTCTCCCACACGGGGTCCTCCTCCATTGCCTCAGCCGCCGGGGGGACCTCGACGGCGCCGTTGGCATCGACTGGGGGACGGGAGGATTGGCGGCGTCCCGGCCTGTCGGACTGGTGGGGGACTTTCTTGGGGCGGCCAGGGCGGCGACGTTGGTGCGGGGAAGCAGTAGTGTCCATGAGGTTGACGTTGGCGACGGAGAAGACGTCGTCAATGGTGGAAGGGGCGGCGGTGGCGGCGTTAGGGGCGGTGGTGGAAGGTGAGCCTAGGGTTTCGGAGGCGGAGGTGGGGGTTTTGGATTTCCGACCTCTCTTACGTTTGTCTCCCATTTGTGTTGTTGTGTTGTTGTGTTTTTGTGTTCAAAACACAAATGAAATGAAATGAAATGAAATGAAACCAAGGAGGGAATCCAAACTAAACTGAATTGGTTTGATTTGATTTTTGTTTTTTCCAAATTTCGAAGGTGCTGGACTGGAAGTGGAACAGCTTAATGCCTCAATTCAAGACTCATTTTCCTTAAACAAACTCGTTAAGAATTATTTATTAAGAATTTTATTTTTGTTACACAATTTTATATGTATATCAACAAATATGTTCTGTATTAAGCCCAAGGCCCGTGAAACGTTCAAAAGATCGTTGCTTTGATGTGAATTGTGAAATAAAGTCATTAAAATGAAATCGCGGAAATTAAGGGTAACATATCCACGAGTAGCATTAATACCATATTAAGAGAGGCTTTATGACCATAAAGACGAAATCAAAGGCGTTAAACCGTTATATAACGATAATACTATAAATGATACCAAGAATACAAAAGAGATTGACATAATTTTTTAATGGTCAATTTTACGGTACTTATGAATTAGTATTTAAATTTTATTTAATTTATTTTTTATAGTAAATTTTAATTTTTTAATTATTTATTTTTATATTTTTTAAATTAAATATTAATTTTTAACTTCTTTTAATAAGTATGTATTATTTTTTAGGCATCATAGTATTTATCTTTTTTAATTTTTATTATATTTTAAATTTGACTTATTACTCATTTAGGTAACGTTTGTTTTAAAGTATTAAAATAAAGATTAGAGATTGAGATTCGGTATCATCTATTCTATTATATAAAAACTAGTGTATGAACCCGTGCTCAGTATAGAAAAAATTATAAAAGTAAAAAACAAATTATATGTTTGGATATTTTAAAAAAAATATACAAAATAATTATTATGTTAAGAAATTTATAAAATTATTATCAAAATCAAAATTTAACTTAAAAATAGTGAGTAATAATCATTTTATATTTTTTTAAGTAAACTAATTATGCATTGATACGGAATTTAAAATAAAATTAAAATATTTATATTAGAATCCTACTTTTTCAAAGACTTCTCTATAAACAACATTGATGGTTGAATTTGTAGACATTCTTACGTGATTCATAAGTAAAACTTTTAAACATCTCTTACTCTTAACTCTTGAAAGTGCTACATATAGTTGGCCATGTGTAAAAACTGGTTTGGGCAAGTACAATCCAACATGAGATAAAGTTTGTCCCTAAGACTTATTAATTGTCATGGCAAATGATACTATTATGGGAAATTATTTTTGTTGGAATCTAACTGGGACGGTTTCATTTGTTGGTACCATATTCATTCTTGGAATCAAAGCAATATGACCAACATTGTTACCCGTTAAGACTTTACATTCTTTGACATGATTTTCAAACTTACTAACTTGTAGTATTGTACCATTACAAAGACCACTGGATTGGTCAATATTCCTCAATAACATCACCGGGACACCAACTTTGAGTATTAATTTATGTGGAGGCAAACCAGAGCAATTTATACTATTCAGTAATTCAGGATCATAGAAATCTAGTTGACTCTATATTCCCTTCATCCATACAAATCGAATCCGAACTAAGATATAATTTTTTCCCTCAAGGAATGATAGCCATCATATGGTTGTTGACCTCTTCAACCATGTCCACCTAGTACAACCAGTTTTCCTCCAAAGGGAAAATCTTTGTTATATGTTGGAGAAAATCTCATGATATCACCTAAGCATTTATCAAGCGCTTCATAGCAGTACCTACTAACCATTGGAGCCTCATCCCAAATTATAAGTTTGACTTTCAACAGCAGCATTGCTTGAAGGGAACCAGGTCTGATGTTACATACAGAATCCTCAGTTATATTTAGCGATATTTTGAACCTTGAGTGTGCCATTCTTCCATTGGGAAGAAGTAAAGATGCAATACCACTTGAAGCAATGTTTAACATAATATCACCCCTTGAGCGAATCTCAGCAGACATAAGGTTCCAGAGAAATGTTTTTCCAGTACCTCCATGACCATACACAAAGAAAAAACCCTTCATCACAATACACAACTGTAACAATTTTATCGAATGCATATTTCTGTTCAGGTGTTGCGATGGCTAACATGTCTAAGGCATTTTTCTTTAAATCATCCCTGTTAAAGTTTAGCTCTTCCCTGATAATCCTTTCGGTTAACAAAGAACTATCAACTTCTGTTGCTAAAGGCATAGGAGGATAGTCTTTCAAGGTTTTACCATAGGAATGAAAGATCTTGTCTATATCCATTAAGCACATCTGATTAATCTCATCATCTGACATGGTTAACTCTGCATATTATACGATACTATAAAAAATTCAATCAAACTAAAAATGATCAATAATGGAGAACTTTTATAATTGCAATTATAAAAACTCACCCCTCATGTTCATCACGGTTCTCTGTCGATACAAAATATCATCTGAGAGTTCATTCCAACATCTATCTATTTCAGACATGTTCTGGTCTTGAGATATTGTTGGATGTTAATAGAATGACAAATAACCTTCTAACATATGATCCTGAGGCCCACGAGCTTGCTTCCTTAATTGCATCCATGAATTCTCTGTCATCTTGCAATAATCCAAGGACGAAGCATGCATCTCTATACATAGCATAAATTGTTTCTCCTACTGTTCTTATATCTCAAAAATTCATACATCCTCTTTGAGTATTCAAGAGAAGTCGTTATTAATATTCTTCGGTATTTGCTGCAAAAAACTTGGTTAAAATCCCACTTTTAAATTGCTAAATGGATTAGGTTATGCGATTTCAATTATTATGTAGCTACACATCCGCATAAGATTAATTTTTCTAAAAAATATAGAACAATTCTAAAATTGTATAATCTATATATTATAACTGCTGAAAGTTATTTGAACATTTGTTTTTTAGTGTAGATAAATCGAATAAAATAGACGTGGGGTACATGATGTTAAGATTTTAAATTTAAATCATCAAATAAATAAGATCAAAATTGAATATAAACTCATCATTACCTGCAGATACATGAGTCAACCTTCCAATTGCGAAGCCTTGCCTTTGAGGAAACCACTTTGAAGCATCGTCCTTCCAAACAAACTTGGTTAGAAACTCAGCATAAGTCAGACTTCGAGTATAGAGATATGACATGTCCACTGCCATCCATCCCAAAAACATGGAGTTGAGATATTGCTCTTTCGACGATATCATTCACATTAGAAGTTTCACTATAAACCACAAGTTGTTCATCCTCCAAATGGAATGGAAGTCTACTCACAAATGGTTCTTTCTCTTGGATTTCGTATCCAAATAAATCAGACTGCCTCACATGCCGAAATGTACCTACAATCATAGTAATTTCTAATTTCGTCAACAACTTGTGTGGCTTCTGACGGATGACCAGTGTTGTATAGGGTAGTTGTTATGCGGTCATTGCCCTTGTGTACATACATAAATAGATACTTAATATAACTTGTTTGGCAAGTGTATTCCACATTTATGTGGCACCCAAACTTGAGCAATAATTATGGATTATAAGGAACAATGAACTTATTGTCTAGTACACATTCCCTTTTCTTTACTGTTCGACCGTTATCAGTATGCCTATATTTGGAAAATCCGGCTTCATCAATGAGTGTTCGCTATCTATGAAAATGATGCCAAAAAGCGTATAAAATATCCGCTCATCAGAATGTAACTAAGGCTCCTGAGGAGACTATAGAAGTTCCCTTGAATGCCTTGTTGCAATTCATGGATTATGAGGATCACTCCTCCTCTGATGAGGAAGAGGAAAGTAGGGAAGAGCAAGTTGCTCGGTACCTAGGACTTCTCATGAAGCTAAATGCCAAGTTGTTTGGCACATTTTCATAGGTTTTCATTAAGCTTTATTATATTTTCATAGGTTTTAGTGTAAAATTCACATTTTTGGATTTCAGATATTTTCTGGCTGAAATTGAGGAGCTTGAGCAGAAGTCTGATTCAGAGACAGAGAAAGGACTGTAGATGCTGTCAGGATCTGACCTCCATGCACTCGAAGGAGCTTTTCTGGAGCTACAGAAGTTCGAATGGCGAACTCTCAATGGATATGGAAAGCTAACATCCAGAGCTTTTCAGAAATATATAATAGTCCATACTTTTTTTTGTAAATGAAGGCCCAAAACTAGTGTTCAACGCCAGCCACTAGTCCCATTCCTGGCGTCCAGCACCCACAGGGGAGCAGCTGGCGTCCAACGCCCAAAAGGGAGTCCCAAGGCAGCGTTCAACGCCTCTAAGGAGTACTAGCTCGTGGGAGACACTCAAGCTCAGTCCAAACACTCACCAAGTGGGTCCCAGAAGTAGATTTTCGCACTACAAGACTAGTTTATCTTATTTCTATAATTCTTAGTTAACATATTAGTATATATAGACAAGAGTTCACCCTTGTTAAGGACTCTTGCCCACTTCCACGTTTTCCATTGTACTTTTCTATAAGCATGAGTCACTAACCTCCTAAGGTTAAGGTTAGGAGCTCTACTGAGTTTCATAGATCAATAATATTACTGTTCTAGTTTAATATATCTGATTCTATTCTCTTATGCATTCTCGTTCTTCATCTTATGAATTGAGGGTGACCCATGAAAATCACCATTGTTCTACATGGGTTCCGTGCGAGTCCTGACCCGGATAACGTTGAACCAAAGCTAGAGATTGCATTGCGAATTCCAATAGAGTACCTGGGCAACTTTGGATACATGACATGAAACCCCGTTGACCGTGGGTAAGTGACGTCTCTGTGGCGCTAAGGCTAGAGTCTGAGAAGTAGCGTTCCCTGATCAAGAAGATTTGCATTGTCTGTGGTACTTTGAGTAGGATCATGAAGGGGAGTGGATTGCTTAGAGCTTCATCTTCTATTACAGTGAGAAACCTAGCGGTGGCTTGATGAGAGGACATGAGTCACTTGCAAAATGGTGGATTGATATAGTGGAGGAGGTTAACTTGATGAGAGGATATGAGTTAATCACTTACGGCTGCCATTGAAGGAATCAGAAAGTTATTGAAGTGGATAGTAAGAAAATTTAATCCGGAAAGACAAAGCATCTCCGAAGCTTCAAGCATTCTCACACCATTGATTTCCCACCTATTTAGTAACGTTTTATTTATTTATTCTATTTTATGCGTTTTCCATGACAAACTATAATTTCTAACTGCCTAACTAAGATCTACAAGGTAACCACTGCTTGCTCAAACCAACAATCTCCGTGGGATCGACCCTCACTCACTTGAGATATTACTTGGATGACCCGGTATACTTGCCGGTCTATCTGTGCAAATTCTGCGGAGCCAGTTTTGTGCACCAAGTTTTTAGCGCTGTTGCGGGGGATTATTTGGATTTGACAAACTATCGGATTATCTTGTTGCTTAGATTATGTACATTTTACTATTTTGTTTGTGTCTTTTGTTTTCTTTTCAAAAATTTTTCAAAACCTTTTCTTTTCTTTATTAATCTTTGTCTTTTGTGTGAGTCTTTTGTTCTTGTTCTTGCCAAAGTTTCGAACTTTCTTGGTGTCTTTTTCCCAAAATTTTCAAAAATAGTGTCTTTTGTTTGAGTCTAGTGTCAGTTCTTAAGTTTGGTGTCCTTTGTGTGTTCTTTATTTTCTTTAAATTTTCGAATTGTTCTTGAGTGTTCTTCTTAGTATTCAAGTTGTTTTTATTTCTTTTCTTGTTTTGATCTTAAAATTTTTAAGTTTGGTGTCTTTTGGTGTTTGTCTTCTTAATTTTCGAAAACAAGTGTCTTTTGATCTAAAAATTTTAAGTTTGGTGTCTTTTGGTTGTTTTTCTCTTTCTTCATTAATTCAAAAATAAAAAATAAAAAATATCTTTTTTATCTTTATTAAAAAAAAATTTTCAAAAATTCCAAAAGAAATTTCAATTTTTAATTTCAAATCATTATCTTATCTTATCTTAATTTTAAAATCTTTTCAAAAATCATATCTTTTTCAAATCTTTATCTTATCTTTTTATCTTTCTTTGAATTTCAAAAATCTGATCTTATTTCAAATTTCAAAATTAAATCTTTTTCAAAAATCAATTTTCAAATCTTATCTTTTCAAATCTTCACCATATCTTATCTTTTCAAAATTATTTTGCAAATCTTTATCTTATCTTGTTTAAATTTTAAAATTCAAAATAAAATCTTTTTCAAAATCTCTTCAAATTCTTATCTTATCTTTTCTAATATTAAATTTCAAAAAATTAACTCTTTTTCAAATCTTCTATCTTATCTTAATTTCAAATCTTTCTTAATTAGTTACTTGTTTTCTCTTTCTTCTTTTTCGAAACTTCCTAACTAATTCCTCTCTCTTCTATTTTTGAAAACTTTTCACCTCTTTCTCTCTCTTCTTTTTCGAAAATCATCCATTTAATTTTCAAATCTTTTTAATTAATTAGCTTTTAATCTCCTTCTTATTTTTGAATTTAATTAATAAATAAAATAAAAACAAAAATATTTTCATTCTAGTCTCCCTTTTTACTTCTTAATATCCAATCTCTCCTACATTCCTTCACCATGAACACAAATGGGAATGAACAGTTCAGAAGAACTTTAGGGTCCTATATGGCCCCCACTCCTAACTTCTATGGGAGAAGTATTAGTATATGATGAGTCCATATTTGATGGTATGTTTTAACTCAATTTGGATGGATTCTAGCACACGAACTCACGCTTAAGCACCCAAATAGCATACTTTTGTGTTTGATCCATAGTTTGATCTTAAATGTGAAAACATGCAATTTTGTGCTTTAATAGAGCAATTTAATCCCACTTCTATGTCATTCGATACCGTGATATGGTTTGTGAGTGATTTCAGGCCTTGTAGGCAAGAATGGATAGCCAAAAGTGGAAGAAAGCATGTACAAGAGAGAAAACATGAAGAAAACAAGTAAAAGCACACACAGCGAAGTGTGTGTGCGCACAGCCCTGCGTGCGCGCGCACAAGCAAGAATTTCCATGTGTGCGTACGCACGCACCTGTGCATACGCACAGGTCAATTTTCAGCCGCATGTGCGGACGCACACGTCTGTGCGTCCGCACAGGTCCCTGCACGTGATTTCATTAATGAGGCATGTGCTGCGCGAATTTGGAGGCCTCTTGGCCCATTTTGGAAGGATGAATTGCTGTTTGGAAGTGCTATATTAAGGAGAATTGAAGACTTATCAAAGGGGGGGGGGGGAAGCATTGGAGCAATTTTTAGATAGTTTTCATAGTAATTAGGAGTGGGAGTAGTGTAGAGTAGAAAGCTCTCTTAGGGTTTATCAATTTCCATTGTAGCATTTTATAGCAAGCTTTGATCTTTGATTTTACTTCTTCAATTGTAAGTACTTTCAATTTCCTCTTTAATTAAAGTACTTTTACTTTCAATTTCTCTTGGTTCAAGTTACTTTGTTCATATTACAATTTTGTGTTTCTTGAAGTTTTGATTAATGAATTTTACATTTCATGCTTCCTTTATGTTTGATTGCTTGTTTATGTTTGGTTTTGTTGATAGTGGTTATAGTCTTATATTTTACTTTGCAATTTTCCATGCTTTACTTTTATGCACACAAGGTGTTTGTGAAAATGTCAACTCTAAATTTTGAGTAGATTTTCCCACCTTGGCTTGTGGTTTGAGTTCCTAGAATGCTAGAGTCATAATGTCCGACATTTAGTGGTAATTCTTGGGTAGTTAGTTGACCCTTGTTTCCATTGACGCTAGCCTTTTATCAACTAGTTTGGTAAGTTGGTTAGGAGTTACAGATTAAGGTCAATTATGCTTGCTTGACTTACTCCTCGATGGTTGGGGTTAACTAGGCGAGATTGACTCATGACAATTACCATAGTTGTGGTTATGGCAATGATAGGATTCCTTGGATACTCATGCCCAAGTCAAGGCTCTTTATTGCATCTATAGCATTTTCACTAGTTTTTATCCGATTTACCTTTGCTTGCATTAATCACAATTTTGCTCATTGCTTAGTTCTTTTAATCTTTTGTTCTTTAATTGCACAAAACTCCTTTTGTTCTCTTCACAACCGAAAGAAGTAACGTTTCATTTGCATTCCTAGGGAGAATGACCCGAGATTTAACTACTCTTAGTTTAGATTAGAAATTGTAAACTTTGATCGAACATTACTTGTTGGTTGAGAACTATACTTGCAACGAGGTTATTTCTCCTTTACCGAGAAGGAATTCTCAACCGATGAATTTGCTTGCATCAGTATACTCCCCATTGGAGTAAGTAATTTTGAGCTAAATCATCAGCTCATTATTCTAGTGCAGTAACACTGCCAGTACTCTGGACTTCCACAGGAGGAGCTTACTGAGTTCCTGGCAAACTTTTTACAAATTGCTGACACAGTACACACTAAGGGAGTAGACCGGGATGTCTACAGACTACTACTCTTTCCCTTTGCTGTAAGAGATCAAGCAAAGAGGTGGTTAGATAACCAACCAAAATCTAGCTTGAAAACATGGAAGCAGCTAGTAGACAAGTTTCTGAATCAATACTTTCCCCCAAGGAAGTTAACCCGGTTAAGGCTGGACATCCAAGGCTTCAAGCAAGAGAATAATGAATCTCTTCATGATGCCTGGGGGAGGTATAGAAGAATGCTACGGAAATGCTCCACTGAAATATTTTTAGAATGGGTGCAATTAGACATCTTCTATTATGGCCTAACAGACATGGCTAGGATGTCTCTAGACCACTCTGTTGGTGGTTCTATACATATGAGGAAAATAATTGAAGAGGCTCACAAACTTATTGAGACAGTTGCCCTAAACCAGCATCTGTACTCGATTGATGAGACTTCCATAAAAAGAGAGATTAAGGCAATATCTACTGAGTCTAACCCTCTAGAACAAAATGGCCCATTGACTCAGCAGCTACACGCCCTTGCACAGCAGTTGCTGGAATTGTAAGAGGCTTTGCGAGAAACTCAAGCTTCCAACAGGAAGGTAGAAGCCCAACTGAATCAAACAAAGCATAAACTATCTAAGCAGATAAAAGATTAATGTCAGGCGATCCAACTGAGGAGTGGGAAAACATTAAACACCCAACTTCAAAATAACAGGAGACCAGAAGAAGAAAAGCTGATAGATGATAACTAAACTACAACCTAAGACACCTTTAAGGGCATTGAACGTCCAGAGAGGAATGTTATTGGTGTTCAACGCCAAGAAGGGGTGCTCACTCCTGGCGTTGAATGCCCAAAGGAGGGCAGCACTCTTGGCGTTCAACGCCAAGAAGAGATACCCACCCTTGGCGTTGAACGCTAGGAAGGGGGCAGCAAGGGCGTTCGACGCCCAATTAAGGATGGTCAGACACATGCAAGTGCTGATAAGACCCTTCCTAAGCAAGCTACTAACCCCATTCCATTTCTGTAGGCATTCAACCTTCATCAACTAAAGTTGATGAATACATATACAGGGCCAAGATGCCATATCCTCAGAAGCTCCGCCAAGCAGAAAAAGATAAACAGTTTGCCCGCTTTGCGGATTATCTCAAGACATTTGAGATCAAGATCCCTTTTGCAGATGCTCTTGAGCAGATACCTTTTTATGCTAAGTTGACATCTTAAGTCATAAGAAGGATTGGAGAGAGGCAGAAACAGTTCTCCTCACTGAAGAATTCAATGCAGTAATCCAAAAGAGCTTACCAGAGAAACTCAAAGATCCTGGGAGCTTTATGATACCCTGCACCTTAGGGGATGCTTGTACAAAGACAACCCTATGTGATCTCGGAGCAAGTATTAACCTAATACCTGCACCATTAATAAAGAAGCTGTGTTTAACTCACGTAGTTAAACCTACCCGCATATATCTTCAACTTGCTGATGGCTCTATTAAGCTTCCATCAGTAGGGGTGGCAGTGGGGCGGGGAGGGGCGTGTTTTTGCCCTACCCGACCCCGTCCCGCCGTCCTGTTATGCATATACTACCCGCCCCCATCACTACCCGCGGGTAGTAAATAGCAGAACCCGAACCCGCCCCTGCGGGTACCTACCCCACCCCGACCCGCCCCTGTAAAAATTAAATATTTTAACTTTTACCTATTCATATATAAATTAAGACAAAAATTTAAAATTCATAGATAAATTAAAATACAAACATAAAATTCATATAATGTCATTAGCTAAAATAACTTGAAATTAAAAAAAATATTGTTATATCACTACAAATTTAACACCATAATAAATAAATTACAATATTAGATATAAAATGATCTTTATTATCATTTGGAGCAACACTGTTGCTTTGTGTGTCTTCTCTAGCATTACTAGCCATGAACTAATTTGAAAACACCTATATCAATAAAATTAAAATACATGAGGGTATAAAATTAACATAAATCATATCATAAATGCATAATTACAAAATTAGAATAAACCAAATCAGAATGCACAATTAAAGTAGTCGAGCCAAATGTATGCATTCACTTCCTTTAAAATCCAATAATAAGTACATTACAAATTCAATATTACAAATAGCAAATTATGGTAACTGTGTAACTAATCATGACAAATAGCAAGTGACCAAATTAGATTGAAGAATAAAGCATATTACAGTTTGCATTTACAAGTTAATCATCAAATTTGCAGTACTGTGTACACCATCTAATTTCAGCAGCCACTCCCAGAATAAACCATCATTAAAGATAACAGTTACATTATTTTGAAACAACATAAATTTGTCCAAAGTATGTAAGAGTACAAGAATGGAAGAGAATAGGCACACAGGTCAGACAAACTTTGACAACTACGTGCACCATCACACCTCCTTACAACCAAATCAGCAATATATGTCAAAAATGTATATTAGCTAACAACATTACCTGAAGTCCCAGAATAAACCATCATTAAAGATAACAGTTACATTATTCTTCAATCTAATTTGGTCACCTCAATCCACAAAACTTATCAACATTACAAATTCTAAAATTTTAAGTTAGAGTATTTGCTCCTCTTGTAAATTAAAGTTCGTTATTTTACTAGTTTGTTATCAAACCAAACTCTGGAAGCTGTTCACAGACACATTCAATTTTTCAAGCTTTATTCCAAGTAACTGCATATTTTGTTAACAAAGCAAACAGAATAGTTTGTGATTCAACCCAAACAAGCTGTTTCAACATATCAAATCATTCAAAAAGAAAAGAAAGGCTGGAAAACTCAACAACCTCAGGAAACTACCCAAACAACCATGGTGTTTTTCACAGAAACACTGAAATCTCCTCCTTTTTCTCCCCTTGTTTTTTACGGTTATAGTAGCATTGCTTTCCGAAAATTGAAATTTAACAACTAAAGACTTATCCCACTTGACGAAATCAGCTACAGAATCCAACGATACAATATCATAAATCAAGTAATTTTCACTTGAGTGAACAATTCTATTATGAAGCAGGAAAGTATAATTTTTTCTTTCACACCATTATCTGAAATCTGAGTACCAACCTTGCGTATGAAGCCTCGGTTCAAAAAATGAGGAGGAGGGCCAGGGCGGGTGCGGTGAGCTGGTAAAGCAGAGAAGAAGCCCTGAGAACTGGGAAATACTCCGGGAGCAGGAAGTGTGCGGAGACGGCGGATTTGTAGGCGGCGATAGCGGCGGCGAAGGTTGTGAATGTGAGGACTGGAGGGAGCAAAGAGAGGACGACACGGGAGGAGAGGGTCGAGAGGAGGTGGCGGAGGTGGCGGAGGGAGGAGCGGTGCTGAGATGAATCAGATGATTCGACGAGTTGCGAACTTGCGATGGCAGAGACGAGTTGAGCGGAGGAGGAGCGACAGGCACAGGCGGCTTGAAGGAGACGCGGAACTGGAGCAGATTCGACGACAAGCACTGGGTTGAACTGAACCGAGGCGGCGAGGCTATGGTCTTGGAGAGGAGAAGAGCTGAGGAACAGAGGAAGGGGTTGCTAACCCTAAATCCCTAATCGAGTGAGTGACTGAGTGGCGGTGAGAACTGAACCTAATCAGTAAAAAATTATATATATATATGCACTCTGGGGCGGGTTTAGCCTGAACCCGACCCCGCCCCGCCCCGCTCATCAACCCGCTACGATTCAGACCCGCCTCTCTCCGGGTCGGGTTCAAACCCGCCCCGACCGGGTAGGGGCGGGGCGGGTACCCGCGGGTACGGGTACTGCTGCCATCCCTATCTATCAGGCGTGATTGAGGACATGATTGTTAGGGTTGGACCCTTTGCTTTCCCCATAGATTTTGTGGTACTGGAAATGGACGAGCACAAGAGTTCAACCCTCATTCTAGGAAGACCCTTCCTAGCTACAAGACAAACTCTCATTGACGTTCAGAAAGGGGAAGTAACCCTAAGAGTCAATGAGGATGAGTTCGTACTAAATGCTGTCAAAGGCATGCAGCATCCAGACACTCCAGAAGAGTGCATGAGTATTGATATCATTGATTTCCTAGTGGAAGAAGTGAATATGGCTGAGGGACTCGAAGAAGAGCTGATCGACATCTTTTATGATGCTCAGCCTGAGTTAGAGGAGCCAGAGGAAATAAAGGAACCTCTGAAAACTCCTAAGGAGGAAAAATTGCCTCCTAAACTCAAGCTCAAGCCATTACCATCCTACTTGAAATATGTATTTTTTGGAGATGGAGATACTTATCTTGTGATTATAAGCTCTAGCTTAGAACCACAAGAAGAAAAAACACTAATCCAAGTGCTAAAGACACACAAGACAGCTCTTGTGTGCACAATAAGTGACCTTAAGGGCATTAGCCCAACCCGATGCATGCACAAGATCCTGCTGGAAGATGATGCCAAACCAGTTGTACAACCACAAAGGCGACTGAATTCAGCCATGAAGGAAGTGGTGCAAAAGGAAGTCACAAAATTATAGGAGGTTGGGATTATTTATCCCATCTCTGACAGCCCCTGGGTGAGCCCTGTCCAAGTTGTTCCCAAGAAGGGAGGCATGATAGTGGTTCACAATGAAAAGAATGAACTGATTCCTACAAAGATAGTTACAGGGGTGGCGTATGTGCATTGACTATAGGAGGCACAATAATGCCACTAGAAAGGATCATTTTTCTTTACCATTTATAGACCAAATGTTAGAGAGATTAGTAGGTCATACATTCTACTACTTTTTGGATGGCTATTCAGGCTATAATCAGATTGCAGTAGCTCTTCAGGACCAAGAAAATACAGCATTCACATGCCCATATGGCATGTTTGCTTATAGGCATATGCCATTTGGCCTGTGCAATGCACCTGCCACCTTTCAGAGGTGTATGCTCTCCATCTTCTCTGATATGGTAGAGAAGTTCCTTCAAGTATTCATGAATGATTTCTCCATCTTTGGAGACTCATTTAACTCCTGCTTTGACCATCTGGCCCTAGTTCTCAAACGATGCCAAGAGACAAACCTGGTTTTAAATTGGGACAAATGTCACTTCATGGTGACTGATGAAATTATCCTTGGACATCGAATTTCGAATAAAGGAATAGAAGTGGATCAAGCTAAGGTGGAGGTAATTGAACGATTACCACCACCAACTAATGCCAAAGGAATAAGAAGTTTCCTAGGACATGCAGGATTCTACAGGAGGTTTATAAAAGATTTTTCCAAAATCCCAAAACCCTTGTGCAATTTACACTACAAGAAACACCATTAAAATTGACGGCCAAATCGACGGAAAGCCGTCGATAATATAAAAAATCGACGATAAAATTGATGATATTAGTCGTCGCTTTAAAACGTGTCGATTTTTCAAAAAACTAATAAAATCGACGGCTTTTCGAGGTGTCGATAAACTTTCAATAAAATCGACGGCTACTGTGTCGATAATATAGGTTTAAGATTTTTACGTATTTAAAAAAAGCGACACCTTCGTTGTCAATAATATTATCCAAAATCGACAGCGCTTGTGTCGAAATTTAATTAATTAAAATTGACATATTAGCTGTCGATTTAATTATTAAATTACCGACATATTTTTCTTTTTCTTTTGTCTATTTTACATTAAAAATTGACAACATTGTCGTTGATTTTTGTCTATATTAAATTTAAAAAGCGACAACAATGCCGTCGATTTTAATTGCTATATATTAAAAATGAAAAGCGACTATACTGATTCAAAATAATTTAGTTCAAGTGTTCAACCGATAAATGGTTGGTTGGAGTAGAATTCAGATTCAAGTCCTGCGTACGAAGTAATGCTTTTGGCAGACCCATAAGTATATGTAGTTTCTATATTGAGAGATAATACAATACAAGAATCAAAGAAGTTACAACAAATAGCTAAGAGTTTGGTATATGGGCTATTGCTCACTCAGTGGTGGTGTTTGGGGAAAATCCCTTCCAAAAGTTATAACATTAGCATTGAAAGCTCTAGAATAACAATTTGCATACATAAATTGCCTGTCATTAGGTTGCAATCCACTTCCACTGTGACCAAGTACTCTTTAATATAGAAAGCCAAAAACCATATGCATCAGTGGCAGAAAGAAGATCCTAGAATAGTTTTAAGTTCAAAATTAAACTACAGCAATAAAAAATTCTCTTAGAATGAGGACAAAAGTGTGTATTTCTAAACCACCCATGACTTGGAAGAGTTAGCTATGACAAATTTGCTATAAAATAGTGAACCTTTTGTGTCTAATGGGAACAAAGAAACAAAAACGAAAACATCATATGAAGCATGTCAATCATTTTGATGATTCAAGTCTTCAAAGTTTAAAACATAAAACAATCCTGGAGTACATTTTGGTATAAGAAAAATAATGATAAAGAAGCCATATTAAGCAAACAAAGTGCACACGAAAAACACCTCTCACTATCATACTACCATGAAAGTAAAAGAATATCATCCACTCCAACCGGTGAACCTCATCTCAAAATTGAAATTTCAGGGCAACAGTTTATCAAAAACAAAAATACACCACAATATGCAAACACAAAACTATGGAAACACATTCATAAGTCTTGCACGATATCACAATATGCAAACGCAAAACTATGGAAACATTGCTGACCTGTCTTGAGGGGAGGAGTCTAACAGTCCAACTTTCGATCTCTTTAACGCCGACATCGAATCGGGGACTGATTACACCACACTTGTTAAGCCTGCTGTTCAATTTGACAAAAAATTTTCCAGCCCTATGGTCATCAACATACTTAAATTCTCCAATGCAACCTACATCAATTTTAATGATTAGATGATATAAAATTTTTAGGGCCTTGGTGGAACCTCCATATGCACATATGATATGTGTGTCTGCGCACGCACGTGCGTGTGAGAGAGAGAAAGACCTGGCGAATTGAATTTGCTTTATCCAAGATGGCAGCAACCCTCAAATTTGTTTTTGGACCCTCCATGATGGGTCGTGTAGCTGCAGTAGGTCTTAAGTTGAAAGACTGAAAAAAATTACATTTTTAAAATAAGCAGAATTTGTAATACATAATGGTACAAACATCATACAGAAGAAAAATAAAAGTTGGTATGGGTAACCTTTGATCTTATTTTCTCTAACAATGAATTTCTTTCATCTAACTTGGGTGGTTTTGGAGAAATAACCCGTTCTGAAACTTTTCTCAGCTACAGCAAATCAAAGGCAGCAGATTATGCAAGAATAAATATCACATAAATTCACATCTATTAGAACCTATAAAACTATCATTACCTTGCTTCTGTCAAGAGCAACAACAATATCAATTATAGGACTCTCAGGATGAACAACCTTATTCTTCGGCTTTCCATTTGGCATTTTATTATCAAACTCTAGTGTTCGGGAAGATTTATCCAATGGCAATGTCGTTCCCCCCTTTGAAGGCAACAGACTGTCATTGGGCTGCCCAACTTCTATGCCTGGTGGTGCCATTGGTAATGCTCTATTAGCTGAAGTTGCAACTGATGTGTATGAGACAAACATCAAAATCAAGGTTGATAGCAATGTGATAGCTTTATCACCAAACACTAGACTTCCAAAATTTGATCTCATGTTATTGGACATGGGATCAGAAGGCCAAATAGAAAAATTTATCCATTTTCATAAAGTAAAATGTACCCATTGTCATTGTACTAGGACTATCTACACATGTGTAGAAAAATCTTATAAATTGATCAAACATGTTAAAGATTGAAAATGTCTTCTCACCAAAATTTTCATTCATCCCAAGTAATTTATTAATATATTGCATAAATTGATCAAATGAAATAGTGCAAGAAAGTTAACATTACTTTCTCTAAAAAATCATGAATCTCAGCCACTAAGAGATCAATGCTAACAAAAGATGAGAGACATACTTCACTGCCACTGCAAAAAAGCCAAACACACAGTTATTGAAAAAGAAACTTAACTACAATTTACTTTCAAATTTATGGCATAGTTATGTATCTCAGTATCACTAATACCTACAATTTGCATAAACTACAATTAGAATCCTAATAAAAAATATATGCAAGACAGTAATGCTATTAAATAATTGTAATCTATTTCAATGTTAAGCCATGATGTAGAACAATTATACAGAATAGCACCTTATCTACATAGTTGATGAAAATTGAGGAGTTCATATGACACGTACCTAAGAGTAAACTAATTTTGCTCAGAGGCCTGTAGAGAAGGCTTGCATATTACCTCTGATAATGATGCAGATGAGAAAATAGCTATCTCTTTCCTAATTTTTGCTTGATGTGTGTGCATATATTCAGTGAAATAGAAGCAAAATTAACTCGTGGTTTTGATATAAAGCATTCCATCTATTTTACAAGCATCAAATTAGAAAATTTCAAAGCTTGAAATTCCTCTAAGCAGTTTCTATATCCAGTACCAGAGACTACTCCCCAAAAACTCTAATATTATAAACTAATAAAGAGAGGAACAATTAGAAATTAAAAATCACGCTAATAGTAAAGGTTTGTGCTCATTACTTGAGACTTGAAGAGAGGAAGATGAAGATCAAGCGACAATCACCGAGAGTCTGTATATCTGCGTCAATAATCGACATCTCTAAAACGCTAAAGATATTAATTGAAATTGCATACTCACAAGTTACAACTTAACAAAACGAATCACATAATTTGAGAAGAAAAAAACTCAATCAATTGTGTAGCCAAGAGAAAAATCAGAGAACAAAAAAAAAGAAAGAAATCAACAATTCGCAGAGTAGAGAAGAAGAACTCCATTCGAAAATCAGAAATTCGGAATTACAATTTACAAAACAAGGAAAACAACATAGAAAAGTAAAGAGAAAAGGAAAACCGAACCTGGAGATTCATGTGGAGAAGGAGGTGCTACTACGTGTTTTCGATTTGAAACAGGGACGGAGGGACGGCGGCGCGAGTGTGACGGGGCGACGACGGGTGCGGGAGCAGCAGAGCAACGACGCGGTAGCAGCAAAGCGAAGAGGTGTGGCGGCATCGGAGAGGGAGGGTTGGTGAAATGGAGAAGAGGTGAAATAGAGAAGACGCGAATCTTATGAGGTAAATTGAGGTGAATTGGGACGAAACGAGGGCGCGGGAAGTAAACGCGGGTGAAAATTTTTTTTGATAAATATCGACAGCAATACCATCGATTTTATTTGGAAAAAAATTAACATCTTAACCGTCTATTTTATATAATAAATCTAAACCATCCGTATAATTTTAAAAAAAATCTTGATCGTTCAAATTTATCGACAGTCAAAGGCCGTCGATATAATAAATATTAAAATCAACGACATTTCTGTCGATTTTAAAGGAAAAAAATATTTCAACCCATCCTTTGTCGGCAATGTGATGTTAATAGTTAAATGTTCTAAGTTTTTAAAATAACAGACAACTCTGTCGTCGATTTTAATATTTTATTTTTATTTTTTATTTTTTTATTTTATCGACGGCAAACCGTAGAAAATTATCGACGAAGATTTTTTTCGTCGATTTTTAGCATTGATAATTACACAATTTCTAGTAGTGTTACTAGCTACTGACACTCCAATTGTCTTTGACCAAGAGTGTCTGCAGGCCGTTGAGACTCTGAAAGCCAAGCTTATCACTGCGCCTGTCATCTCTGCACCCAACTGGGAATTACCATTTGAACTGATGTGTGACGCCAGTGACCATACCATTGGCACAGTTCTGGGGTGCAGAAGCATGACAAGCTTCTGCATGTCATTTATTATGCCAGCCGTGTTCTAAATGATGCGTAGAAGAACTACACTACCATAGAGAAGGAATTACTTGCACTGGTTTATGCCATTGACAAGTTCAAATCCTATCTAATAGGATCTAAGGTCATTATCTACACTGACTATGCTGCTCTTAAATTTCTACTCACCAAGCAAGACTCTAAGCCCAGGTTGATAAGATGGGTATTACTCATGCAAGAGTTTGATATAGAAATCAGAGACAGAAAAGGGTCAGAAAACCAAGTGGTTGACCACTTATCTTGGATTGAACTAGTAGAAGGGACATCTCCCCCCTCTACTGAGGTATTTGAAACCTTCCCGTATGAACAACTCTTTGCCATCCGGACGACACCCTGGTTTGCAGACATTGCGAATTACAAGGCTATAAAATTCATCCCCAAGGAATAAAGTAGGCAGCAAGCCCGAAAGCT
The DNA here is from genome assembly GCF_003086295.3 of Arachis hypogaea. NCBI lineage: Eukaryota > Viridiplantae > Streptophyta > Magnoliopsida > Fabales > Fabaceae > Arachis > Arachis hypogaea. The sequence continues at coordinate 112,412,579 of NC_092046.1, forward strand.
CATTCATGATGCTAGATACTACTTGTGGGATGAACCATATCTCTTTAAGAGATGCTCGGATGGGATAATCCGCCGCTGTGTGTCTGAAGAAGAGGCACATAAAATCCTATGGAATTGCCATAGCTCCGATTATGGAGGACAATTTAGAGGAGAGCGAACAGCTACTAAAGTCCTCTAAAGTGGTTTCTACTGGCCCACACTCTTTAAGGATTTCTGAGAGTTTGTCCGTTGCTGTGACAGTTGCCAAAGGGCTGGCAATCTCCCTCATGGTCATGACATGCCTCAATAAGGAATCCTAGAGATTGAGTTGTTTGATGTATGGGATATAGACTTCATGGGTCCTTTTCCACCTTCATACTCAAACACCTATATCCTTGCGGCAGTAGATTATGTATCTAAATGGGTTGAGGTAGTCACATCACCCACAAATGACACTAGAGTAGTAATGAAGTTCCTTTAGAAGAACATCTTCAGCAGGTTTAATGTCCCTCGAACACTGATCAGTGATGGAGGAACTCATTTCTGCAATAAACAGCTTGACTCTGTTCTGAGCCGATATGGAGTCCGCCATAAAGTGGCCACCCCATATCATCCACAGACAAATGGGCAAGCTGAAGTCTTGAATAGAGAACTAAAAAGAATCCTGGAAAGAACGGTGAATACCTCTAGAAAGGATTGGGCAAGAAAGCTTGATGATGCTCTACGGGCATACAAAACAGCTTTCGAGACCCCTATAGGAACATCACCATATCAACTGGTGTATGGAAAGGTGTGCCACTTGCCAGTGGAGCTGGAACACAAGGCCTACTGGGCAACCAAACTCTTGAACCTTGATGTAAAGGCAGCAGGAGAGAAACGGTTGCTCTAGCTAAATGAGTTGGATGAATTCTGACTCGCTGCATTTGAAAATGCAAAGATCTATAAAGAAAGGGCCAAGAAATTTCATGACAAAAAGACTTCTTCCAGAGTCATTGAACATGGATAGAAAGTTCTGCTCTTTAATTCTAGACTAAAGCTCTTCCTTGGAAAGCTTAAGTCACGTTGGATAGGACCTTTCCTGATCACTAATGTATCACCCTATGGTCATATAGAACTCCAGTGCAATTACTCTGATAAACAATTTACTGTTAATGGCCAGAGAGTGAAACATTACTTGGTTGGTGAGATTGAGCAAGACAAATCCACCCTATTGCTGCCATGAGCGCAGTACCGTCAAGCTAGGGACGTTAAAGAAACGCTTGTTAGGAGGCAACCCAACCATAATTAAAGTTATTTCCGTTTGTGTTTAGTATATTTCAATTATAATCAGTTTAATTTTCATTCTTATTTCCTTAGGTTTGTGATCATATAGAGTAGTCAAACAGAAGCAGGAGCAGTCAGAGCAGAAAACAGAGCACCCTGGAAAAAGCCCCACTGCTGGCGTTGAACGCCAGACAAGAGGGAAAGAAGGGCATTGAACGCCTCCAAGAGGTAGCAAGAGTGGCGCTCAACGCCAGCCAGGAGGTACTGGTTGGGAGCTGAACACCCCCGAGGTACAAGAATTCTAGCGTTGAACGCCAGCTAGGGAGCACTGGCTGGGTGTTCACCGCCCTGAAGGGAGGAAGCAAGCAAGCATTGAACGCCAGCCAGGAGGCACTAGCTGGGCGTTCAATGCCCAGAAGGAGCATCAGCATGGCATTGAACGCCATAATTAAAGCATTCTGGGCGTCCAAACGCCAAAAACATGTTAGGGAAGTTGTTGAATTTTTCAAAGCTGATCTTTTCCAATTTTTATCTTTTTAATCATCTCTTCTAAACAAGATTCTTTTAATCTCAAATTCCCTTCAAATCTAGAATCTTTTCAAATCTTTTTCAATTTTTTTTCAAAACTTTTTCAATTCCTTTTCAAATCTTTTATTTAACTTTAAAATCTTTTTCATACCTTCTATCTTGTCTTTTTATCTTTTTCGTATCTTTTGATTTTAAAAACTTATCTTTTTCTATCTTTTAATAAAGTGTGAATCATATCTTATTTATCTTTTTCTAATTGAATTTCAAAATCCCACCCTCCCCATCCCTATTTATACCATTCGGCCACCCTCATACTCCTTGCATTCGAATTCTTCCTCTTCCCTTCATCTTCTTTCCTCTCTTTTGCTCGAGGACGAGCAAACTTTTTAAGTTTGGTGTGGAAAGAGCCTTTCCTTCTCACTCCATTCAAATTCCATGGCTCCAAAAAGTGAAAATCCCACTTCAAGAAGCAAGAAAGAAGACAACCAAACAGTTGTTTTCATACCTTTCAGATTCTACACAAAGCAGCATGAAGAAAATTATTACAAAATAATGTGATAGAGGACAGTGATCCCGGAGGCCAAATCCGAATTAAAAGAAGATCAGTACCTGGAGATCCAAGAGCAAATTCGAAAGAGAGGCTGGGAGATTCTGGCTAAGCCTGAGATCAATGTTGGAATAACAATGATCCATGAATTCTATGCAAATCTGTGGATGATAGATAAGCAAAAGAAAGATGGACAAGGATTCCATACTTTTTGCACCATGGTGCGAGGGAAGACTCTCTATTTTCATCTTGACAAGGTGAGAGAGATCTTCAAGTTACCTCCACAAAAGGATGATCCAGAATCCTTTAATAGGAAGGTGGTGGCTAATTCAAAGTTGGATCAGATTCTAGAAGACATATGTCTGCCTGGAACTAAGTGGATCAACAACACAAAAGGTAATCCAAACCAACTGAGAAAAGTAGATCTCAAACTAGTTGCTCGGGTTGGTTGGATTTTATTGGGCATTTCATACTCCCTACTAGCAACTGTTCTAAAGTTACCATCAGAAGGGATGTGATGATTCACTGCATTATGATGGGAAATGAGGTGGAAATCCACCAACTAATTCCCTTTGAGCTATACAAAATTGCAAACAGAATGTCAACTCAAGCCAGATTGGCCTATCCAAACCTTATCTTTCGCTTGTGTAAAGAGGCTGGAGTCATGATTAATAGAGACTCATTTATCCCAGTAGAAAGCCCAATCACCAAGCAGGTGATAGAAAGTGCCCAAGTACTAGCTGACCAACCTAAAAGGAAGGCACCTGAGCAAACACAAGAGGTCCCTCCAATTGAATATTAGACCCAGCTGGAGGCATCTGTTGCACAATTACAAACCACCTTAGATCAATTTAGAGAGGAGCAAAAAGACCAGACTAGCATACTTTACAAACTGGTCAAGGAATAAGAGAAGCAGGGGCATGAGCTAGAAGAACTGAAGCGTCAGAAATTATCCCATGAAGAACCTAACGCCTCCGATGATTAAGGTGGTTGAGTTCCACCTCTCTATTCTTGTGCCTATTCTAATTCCTATTTCTTATGTTTAGATTTATATGATCACTTGTAGTCTTTAAGTTCTTTATTTAAATTTCTCTATTTTTTAATTTAAGAATTGCATGAGCATTATTAGCATTTAAGTTTTTATTTTCCAATTAGCTATAAAATGTTCCTCTTATCATCTCATTGAACTTGAATAAAATTTTGATTTTTTTAGAAGCAGTAATGATACATAAATTTTGAAGTTTATATTAAGAATAGTTCAATTATTTGATGTGGTGGTGCTGCTTTTATTTTCTAAATGCATGAGTAAACAGCGCATATTTGAGGTTGGAGTTAAGAATGTTGGCTATTGAAAGAATGATGATAAAAGTGAAGTATTATTGGTGATCTGAAAAATCCAAAAAATAATTCTTGAAGCAAGAAAAAGCAGCAAAAAGAAAGAAAAAGAGAAAGAAATAAAAAGAAAATGGCGAAAAAAAAGAGAGCAAGCAGAAAAAGAAAGAAAAAGCCAATAGCTATTTAAACCAAAAGGCAAGAGCAAAAATTCAATAGCTCTTTAAATCAAAAGGCAAGAGCAAGGATCCAAGGCTTTGAGCATCAATGGTCAGGAGGGCCTAAAAGAAATATCTTAGCCTAAGTAGTTCAATTGAGCTGCTTCCCTAACTATATGCTTGTGGTATGAAGGTGCCAAGTGAGAAACTTGAGACTGAGCAGTTAAAGTCGTGATCCAAAGCAAACAGTGTGTTTAAGAGCTCTGGAGACCACTGGCTGGGGATTCTAGCAAAGCCGAATCACAATCCGAAAGGGTTCACCTAGTTAAGTGTTTGTGGCATTTATGTATCCGGTGGTAATACTGGAAAACAAAGCATTTAGGGTCATGGCCAAGACTCTAAAGAATTTGTGTTCAAGAATAAAAAAGAACTTAACTAAGAGAATCAATAGTATCATCTGGATTCTAAGTTCCTAAAGATGCCAACTATTCTGAGCTTCAATGGAAAATGAGATGCCAAAACTATTCAGAAGTAAAAAGCTACTAGTCCCACTCATCTAATTGAATCTGAGCTTCATTGAGAACTCTGAGATTTATTGTATCCATCTCTTCTTTTTATCCTACTTTGTTTTTGGTTGCTTGGGGACAAGCAACAGTTTAAGTTTGGTGTTCTGATAAGTGGATATTTTATACGCTTTTTGGCATCATTTTCATATAGTTTTCGTTATGTTTTGTCTAAGTTTTATTATATTTTCATAGGTTTTAGTGCAAAATTCACATTTTTGGATTCTACTTTGAGTTTGTGTGTTTTATGGTGATTTTAGGTATTTTCTGGCTGAAATTAAGGAGTTTGAGCAGAAGTCTGATTTAGAGACAGAGAAAGGACTGCAGATGCTGTCAGGATCTGACCTCTGTGCACTCGAAGGAGCTTTTCTGGAGCTACAGAAGTCTAAATGGCGCGCTCTCTGATAAAGCCCGTTTTTAGGGTTTATCTTGTATGGATTTTGAGGGCTTTATCAATGATCTTTCACACTTATTCATAGAAAAATGCATGATTTTGTGTTCCTTTCCCAACCTTGTCTCATGGATAAAAACATGCTTCTTTTACATTAAAGTCGATGTATTTTAACCATCCTCCATTACCATTCAATGCCGTGACCCATTTGTCAAGTAATGTCAGAGCTTACAGGGCAGGGATGGTCTAGAGGAGAGGAAGGAAGCATGCATGAAAGGAAAGAGCATGGAAAATGAAATTTTGAAGCTTGAGCAGCGACGCGTACGCGTGCTTTGCGCGTATGCGTGGATTCGCATCACCAAGCCGGCGCGAAGAAGCCAAAGCCAGAGCCGGCACATCTTCATGGTTGGGCCAGATCCTCAGGGACGCACTGATAAACCCCGATTTTGTGGTTTGTCTTGTGCTTATTTTGAGGGATTTTATCAATATTTCTCACACTTATTCGCAAGAAATGCACGGTTTTGTGTTCACTTCCCAATATTGCTCTATGATATAAAACATGCTTATTTTGCCTTAAAATTTCCATATTTTAATCCTCTTCTGTTTCCATTCGATGACGTGATGTATTTGTTGAGTAATTTCAGGAATTATAGGGTAGAAATGACTTAGAAGAGAGGGAGAAAGCATGTACAAAAGGGAGGTACATGAAGAATTGAGATCTTGGGAAAGCAGCATCGGCGCGCTCGCGCACTCCACGCGCACGCGTGGATGGGATTGGCTGGAAGCGGCGCGCAAGGATGGACGCATCCGCGCAAATCAGGAGATTCTTATCGACGCGCACGCGGACTTGGCGCGCACGCGTAGAACGCAAGAACAATCGGCGCGCGCGCACGCATGGCGCGCACGCGTGGAAGGCTGCACGTGACCTCATTAAAGAAAATCGTGCCTGGCGATTTCTGAGGCTCATTAGGCCCAATTTCAAGCGGTTTCTGCATGAAAAAAGACCCAAGGATGCAAGGGGAAAGAGAGAGAGATCACTCATTTTACACTAGGACATAATTTTTAGCTAGTTTTTGGTTCTTTGGTTATTCGAGAGGGAGAAACCCTTGTTCCTCTCTAGATCTAGTTTTAATTTGATCTTCCCTTGTTGATTTGCGACTTGGATCTTGTTAATTACTAGTTTTAATTGTTCAATTTGAATTTCTTGTTACAATTTTGCTTATATCTTATGATAGTTTATGAATTCTTGTCAATTATCATTTTATATCCATTTCATGAATGTTGTGAATCTTGACTTGTTGATGTTACATTGATGATTTCTATGTTTAGTCTAGTAGTTTGGATGATTGTATGTTGATAATTGTTAGTGGGTATTTGTAGAATTCAATTTAATTGCTATTTTGAACATGCCTTTTGTTAGTGCTTACCAAGTGTTTGATGAATTGTTTACTTTGATTATGGAGTAGTCTTTTTTACTCTTGGCCTAGGTCAAGGAAATTGGGTAAACTTGAGTCATTGGGTCTAATGGATTTGATGGTTTGGGAGCCCTAGGTGGTCAATTTGATACTCATTGACGCTAACCCACTACTAATCTAATTAGTAGGTAGGTTGGGACTTATGGGTTGATGTGATCAGGGCCATTTGACGTACTTCAAGTGTAGGGGTAGATATCATGTACTTAAGACTTTGAGAGTAGACTTAATGAGCTTGGTTCCTTATAATTGTCAAGGTATAGTTGTTAGACAAGGATGGTGATCCCAATTCCCGAGCCTAGCCAAGAGTTACCTTTATTATTCATATTTGAAAATCAACTTTCTCAATTAATTGCTTTAGTTGTAGTTTCTTGTTTGGGTCACAATAGAATTAAGTGGAATGTTTTTTATTCATTGAAAGTGCTTATGTTTTGCTTAGTTGATTGAATTAATTGTTGCATTTTAAGATTACTTGTTTGTTAAGATTCCCATTTATTTTCAAGCTTATAACTCACAACCCCGGATTTCTAACCAATGTCGAAGCACATGATTGCCCATTCCTTGTGAGACAACCCGAGGTTTGAATACTTCGGTTATTTCTATTGGGGTTGAACTTGTGATAACCAAATCCCTCTCCTAAATTTGACCCCCGAAGATTGTTGTTGGTAGAGCTATACTTACAATGCGGTTTTCTTGAAGAGAATCTTTACCAATACACCCTTTGCGCTGGCTTGTCAAATTTTTGGCGCCGTTGCCGGGGAATGGTTGCAACGTATGCCTTGATATTGGTTATGTGAATATGTGAATATTGTAGACAGTTTACTCTTTTACTTACTTAGCCATAGTTTAGATTTCCTTTACATTTATGCTATGACTCTCAAGTTTGATGACTCGGTCGCAACCGAATTCTAGCTTGGTCAATTTTGATCCCGAGATCGAAAGGACTTTATTACACACTCGGCAAGTTAGGCGGCGGTTGGACTATACACCTAGTACTTCGGCCTCTCTTGAGGAAAACACTGAATCACTAGACATTACCGAGAGTGACTTGGAGTCTGTTACTTCCTATTCTTCTGTTGGCACTACTAATACATCTTTGCATCCTACAGGTGAGCCACACATGGCGGAGCCACGCTGGATCACTTTGCATGAGCAATGAGCTCCGGATATCATACTTCAACCGTTGCAAGCAAGGTATCCTAACCTTGACCCGAACTTTGAGTTGAAGAGTAGCTTGATAAATCTACTTCCTAAGTATCATGGGTTGCCGAGTCAAGACCCCATCTGACATTTGAAGGATTTTCAAGTTACTTGTTCTACGGCTCGAAGGCATGGAGCCGATGAGGTAGCTATCATGGTTTTTGCCTTCCCATCCTCTCTTGAAGCACAAGCAAAAACATGGTTCTATTCGCTACCGGATGAGATTGTGACTAATTGGGATTTCTTGAGAATAGTTTCTTGATAAATTCTTTCCATCGGAGAAGACCGACTACATCCAGAAAGAGATTTCGGGCATAATGCAAAGAGACCAAGAGAGTTTGTACGAGTATTGGTCTCGGTTCAAGAGGTTATTGGAGTCATGTCCACACCACGGGATGACCACTAACTTGCTCATTAGCTACTTTACCGGAGGTCTTTGTACGGAGGATAGAAGATTGCTCACCGCTTCTAGTGGTGGCTCCCTTTCGAAAAACAAGACGGAGGGAGAAGCTTGGGATTTAATAAAGAATGTTGCCGAATCTACACAACACACAAGAGTGAGGAGTAATCCCCTAAAGGGTGTGGTAGAACCATCCCCTTCTGAATCAAGCTTAACCAAGGCACTTGGGGATATGACCACTATCCTTACACAAATTCAAAGGGATCAAAAGGAATACTACTCCATCAAATCCGTCCAAGCCCTACCTCCAGTTGCTCAACTTGAAGGCCCTCCTAGAATTTGTGGTTTGTGCTCTAGCACCACACATTACACCGACCAATGCCATCAAATTCAAGAGGAATATGCTCTTGTGGTAGCCAATATGAATTACAACAACCGTCCACCCTACCCTTCTCAAGGTGAAAACAATTACCATCAAGGTGGTAGTCAACATCAAGGGTGGAGAGATAATACACAAGGAAGCAATCAAAACCAAAGATGGAATAACTCTCCTTCTTATCACAACAACAACCAATCTTCATCCCAATATCACCACAACAACACCAACTACCAAGCCAACTAAAGCCACTCCAACCAAAACCAAAACAACTACACCAAGTACCAAGCACCACACCATAGACAACAAAATCAAAACCCAACTCCTCCATCTTCCAACAATCAAGTTGAAGAGCTTAGAGCCGCTATGGAAAAACGAGATGAGAGTAACAAGGCTCAATTTGATGCCTTGAGTACTCAATTGGCTAACCTCACCAACTTGCTTTCAAAGATGAACATGTCAAACCAACCACCAAACTCCAATAACAACATCAACCAACCCTCAAGTTCTTCTAACCTTCCATCCCAACCCCAACCAAACCCAAAGGGCGGTCTCAACGCCATCACTCTAAGGTCGGGGACTACATTAGAGGAGATACCTCCAAGGGGCATGGAGGATGTTCATGAGAAAGAGGTAGTTGTCGAAGCTCCACATGAAGAAGAGGTGGTAGACAAAAGGCATAAGGAAGAAGGAGTAAACCTCAAGGAACCCAAGAGGAAAGCTATAGTGGATGAGTCCGTTCCTATTCCATTCCCTTCCATGGTGAAGAAAGCAAAGAAGACACCAGAATTTGATTTGAACATGCTTCAAGTGTTCAAAAAGGTTGAGGTAACTATACCTGTCCTCGATGCTATTCAACAAATTCCAAAATATGCAAAATTTTTGAAAGACTTGTGTACACACAAAGATAGGATAGGAGAATTGGAGACATTATCCTTGAGTAGTTCAATCTCTTCCTTGATGGAACCTATTCCAAGAAAATGTGGTGACCCGGGACCATGCTTAGTGTCTTGTTGTATTGGTGGATACACTTTTCATGATTGTATGTGTGACTTGGGAGCTTGTGTTAGCATCATGCCACTTTCTATCTATGTGCGGTTGAATTTAGCTCCATTGAAGAAGTTGGCGGCGAGGTTTGCCTTAGCCGATAAAAGTGTGATCACAGTGATGGGAATAGCGGAAGATGTACTTGTGGCAATTAAGGATTTGGTCTTTCCGGTCGACTTTTACATCCTTGAAATGCCTCCAACAGAAAATAGAAGCTCATCCTCCGTTCTACTTGGTAGGCCCTTCCTCAAAACCTCCAAATTCAAGTTAGATGCCTTCACCGGTGTATATTCCTTTGGGGTTGGAGATAAGACTATCAAGTTCAATTTAGAGGAAGTCATGAAACATCCCCTCGAAGAACATTCTATGCTCCGATATGATGTAATTGATGAAGTGGTAGCGGAAGTGCAAGAGGAAGAACATGACAAGTTATGCTACCCCACTGGTGAGGAGAAGGATGACCAAGAGGATGAACAACAAGAAGAAATTGTCAAGAATGAGTCCCATGAGCTTGATGAAAAGAAACCTCACCTTGAGGTAAAAAGTGAACTGAAGCCCCTTCCATCTCATTTGAAATATGCTTTCTTAGAGGACAACCAAGGGTTTCCGATCATTATTGCTAGTGAGCTCTCAAGTGAAGAAGAAAGAAAGCTCCTAGACGTTCTAAGAAAGTACAAGAAAGCAATAGGATAGAGCCTAGCGGATATTGTGGGAATTGACCCCCGCAAGTGCATGCATAGGATATTTCTCCAAGATGGAGCCAAGCCGGTTAGGCAACCGCAAAGGAGGCTCAACCCAACAATCCTTGATGTAGTGAAGAAAGAGGTCACTCGATTACTGGATGCGGATATCATATACCCAATTTCCGACAGTGAGTGGGTGAGCCCGGTTCAGGTTGTTCCCAAGAAGTCAGGCATCACAACGGTCAAGAAGGACGACGGTGAAATTGTTACTAAAAGGGTACAAAATGTGTGGCGAGTATGTATTGACTACAGAAGATTGAACGCCGCCACACGAAAGGACCATTACCCCCTACCCTTCATTGATCAGATGCTAGACCGCTTGGCAGGTAAATCTCACTACTGTTTTCTTGATGGATTTACTGGCTATTTTCAGATACATATTGCTCCTGAAGATCAGGAGAAGACCATGTTTACCTGTCTGTTTGGCACCTTTGCCTATAAAAGAATGCCATTTGGACTATGTAACGCACCCGCTACCTTTCAGCGGTGCATGACGAGTGTCTTCTCCGATCTAATAGAGAATTGCCTGGAAGTTTTTATGGACGACGTCAGCGTTTATGGTGTCTCATTCGATTGTTATTTAGAGAGCTTGGCCAAGGTCCTAGCTAGATGTGTTGACACCAACCTTGTCTTAAATTTTGAAAAATGTCACTTTATGGTATGACAAGGCATAGTGTTAGGACATGTAGTCTCTAGTGAAGGCATTTCTGTGGACCCGACCAAGGTCGATGTTATTACTACTTTGCCTCACCCCTCATTTGTGAGGGAGGTTCGCTCGTTTTTGGGACATGCAGGATTTTACAGGCGCTTTATCAAGGACTTCATCAAGATCGCTTTGCCATTGTCGCGCCTAATCCAAAAAGATGTGGATTTTGAGTTTGACAGTGAATGTGTAAAAGCTTTTGAAGAGCTAGGGAGAGTTCTCACCACGGCACTGATCGTGCGAGGCCCAACTGGACGTTGCCATTTGAGATAATATGCGATGCGTCAAACTATGCTGTGGGTGCCGCGCTTGCACAGCGCGATGGTAAACTCCCTTATGTCATTGCTTACTCTTCTAAGACACTAGATGCAACACAATCCAACTATACCACTACCGAAAAAGAACTCTTAGCCATTGTTCATGCTTTAGATAAATTCAGATCTTATTTGCTAGGTTCAAAGATAGTGGTATACACGGATCATGCGACTTTAAAGTACTTATTGACAAAGAATGAGTCAAAGCCTAGACTCATACGTTGGATCTTGCTTTTGCAAGAATTTGACATTGAGATTAGGGACCGGAGTGGATCTCAAAACCTGGTTGCGGATCATTTAAGCCGCATTGAGAATTTAAAAACTGATCTATTTTCGATCAATGACTCATTCCCATTGGATAGTTTGCATGCTGTGTCGGATAGCTTTCCTTGGTTTGCCCCGATGGCGAACTACTTGGTTGCAAGAATCTTCCCTCCCAACTTTTCGAAAAACCAAAGGGACAAGTTGAGGAGTGATTCCAAATACTATATTTGGGATGACCCTCACCTGTGGAAGAGAGGCGTGGACCAAGTAATTCGAAGATGTGTCCCGGAATCCGAATTCCAACCGATCCTTGAAGCTTGTCATTCGTCCGAATGTGGTGGTCACTTTGGCTCACAAAGGACCGCTAAAAAAGTGTTGGATTGTGGATTCTGGTGGCCAACCTTATTCAAAGATGCTAACCGGTTATGTGTGTCTTGCCATCAGTGTCAGAAGTCAGGAAACGCATCCCGAAAGGATGAAATGCCTCAGCAACCTATGCTGTTCTGTGAGATATTTGATGTATGGGGCATTGACTTTATGGGACCGTTTCCCAACTCTAGTGGGTATCTGTATATTCTGTTAGTGGTTGACTACGTGTCAAAGTGGGTAGAGACAGTGCCTACCCGCCTTGACGATGCCAATACCGTTGTTTCTTTCATAAGGAATCACATTGTATGCCGTTATGGGTCGCCACGAGCAATCACGAGTGACCAAGGATCCCACTTTTGTAATAGGAAGGTAGAAGCATTGCTCAAGCGCTATGGAGTGATGCATAAGGTTGCTACTGCTTACCATCCGCAAACAAATGGGCAAGCGGAAGTGTCCAACTGGAAATCAAGAGAATCTTGGAAAAAGTGGTCAATCCACAAAGAAAGGATTGGAGCCTCCGATTAGGAGATGCGTTATGGGCATATAGAACGGCCTACAAGACTCCGATAGGGATGAGCCCTTTCCGGATCGTCTATGGTAAGTGATAAACCACTATTTTATGGTTTATCTTGTGCTCAATTGAGTGGTTTTCATCAACTCTTTACCCACTTATTCATACAAAATGCATGGTTTTACAATTCCTTCCCAGAATTTGTGCTATGATTGAAAACATGCTTCTTTGGCCTTAAGTTCCCTATGTTTAATCCTCTCTTATTACCATTAGATGCCTTGATATATGTGTTAAGTAATTTCATAGATTACAGGGCAGGAATGGCTTAGAGGATGGAAAGGAAGCATGCAAAAGTGGAAGGAATACAAGAAGTTGGAGAAATTGCTAAGCTGTCCAGCCTGACCTCTTTGCATTCAAACGGCTATAACTTGAGCTACAGAGGTCTAAACGACCCGGTTCTAGTGGCGTTGGAAAGCTAACGTCTGGGGCTTCGATTTGATATATAATATGCTATAGTTGCTCTGACGCTAGGCGACCCGACTGTGTGCTCTATGCGGACGCATCGCAGTGACGAAAATCAGCGTGTTTGAATTCGCAACCAGCGAATTCTGGGCTGTTTCCGACCTAGTTTGCGGCCCAGAAAACACAGATTAGAGGCTATAAAGTGGGGGAATGCATCCATTCATAATCAGGCTCTCATATTCACAATTTTAGGAGTAGATGTAGTTTTTAGAGAGAGAGGTTCTCTCCTCTCTCTTAGGATTAGGATTTAGGATTTCTCTTAGTTTTAAGAGTGGCTCTCAATCCCAGGTTCTTTATTTTTATTTATTTTCCCAATTTAATTTATGAACTCTTCCATGTTACATATAATTTTCTTAATTAATGTTATTTGAGGTATTTTAGATTTAAGATTGCTTTGCTCTGTTTAAGATTGCTTTCAATTTAATTTAGATATTTTTTTCTCCCTTTTGGCTTTGGTCAAGTGATTGGTAATACTTGAGTTATCAAACTCAGTAAGTGATTGAAATTGGCAGATTCTGCTTGAGCTAAGATTGCTCTAAGGCTAGTCTCTCTACAGGAGTTGACTAGGACTTGAGAATCAAGCCAATCAGTCCACTCAACCTTCCTTTGCTTAGTAAAGGCTGACCAAGTAGGATTAAAACCCAATTCTCTTCACACCTGATAAGGATAACTAGGATAGGACCTCCAATTTCTCATACCTTGCCAAGAGTTTATTTTATAGTTATTTATTTATTTTATTCTTCTTATGCAACATACTGCTCCCTTACTTTCTAAAACCCCTACCTTACTTTCTAAAACCCCTAATTTACAAGACTCATAACCAATAATAAGAACATACTTCCTTGCAGTTCCTTGAGAAGACAACCCGAGGTTTGAATACTCGGTTATCAATTTCAAAGGGGTTTGTTACTTGTGACAACCAAAACGTTTGTATGAAAGGACTTTTGAAGGTTTAGAAACTATACTTGCAACGAGGATTTATCCGCAAATTTCTAGGCCACGCAAAAGTTCCTCTCATCAGTAAGGCATGCCACCTTCTGGTGGAGATTGAGCATCGAGCCTATTGGGCGGTAAAGCAGTGCAACATGGATCTAGCCAAGGCGGATGAAGCTAGGAAGCTATAATTAGAGGAGCTTGAATGCTTGAGGAATGAGTCATATGAGAATGCCCAAATCTACAAGGAAAAGACTAAAACATTCCATGACCATCACATTCGAAAGAAGGACTTTCAAGAAGGAGATGAAGTCTTCCTCTACAACTCAAGGCTCCAATTTATGCCTGGCAAGCTCCGCTCTAGATGGGAAGGACCTTTCAAGGTGAATGAGATGAAGCCTTACGGAGTGGTGGAATTGTTTGATCCCAAAAGTGAAGCGACTTTCAAGGTGAACGGACATAGAGTGAAGAAGTATCATGGTTGCAAGCCTCCAAGAGAGCTAGAAGTGTACATATTGGAGGATGCACCAAGAAGAGAGGAAGCTTAAGAAAAGGACCGTCCAACTTAAGGACATTAAAGAAAAGTGCTTGGTGGGAGGCACCCCACCATGGTAAGATCTTCCTTGTTTATACCATCTTCTTAGTATTCTTAATTTCTTGTGAGTTCTGTGATCGTTTGATGACTGATTGAATGCATAGGAATGTTAGTTTTGCTGATTTTATTGGGTAGGAAGAATGCTCTTGTAGATAGGGTGTGCAAAAGCAAAGAAAACAAAAATTTGTTCTTTGAAAAAGGGCACCGACCGCCAGCGCACAGTGCGCGCGCGCGCCGGTAGCAAATCCCCACTCTTGGGCTAAATACCCGAGAGTTATGTCCACTTTGTGCTCAACTCACGCCAGGCACTCACGCATCCGCGTACATGCCGCCTGCGCGCACTCTGGCAATTTAACCATCGACGCGCTAGCGCACAGTGCGCGCACGCGCCAATGGCGAATATGACTTCTCTGGTACAAAAACCAGAGAGTTGTGGCACAATTGGGCCAACTTTGTGCCAAAACCCACGCGTCCGCGCGTAGTGTACGTCCGCGCCAGTGGCAAAACACCTCAAGCACGCGTCCGCGCAGGGTGCGCGCCCGCGCGCCTACCTCACTGACTCACTCTGGTACAAAAACCAGAGACTTGTGCTAACTTTCTGCCATTTTTGTGCCTGAGGCACAACCTCTCTTGCGCGCGCGCGCCATTGACGCACCCGCGCCATCTGCTAGCACTCTCACCGACGCGCCAGCGAACCTTGCGCGCGCGCGCCGGTTGCGCGAGTCAATTTAAGACCTTCGCGTCGTGCCCTGTTTTCCTTTCTCTCAACCCCTTCTCTTCTTTAGTTTCTTTCTCTTCTCAATCCATCATTTTCCTTCTCTTCTTCTTCTTCCACAATCCACCACCATTGTCTCTGGCCACTCACCGGTGACAACCACTCTTTCCGGTAGCACTACACTTCTCCTATTTTCCATCTCATCCTCACAAAAGAAGGTTTAACTTTGTTCCTTCATACTCATCAAGGTTTTGTTTCTTCTTTTCCTTTACTTCCATTTTCCCTTACATTATTTCTTCTAGTTAGTTGCTTCTTATTGCTTTACTTTAGTCTCTCTTTTACTTGCATGACGATGTTTCGTGCTTTTTTGTTTGCTTATTTTCCTTTTCTTTTCTTTATTTCTCCATGGATGTTGAATTTGAGCTTAGTTGCATTACTAGATCTTTTGTCACTCATTTACCATTGTGTGATGTCTATGTGAGGATTAATGTTCCATTTTGGGCTTTAAATTGGTTTAGTATCTCATAATTGCTCATTGCTTGATTATTGCACGCTAAGTGTTCGAGGAAATGCACATATACCATTTTGGCTCAAATTAGCCATATATTTCTCCATTTGGTGCTCCTTCCTCATTCACTTGCTTTCCCTTAAATGCATTGAGTCTAACTTGTGTGCTTAGAGTTGATACTTGCCAATTAGATATCATTGAACATGACTAGCTTTTTATTATGGATGCTTGAGACTACTCTTCTCATGCCATTGCATGCATTACTCCCTCTTGCATCCCATGCCAAGTGTTATGACCCTTGCTTTTACATCTACCACGGGCATTACAATTCACTTGCATGTCTTTTGTCAAATTGATTCTTGGATTTAATGTTTTCCTTCTTTCTCTCCCTTTTTAGGATGGCCACCAAGAAAGGCAAGGGGATAGCTCCAAGGAAACCAGCCGCAAAGAGGACACCCCAAAAATCAAATTCTAAGGCGCATTCTTCAGTAGGAGCCAAACCCCCATCTAAGAAAGGAAAGACACCCACTCCTATTGATGCGAATGACAAGGGCAAGCCGGCAAAAGATCCTTCAAGGTTCCCTAACCGCTTCTGTGAACTAATGTTCCCCTCCATAGCGGTAAGGAACTATCACCCCGAGCATCTACTCGCTCCGCCGGACAAGGTTGCTCCTTATATTTTGCCCCGCATTGAACAGTGAGGATGGGAGTTTCTTTTGCGAAAACCAAGAGAAATCAACCTCTCTTGGGTGGAAGAACTTTATACCAACTACCATCTTCCCTCTCTTCAATCGGTGTACATGCGCCGGAAGCAAGTCTCAATTTCAGAAGAGGCTATTCAGCAAGTGCTTAATGTCCTACCAGTGCCAAGTGACATGGATGGCTACCAAGAAGTCTTACGTCAGCGTGAGAAGTATGGATTCAACTGGGACTCGATTCTCTGAGTCATTGCTGAACCAGAAGGATTTTGGATCCATGGTCGACTCCGGATGAGGCCCAAGAGCATTGATGCTCGCTTCCTCACTGTGGAAGCTAGAGCTTGGGCCCAAATCCTATCCCACTATGTGCTGCCTAGCACCCACAAGTCGTCCATCACGGCGGACCTTGCCTTGCTTGTTTGGTGTGTTCTCACGGAGAAGCCGGTGAACATTCCGCCTCTTGTCAAGCAAGCGATGAGTCAAGTTCACGACCGGGGTAATTTGCCATTTCCAGCATTGGTGTCTGACTTAGTTGCTACTGCGGGTGTTTCTTGGGAAGCCAAGGATAAGAAGATTATGGTTCTGGCTAAAGGCGATGTGGTCCCAAGCGGAAAATACCTACACCTTCCCATGAACAAACCAAGCCTCGACATGGCCCTGCCACTTCTTTTTCCTTCTAGCTCATCATCACCACCACTGAGATCCACACATCAAAGGATAGAAGATATTCACCGGAAGCTTGATAGATATGAGCGGCGCAACCACTGCCGATATACTTACATCAAAATGCTTTTGGGTTTTGTTACCCCTAGCATGGAGGAACCCGAAATATTCAGATCCACCTCAGACCCGAGTGATGGGAGCTCTGATGAAGAGGATAGTGAAGGCTCCGGTCCTGACCGTCCCTTGCGTATTATTCGTAGCACGGAGGACCGTGCTAATTTCTAAAGTATGGGGAGGTCATCCGACCGATCTCCATGAGTAACGTTCTCTTCCCCTCAATACCCATGGATTTATTTTTCTTTTTATATATTGCATGTGTAGTTAGTTTTGCTTGTAAATACCCTTTGCATGATAGTTAGTTTCTATAGCATTACTTGGTCAAAACAATAACTTTCTTTCCAAGAAACTGTGTTCTGGGTGACCTACCAAAAATTCTGAAAATTTTTGCAGTAAACTTGCTTTAAGAATGTATTTTGGAACATAGTAATTGAGCTAAGGACACAAGCATGAAAGTTTTGAGCCTATTGCATGGTTACATCTTTTAACCATTATTTCCATTCTTGTGTGCATATATCTCTCTCTATGAGTGGATCCTTGCTTTGTCTGATTCTATATGTCCATTGCTTTGTGTATGAATGCATCTACATGATTGAGGCCATCAATTCAATAGTCACTTCTCCCAAATAGCCTTAACCCTTATATCTACCGTTGCTAACCAATTTTGAGCTTTTGATAAACCCTCTTATTCTTAAATAGAGCACATCAACAACCCTAAGTGAAAAACCATGAATGTCCCTAAATTTGAATCCTTGATTGGCTTAGGCAAGTTAGGATGTGTATCATTCAATTAGGAGGGTATAGTTGGGAAATTCGGGTAAATATGTAGGTATATAATTGTAGTGCAATTGAAAAATTCTAGGATTTTGGGAACATACTCATATGTTGAATGATTACACCGTATGCACTGACACTTTGGTTCACAAAGAAACCCCAAGAAAAGGGGATGTAAAAAAAAAAAGAGAAAACAATGAAAGGGGACAAAGACACCCCGAGATAGAGTAATAAAAACAATGCATATGGGTGTGAATTGAAAAGAATGCATGAGTATGCAAAAAGGGTAAAATTCAAGGGTAGCTAGGAATATATTGTAGTTGTATAGGTTGTTCTATGTGTCTAGTGGATCCTAGGTTGATCAAGGACTCAAATTTTAAACCCACTTGACCATATACATCCTTACCTTCACCCTAGCCCCGTTACAACCTATGAATAAGACCTCATGATACTTGTAAGCATGCATTAAGTAATTGTTGATTGTTAGATGAAAGACAAATCTTGGAAAGCATGATTAGGAGGAGATTGAGTGACGAACCCTAGACACTTGAGCGAATAGAGCGGATACACTTCCGGTGAGGGTTCGATGCTCAATGCTTGTTCCCGGCTTTCACAAGCGTTCGTTTAGCAAGTCATATGCACTCTTTAGTGATATTCAATTTGGTAGGATTCATAAATTGCATACTATTTTCACCCTATATGCTCACATGTATTCTTGAAGGATAGATTTACTCTTGACCAAGTATATAGATGATTTTACATTAGTTGCATGCATCCACTTAGGTAGTTTGCATTTCATAAACCCTTTCTCACCATGATCTTTGGTCTTTTTATTTTAAGCATGAGGACATGCTTGGTTTAAGTGTGGAGAGATTTGATAAACCCCGATTTTGTGGTTTATCTTGTGCTTATTTTGAGGGATTTTATCAATATTTCTCACACTTATTCGCAAGAAATGCATGGTTTTGTGTTCACTTCCCAATATTTCTCTATGATGTAAAACATGCTTATTTTGCCTTAAATTTTCCATATTTTAATCCTCTTCTATTTCCATTCGATGCCGTGATGTATTTGTTGAGTAATTTCAGGAATTATAGGGTAGGAATGACTTAGAAGAGAGGGAGAAAGCATGTACAAAAGGGAGGAACATGAAGAATTGGGATCTTGGGAAAGCAGCATCGGCGCGCTCGCGCACTCCACGCGCACGCGTGGATGGGATTGGTTGGAAGCGGCGCGCAAGGATGGACGCATCCGCGCGAATCAGAAGATTCTTATCGACGCGCACGCGCACTTGGGGCGCACGCGTAGATCGCAAGAACAATCGGCACGCGCGCACGCTTGGCGCGCACGCGTGGAAGGCTGCACGTGACCTCATTAAAGAAAATCGTGCCTGGCAATTTTTGAGGCTCATTAGGCCCAATTTCAAGCAGTTTCTGCATGGAAAAAGACCCAAGGATGCAAGGGGAAAGAGAGAGATCACTCATTTTACACTAGGACATAATTTTTAGCTAGTTTTTGGTTCTTTGGTTATTCGAGAGGGAGAAACCCTTGTTCCTCTCTAGATCTAGTTTTAATTTGATCTTCCCTTGTTGATTTGCGACTTAGATCTTGTTAATTACTAGTTTTAATTGTTCAATTTGAATTTCTTGTTACAATTTTGCTTATATCTTGTGATAGTTTATGAATTCTTGTCAATTATCATTTTATACCCATTTCATGAATGTTGTGAATCTTGACTTGTTGATGTTACATTGATGATTTCTATGTTTAGTCTAGTAGTTTGGATGATTGTATGTTGATAATTGTTAGTGGGTATTTGTAGAATTCAATTTAATTGCTATTTTGAACATGCCTTTTGTTAGTGCTTACCAAGTGTTTGATGAATTGTTTACTTTGATTTTGGAGTAGTCTTTTTCACTCTTGGCCTAGGTCAAGGGAATTGGGTAAACTTGAGTCATTGGGTTTAATGGATTTGATGGTTTGGGAGCCCTAGGTGGTCAATTTGATACTCATTGACGCTAACCCACTACTAATCTAATTAGTAGGTAGGTTGGGACTTATGGGTTGATGTGATCAGGGCCATTTGACGTACTTCAAGTCTAGGGGTAGATATCACATACTTAAGACTTTGAGAGTAGACTTAATGAGCTTGGTTCCTTATAATTGTCAAGGTATAGTTGTTAGACAAGGATGCTAATCCCAATTCCCGAGCCTAGCCAAGAGTTACCTTTATTATTCATATTTGAAAATCAACTTTCTCAATCAATTGCTTTAGTTGTAGTTTCTTGTTTGGGTCACAATAGAATTAAGTGGAATGTTGTTTATTCATTGAAAGTGCTTATGTTTTGCTTAGTTGATTGAATTAATTGTTGCATTTTAAGATTACTTGTTTGTTAAGATTCCCATTTATTTTCAAGCTTATAACTCACAACCCCAGATTTCTAACTAATGTCGAAGCACATGATTGCCCATTCCTTGTGAGACGACCCGAGGTTTGAATACTTCGGTTATTTCTATTGGGGTTGAACTTGTGACAACCAAATCCCTCTCCTAAATTTGACCCCCGAGGATTGTTGTTGGTAGAGCTATACTTACAACGCAGTTTTCTTGAAGAGAATCTTTACCAATACACTCTTGGCGCTGGCTTGTCACGCACACGCACGCCTGACGCGTGCGCGTGGATTGTAAAAACTCCAGGGATGCGTACGTGTGCTGTGCGCGTACACGTCGATGCTGCACGTGACTTTTAAAGAGAAAACGTGACCAGCAATTTCAGGGCAGTTAAAGACCCTGTTTGGAGTAGAATTCTTGCGGGAAAAGGCATAAGAAAACCAAAGATTGAAGGGATACACATCTATTGACTCATTTTTAGATATTTTTAGTTGGAAGTTACATTTTTAGAGAGAGAAAGTCTACCTTCTCTCTAGCTTCTCTCTAGGGTTTAGCCTCTCAAATTTGGATTTCTCTTGTTGAATTTGGTGAGATCTATTGTCAATTCTCTTCTACTTTGCTTCCAATTGTAGATTTAGATTCTCATATTCTCAATTTAGTTCTTGTGTTCAAGTTACTTGTGGATCTAGCTTTTGGATGTTGTTACTTCTATTCTATTTCTATATTGAGGTAATTCAAGTTCTTAGCCTTCAATTGTGTGATTGTTGCTAATCTCTTGTAGTGGACACTTTTGATTTCAAGTTTATTCTTAGTTTTACAATGTCTCTCATCATTGCTCTCCAAGTGTTTGAGAAAATGCCAACTTTAACTATGGAGTAGACTTTTCCTACTTGGCTTGGAAGTTGAGATATTGGAGACACTTGAATTATTAATGTCTTTTGTTGATTGTCAATTGGAAATTTCTAATTTATTTGCATGTCACTAAAGCTAGACTTCCCGGGGGTTAGGTTAGGACTTGTGAATCCAAATTGATTACTTTCACTTGACTTTCTTTAACACTATAGGTTAACTAAGTGAAGCAATAACTAATTGTGATTACAATTGATGGAAATAATGATGATAGGAAATCCAATCCTCATTTCTAGCCAAGGCTTTTATATCATTTGATTCTCATTCACATTACTAGCTTGTTCTTTTCTTATATGAAACTCCAATTTATAATGATTTTTATGCCGGTGTAGAATTTATCAATGAATCCAATCGTAGTATAATCTAAACCGACATGTAATTCTTCATCAAACAATCTAAAATCAATAACCGAGAGTATGACTCCCAAGTCGTTCTCCCTCGGAAGAGTGGCAAGCTTCCAAGATTGATTGGAATTCGGTTTGTGGAATGCACCTCCGAATTACTTGATCCGCACCACATCTCCAAAGGTATGGGTCATCCCATACATAGTATTTGGATTCACTTCTTAGCTTATCCTTTTGATGTTTGGAGAGATTAAGAGGAAAGGTGTGGGATACCAAGTAATTAGCTATCGGTGCATACCAAAGAATGGCTTCCGAGATTGCTTACAAGCCCTCAAGGGGGAAAGAATCATTAATAGGAGTGGTATCGCCTTTGGTGTGTTCAAGGCGACTTAAGTGATCCGCCACTAGGTTTTGCGAACTACTCCTATCTTTGATTTCCAAGTCAAATTCTTGCAATAATAAAACCCATATAATCAATCTCGGTTTGGATTCCTTCTTAGCCAACAAATACTTTAACGCCGCATGATCCGAGTACACTACCACCTTGGAACCAAGTAGATATGCTCGGAATTTATCCAAAGCGAAAACTATTGCCAAGAGTTCTTTCTCGGTGGTAGTGTAATTGGATTGAGCTCCATCCAATGTTTTTTATGCATAGGCTATGACATACGGATTTTTACCCTCGCGCTGTGCTAGCGCGGCTCCCACAGCAAAGTTTGAAGCATCACATATTATTTCGAATGGCCGACTCTAATCCAGCCCTCGCACGATGGGAGCTTGGGTTAATTCCACTTTAAGCTTGTCAAAAGCCTCCATGCACTCCTTGCTTAGATCAAATTCCACATCTTTTTGCAACAATCTTGATAGAGGCAATGCTACCTTACTAAAGTCCTTTATAAATCTTCGATAAAACCCTGCATGTCCATGGAATGAACGGACTTCCCTCTCGGAAGAGGGGTAAGGCAAGCTAGATATAACATTGATCTTTGTTGGATCCACAGAAATACCATCTTTGGAAACAATATGACCTAAAACGATACCTTGCCTAACCATAAAATGACACTTCTCAAAATTTAGGACAAGGTTCGATTTAGTTCATCTTTCCAACACTTTTGTAAGATTATCCAAGCATTGATCAAAAGAGTCCCTATAAACCGTGAAGTCTTCCATGAATACCTCCATGCATTGCTCTAGAAAATCCGCAAATATACTCATCATGCACCTTTGGAAAGTTGTCGGTGCATTGCATAGGCCAAATAGCATACGCTTGTAGGCATAAGTTTCAAAGGGGCACGTGAATGTTATTTTTTCTTGATCCTCTAAAGCAATATGGATTTGGAAATACCCCGAGTAACCATCTAGAAAGCAATAATAAGGTTTACCAAATAATCGATCTAGCATTTGATCGATAAACGGTAGCGGAAAGTGATCCTTTCTAGTGGCCGTGTTCAAACGCCGGTATCGATACATACTCTCCAAGAGTTTTGCACCCTCGTGGCTATAAGCTCCCTGCTCTCATTCTTGATTGTGGTTACCCCGGTGATAAACCACTATTTTATGGTTTATATTGTGTTTAATTATGTGGTTTTATCATGATCCTTACCCACTTATTCATTAAATTAGCATGCATTTAGATTTCCTTCCTGAATGTATTACATGTTTGAAAACTGCTTCCTAGAGACTTTAATTATTTATTTTTAATTCTCCTTTATTCCATTCGATACCGTGATCTGTGTGTTAAGTGTTTCAGACTTTATAGGGCATGAATGAGTTGGAGATTGGAAAGGAAGCTAGCAAAAAATGGAAGAAACACAAGAATTTGAGGAGATAACCAGCGAGAAGTGACGCGCTCGCATGGCTCACGCGACCGCGCGAAGGAGAGCAAATCGCAGTGACGCGGCCGCATGGCTCACGCGGCCGCGCAAATTGGAAAAGTTCTGGCGACGTGGTAGCATGGACGACGCGAACGCGTGGCGAGGAAAAGCGCGAATGACGTGTCCGCATGGATGACGCGATCGCGTGACATGTGCGATCTGCATAATCTGTAGAATTTGTTGGGGGCGATTTTGGGCCCTAGTTCGACCTAGTTTTTGGCCCGGAACAGCAGACTAGAGTCAGAGAACATGCAGAAACAATGAACAGATTCATTCAGAGACAGTCTTAGATCTAGTTTTTACTCTCTTAGGTTTTTCTCTCTAGGTTTTAGAATTTTAAATTTCAATTGGTCTTAGCATTGGAACATTGAGAAGAGTTATTCCCTCATCAAGACTTCGTCATTCTAGTTCGTTTTCTCAACTTGGTTTTATTCTTCCATGTTCCTTGTTTTGTTCAATTTTGTTATTTGAATACTTTTATGATTATTTAATGCAAGGATTATTTCTTTTTAATTTAATTTCAATTCCAATAATCATGTCTTCTTTTAATTCCCTTTCATATGCTATGGATTCTTTATTTACAATGCGTGAGTAGTTTCCTTACTTGATGGGGAGTTGATTAAAAGGAACTCTTCAGTTGGAAGGATTAAATAGAAATTTGTAATTGGGTTAAATGTTGGATTTCTATCCTGTCACCAACGCCAATCCCTTTGAACTAAGTGGGTTGCAACTTGTGAACAGATCTGGCATTCCAGCTTGTTTGACTTTCCCTTACTTAGTAAAGGATAACCAAACAGAACAACCATTAATTATAAATTAATCTTACAATCACTCCACCAATAATAGAAATTCCAACTAATCAACTCCCAGTCAAGGCTTTTATTCATATTATTTAACTTTCCTCAATTTACATTCCAATTTACTTAGCTCAACTTCTTGGAACATCTGATTAATAAGATAGCACACTTTTCTGTAACTCGTTGGGAGACGACCTGGGACTTAAAACTCCCACAGTAATTTTTAATTTAATTCTCTGTGACATATTTCTAAATTGATAGGCAGATTTTCGGTGAGTTAAGAACTATACTTGCAACGTAACCATTTTAATAATTTTTAATTCACCAGCTTCTGCGTCTCATCAATTTTTGGCGCCGTTGCCGAGGAGTTGCAATAGAGTGCTAATTTTATTAATTAGAATTTATTTATCTGCATTTTATTTTATTTTGCTACTATGAGCTGCATGTTTCTTCCGTCAAATGACGCATTCACTTCCTGATCCGCGCTTGCTAATATTCGATCCTGAAATTGAAAGGACAATTTCATGAATAAGGCGAGAACAGCGTCGGTTAGCCCGCTCTGAGGGCGGATCTGAAAGTGAATCTGAGGAAGAAACCAGCCCCCATTCTACTGCTTCGGTTGTTTTACGTGCAGAAAACATGGTAGCTAGGAGAGTTACCATCCAGGAGGAAGGAGCCCCTAATTTTACAATGCAACCGTTTCAAGAGCATCATCCGGCGGTAGCTACAGATTTTGAAATAAAGCCCGCACTGCTAAATTTGATGCCCAGGTTTCATGGCCTACCTGATCAAGAGCCTATCAAGCACTTGAGAGATTTTCAGGCAGCCTGTTCTACTATCAGGCGTGATGGCACTGATGAAACTTCAATACTGCTGAAAGCTTTTCCGTTTTCTCTTGAGGGAAAAGCAAGAGAGTGGTACTACACTCAACCTCTAGCAAATGTATCCAACTGGGATACACTCAGAAAGGAGTTTCTGGAGAAATTCTTCCCATCTGAAGTCACTGATAAGCTAAGGAAGGATATCTCCACAATTGTTCGGGATGATAATGAGACTCTCTTTGAATACTGGGAGCGCTTCAATAATCTTCTGGAAGTATGCCCCCACCACATGATTGACAAGATCGTGCTACTCAGCTATATCACACAGGGTATGAGGCCCCAAGATAAGACCATACTGGAAAGTGCCAGCAATGGGTCTATGAAGAAGTACAAGACCACTGATGAAGCTTGGCAATTGATCAGTGATTTAGCTGAATCCACTAGGAACCACAGACAGAAGCAAGGCCGTTCAAAAGCTGTTGCAGAAGTATCTTCTAGCAGCGAGACTGCTGCTCTACGTGAAGGCATCTGTGAAATGACCAACTTGCTGAAGCAAATACAGTTGAATCAACAAGCTCAGCAAGCTCAACCTCCTCCACCACAGCAAAACCAACAACTAGTCCCACAAAGAATTTATGGAATCTGTGCTGATTACAGCCATTACACTGATGAATGCCCACAGCTCCAACAAGAAGACAACATGGTGGCATCCACTCACAACTTCTATGACCGCCCCAACCAAGGGTACAATCAAAGTGGAAATAATAACCATGGATGGCAGGACAATTCAAACCAGAATTGGAGGGACAACAATAACAGAGGAGGCAGAGATAATCAGGGAAATCAGAGGTGGAACAATAACAACAACAGGCAGCAAAATCAACCTTACAGAGCACCTCACCTGAGGCAGAACCAAGGACCACAGAACAATCAGCAGCAGACCTCTCAATTTATCCATTCTTCTTCACCTTCTACTGAAGACCTACTGCAATCTTTTGAGAAAAGACAACATGCCATGGAAAGTAACATCATGAATAGTATTAATGCCAGTCTGAATGGTTGATGAGCGGATATTTTATACGCTTTTTGGGGTTAATTTCATATAGTTTTGAGTATGTTCTAGTTAGTTTTTAGTCTATTTTCATTAGTTTTTAGGAAAAATTTATATTTCTGGACTTTACTATGAGTTGTGTGTTTTTCTGGCTGAAATTGAAGGAGCTGAGCAAAAATCTGATTCAGGCTGAAAAAGGACTGCTGATGCTGTTGGATTCTGACCTCCCTGCACTCAAAGTGGATTTTCTGGAGCTACAGAACTCGAAATGGCATGCTTCCAATTGCGTTGGAAAGTAGACATCCAGGGCTTTCCAGCAATATATAATAGTCCATACTTTGCACAATAATAGACGACGTAAACTGGCGTTCAACGCCAGTTCTCTGCCCAATTCTGGCGTCTAGCGCCAGAAAAGGATCAAAAGCTGGAGTTGAACGCCCAAACTGGCACAAAAACTGGCGTTCAACTCCACAAATGGCCTCTGCACGTGACTTGCTTAAATCTCAGACCCAGCACACACCAAGTGGGCCCCAGAAGTGGATCTCTGCATCATCCATCATAGTCTACTCACTTTTTGTAACCCTAGGCTACTAGTTTAGTATTTAAACAACTTTTAGAGACTTATTTTGTACCTCATGACATTTTAGATCAAAACTTTATATTCTCTGACGGCATGAGTCTCTAAACCCCATTGTTGGGGGTGAGGAGCTCTGCTGTGTCTCGATGAATTAATGCAAGTATTTCTGTTTTCCATTCAAACACGCTTGTTCCTATCTAAGATGTTCATTCGCGCTTAACTGTGATGGAGGTGATGATCTGTGACACTCATCACCTTCCTCAAATCATGAACGTGTGCCTGACAACCACCTCCGTTCTATGCACGATTGCATGAGTATCTCTTAGATTCCTTAATCAGAATCTCCGTGGTATAAGCTAGAATTGATGGCGGCATTCATGAGAATCCAGAAAGTCTAAACCTTGTCTGTGGTATTCCGAGTAGGATTTAAAGATTGAATGACTGTGACGAGCTTCAAACTCCTGAAGGCTGGGCGTTAGTGACAAACGCAAAAGGATAATAAATCCTATTCCAACCGGATCGAGAACCAACCGGTGATTAGCCGTGCTGTGACAGAGCGTGTGAGCATAGTTTTCACTGGAAGGATGGAAGGTAGCCATTGACAACGGTGATCCACCAACACACAGCTTGCCATAGGAGGACGTGCGTGCGTGAACAAGAAGACAGAGGAAAGCAGAGATTCAGAAGACAAAGCATCTCCAAAACTCCAACATATTCTCCATTACTGCATAACAAGTAACCTTTAATCCATGCTCTATTGTTTATTTGCAATTCAACTGATAAACATAATTGACTTCCTGACTAAGATTTACAAGATAACCATAGATTGCTTCAAACCAACAATCTCCGTGGGATTCGACCCTTACTCACGTGAGGTATTACTTGGACGACCCAGTGCACTTGCTGGTCAGTGGTACGAGTTGTGAAAAGTGTGATTCATAATTTGTGCACCAATGGTCTCACCTCTACTATGCAAGCTTTTATGACACAGTTTGTACCAGCACAAAATTCCAATAACCAACCTTCAAGCACCACTGTAATCCCCTCTCAACCATTACCCAACCCAAAGGGAGGCATTGATGAGCGGATAATTTATACGCTTTTTGGCATTGTTTTTAGTATGTTTTTAGTAGAATCTAGTTACTTTTAGGGATGTTTTCATTAGTTTTTATGATAAATTCACATTTCTGGACTTTACTATGAGTTTGTGTGTTTTTCTGTGATTTCAGGTATTTTCTGGCTGAAATTGAGGGACATGAGCAAAAATCAGATTCAGAGGTTGAAGAAGGACTGCTGATGCTGTTGGATTCTGACCTCCCTGCACTCAAAGTGGATTTTCTGGAGCTACAATACTCAAAATGGCGTGCTTCTAATTGCGTTGGAAAGTAGACATCTAGGGCTTTCCAGCAATATATAGTATTCCATACTTTGGCCTTTGGCCGAGTTTAGACGACGTAAAAGGGCGTTGAACGCCAGTTCTACGCTGTTGTCTGGAGTTAAACGCCAGAAACACGTCACAAACCAGAGTTGAACGCCAGAAATACGTTACAACCTGGCGTTCAACTCCAGAAAGAGCCTCTACACGTGTAACATTCAAGCTCAGCCCAAGCACACACCAAGTGGGCCCCGGAAGTGGATTTATGCATCAATTACTTACTTCTGTAAACCCTAGTAACTAGTTTAGTATAAATAGGACTTTTTACTATTGTATTTGATATCTTGGAACTTATCTTTGATCAGTTTTATGCTATCTTAGACTTTCATGGGGCTGGTCATTCGGCCATGCCTGAACCATTATCACTTATGTATTTTCATCCGGTAGAGTTTCTGCACTCCATAGATTAAGGTGTGGAGCTCTGCTGTTTCTCAAAGATTAATGCAAAGTACTACTATTTTTCTATTCAATTCAACTTATTCTGCTTCTAAGATATTCATTCGCACTTCAACCTGAATGTGATGAACGTGACAATCATCATCATTCCCCCACGAACGCGTGCCTGACAACCACTTCCGTTCCACCTTAGATTGAATGAGTATCTCTTGGATCTCTTAATCAGAATCTTCGTGGTATAAGCTAGATTGATGGCGGCATTCATGAGAGTCCGGAAAGTCTAAACCTTGTCTGTGGTATTCCGAGTAGGACTCTGGGATTGAATGACTGTGACGAACTTCAAACTCGCGAGTGCTGGGCGTAGTGACAGACGCAAAAGGAGGGTGAATCCTATTCCAGTATGATCGAGAACCTCAGATGATTAGCCGTGCTGTGACAGAGCATTTGGACCATTTTTACAAGAGGATGGGATGCAGCCATTGACAAGGGTGATGCCTCCAGACGATTAGCCATGCAGTGACAGCGCATCAGACCATTTTCCAGAGAGGATAAAAAGTAGCCATTGACAACGGTGATGTCCTTACATAAAGCCAGCCATGGAAAGGAGTAAGACTGATTGGATGAAGACAGCAGGAAAGCAGAGGTTCAGAGGAACGAAAGCATCTCTATACACTTATCTGAAATTCTCACCAATGATATACATAAGTGTTTCTATCCTTATTTTCTATCTATTTATTATTTATGTTTGAAAACTCCATAACTATTTTATATCCGCCTGACTGAGATTTACAAGGTGACCATAGCTTGCTTCATACCAACAATCTCCGTGGGATCGACCCTTACTCACGTAAGGTTTATTACTTGGACGACCCAGTGCACTTTCTGGTTAGTTGTATCGAAGTTGTGAATGAAAAACGATTTATTAAGACGTGCGTACAGAGTTTCTGGCGCCGTTGCCTGAGATCACAATTTCGTGCACCAAGTTTTTGGCGCCGTTGCCGGGGATTGTTCGAGTTTGAACAACTGATGGTTCATCTTGTTGCTCAGATTAGGTAATTTTCTTTTTGTTTTATTTTCAAAAATTTTTCAAAAACCTTTCAAAAATTTCTCATCTGTTTTCGAAAAAAAAAATAAATCTTTTCAAAAATATATTTTTCTTCAGAATTTTTAAGAATGAATCCTAGAGTTTCATGAAGCATGTTGAAGCCTGGCTGGCTGTAAAGCCATGTCTAATTCTTTTGGATAGGGGCTTCCAACCATCAGCATAGAGGCAAGTTAATTGGAATGTCAGCTGTGGCATGTTTGAGTTACATACTAAAGCTTGGCTGGCTATTAAGCCATGCCTAACCCTCGGATTGGAGCTTTAGACTAAGAATACAAGATTCCTGGAATTCATATTAAAAAATTTTTGAAATCCTTATTTTCTTTTTCCTATATGTTTTTTTGAAAAAAATATACAAAAATCCAAAAAAATAAAAAAAATCATAAAAATAAAAAATATTTCATGTTTCTTGTTTGAGTCTTGAGTCAAGTTGAAAGTTTGGTGTCAATTGCATATTCATCTTGCATTTTTCGAAAAATTCTTGCATTCATAGTGTCTATACATGAAAAATTTTTAAGTTTGGTGTCTTGCATATTTTCTTTGCATTAAAAATTTTTCAAAAATAAGTTCTTGATGTTCATCTTGACATTCAAAGTGTTCTTGGTGTTCATCTTGACATTCATAGCATTCTTGCATGCATTCATTGTTTTGATCCAAAATTTTCATGCATTGAGTCTTTTTCATGTTTTTCCCTCTCATCATTAAAAATTCAAAAATAAAAAAAATATATTTCCCTTTTTCACTCATAAATTTCG
Organism: Arachis hypogaea; assembly: GCF_003086295.3. Lineage (NCBI taxonomy): Eukaryota > Viridiplantae > Streptophyta > Magnoliopsida > Fabales > Fabaceae > Arachis > Arachis hypogaea. Next base: position 112,442,716 of record NC_092046.1, read on the forward strand.
AAAATTTGAGTTGACTTTTTCAAAACTTTTTAAAATCTAGTTGTTTTTATGAGTCAAATCAAATTTTCAATTTAAAAATCTTATCTTTTTCAAAATCTTTTTCAAAAATCAAATCTTTTTCATTTTTCTTATTTATTTTCGAAAATTATAAAAATATTTTTCAAAAATCTTTTTCTTATCTTTATCACATAATTTTCGAAAATAACATCATCAATTAATGTTTTGATTAAAAAATTTCAAGTTTGTTACTTACTTGTTAAGAAAGATTCAAACTTTAAGTTCTAGAATCATATTTTGTGATTTCTTGTGAATCAAGTCATTAATTGTGATTTTAAAAAAAAATCAAATCTTTCTCAAAATTAATTTCAATCATATCTTTTCAAAAATATCTTCTTATCTTATCTTTTTCAAAATTTGATTTTAAAATATCTTTTCTAACTTCTTATCTTCTTATCTTTTCAAAAATTGATTTTCAAAATTTGTTTCAACTAACTAACTAAATTTTTGTTTGTTTCTTATCTTTTTCAAAACTACCTAACTAACTCTCTCTCTCTCTCTCTCTAATTTTCGAAAATATCTTCCCTCTTTTTCAAAATTTCTTTTTAATTAACTAATTAATTTAATTGTTGATTTTAATTTTCGAAAATTACTAACCTTTTTCAAAAACTATTTTCGAAAATCACTAACTCTTTTTCAAAAATTATTTTCGAAAATTCTCTCTCTCTCTTATCTCCTTCTATTTATTTATTCATCTACTAACACTTCATCTCACCCAAATTAGAACCCCCTCTTCCATCTGTGTTCGAATTTTTTCTTCTTCTTTTCTTCTACTCACACAGGGACCTCTATATTGTGGTAAAAAGGACCCCTATTATTATTATTTTTCTGTCCCTCTTTTTCATATGAGCAGGAGCAAGGACAAGAATATTTTTGTTGAAGCAGATCCAAAACCTGAAAAGACTCTGAAAAGGAAACTAAGAGAGGCTAAATTACAACAATCCAGCAAGCACCTTTCAGAAATTTTCGAACAAGAAGAGGAGATGGCAGCCGAAAATAATAATAATGCAAGGAGGATGCTTGGTGACTTTACTGCACCTAATTCCAATTTACATGGAAGAAGCATCTCCATTCCTACCATTGGAGCAAACAATTTTGAGCTTAAACCTCAATTAGTTTCTCTAATGCAACAAAATTGCAAGTTCCATGGACTTCCATCTGAAGATCCTTTTCAGTTCTTAACTGAATTCTTGCAGATCTGTGATACTGTTAAGACTAATGGAGTAGATCCTGAAGTCTACAGGCTCATGCTTTTCCCTTTTGCTGTGAGAGACAGAGCTAGAATATGGTTGGACTCTCAACCTAAGGATAGCCTGAACTCTTGGGATAAGCTGGTCAAGGCTTTCTTAGCCAAGTTCTTTCCTCCTCAAAAGCTGAGTAATCTTAGAGTGGATGTTCAGACCTTCAGACAGAAAGAAGGTGAATCCCTCTATGAAGCTTGGGAGAGATACAAAGGGCTGACCAAAAAGTGTCCTTCTGACATGCTTTCAGAATGGACCATCCTGGATATATTCTATGATGGTCTATCTGAATTGGCTAAAATGTCATTGGATACTTCTGCAGGTGGATCCATTCACCTAAAGAAAACACCTGCAGAAGCTCAAGAACTCATTGACATGGTTGCTAATAACCAGTTCATGTACACTTCTGAGAGGAATCCTGTGAGTAATGGGACGCCTATGAAGAAGGGAATTCTTGAAATTGATACTCTGAATGCCATATTGGCTCAGAATAAAATATTGACTCAGCAAGTCAATATGATTGCTCAGAGTCTGAATGGAATGCAAGCTGCATCCAACAGTACCCAAGAGGCATCTTTTGAAGAAGAAGCTTATGATCCTGAAAAGCCTGCAATAGCAGAGGTGAATTACATGGGTGAACCTTATGGAAACACCTATAACCCCTCATGGAGAAATCACCCAAATCTCTCATGGAAGGATCAACAAAAGCCTCAACAAGGCTTTAATAATGGTGGAAGAAATAGGTTTAACAATAGTAAACCTTTTCCATCATCCACTCAGCAACAGACAGAGAACTCTGAACAAAATACCTCTAATTTAGCAAACTTAGTCTCTGATCTATCTAAGGCCACTGTAAGTTTCATGAATGAAATAAGGTCCTCCATTAGAAATTTGGAGGCACAAGTGGGCCAGCTGAGTAAAAGGATCACTGAAATCCCTCCTAGTACTCTCCCAAGCAATACAGAAGAAAATCCAAAAGGAATGTGCAAGGCCATTGACATAGTCAACATGGTCGAACCTGGAGAGGAAGGGAAGGACGTAAATCCCAGTGAGGAAGACCTCCTGGGACATCTAGTGATCAATAAGGAGTTTCCCTTTGAGGAACCAAAGGAATCTGAGACTCATCTAGAGACCATAGAGATTCCATTGAACCTCCTTATGCTCTTCATGAGCTCTGACGAGTATTCATCTTCTGAAGAGAATGAGGATGTTACTGAAGAGCAAGTTACCAAGTACCTTAGTGCAATCATGAAGCTGAATGCCAAATTATTTGGTATTGAGACTTGGGAAGATGAACCTCCCTTGTTCACCAATGAACTAAGTGATCTGGATCAACTGACATTGCCTCAGAAGAAACAGGATCCTGGAAAGTTCGTAATACCTTGTACCATAGGCAACATGATCTTTGAAAAGGCTCTGTGTGACCTTGGTTTAGGGATAAACCTCATGCCCCTCTCTGTAATAGAGAAACTGGAAATCTATGGGGTGCAAGCTGCTAAAATCTCATTAGAGATGACAGACAATTCAAGAAAACAGGCTTATGGACAAGTAGAGGACGTGTTAGTAAAGGTTGAAGGCCTTTACATCCCTGCTGATTTCATAATCCTTGATACTGGGAAGGATGAGGATGAATCCATCATCCTTGGAAGACCTTTCCTAGCCATAGCAAGAGCTGTGATTGATGTTGACAGAGGTGAATTAGTCCTTCAATTGAATGGGGACTCCCTTGTGTTTACAACTCAAGGTTACCCTTCTGTAAACATGGAAAAGAGGCACAGTAAGCTTCTCTCAAAACAGAGTCAACCAGAGCCCCCACAGTCAAACTCTAAGTTTGGTGTTGGGAAGCCACAACCAAACTCTAAGTTTGGTGTTGAACTCCCATATCCAAACTCTAAGTTTGGTGTTGGGAAGTCTCAACAATGCTCTGAACATCTGTGAGGCTCCATGAGAGCCCACTGTCAAGCTATTGACATTAAAGAAGCGCTTGTTGGGAGGCAACCCAATTTTTATTCATCTAATTTTATTTTTCTTGTTCTTTCATGTTTTATTAGGTTCATGATCATGTGGAGTCACAAAATAAATATAAAAATTGAAAACGGAATCAAAAACAGCAGAAGAAAAATCACACCCTGGAGGAAGACCTTACTGGCGTTTAAACGCCAGTAAGAAGCATTTGGCTGGCGTTCAACGCCAGAACAGAGCATGGTTCTGGCGCTGAACGCCCAAATTGGGCAGCATCTGGGCGTTTGAACGCCAGAATTGCACCCTGGAGAAGAGCTGGCACTGAATGCCCAGAACAAGCATGGTTCTGGCGTTCAACGCCAGAAATGGGCAACAAATGGGCGTTCAACGCCCAGAACAAGCACCAATCTGGCGCTGAACGCCCAGAGTTGTGTGCAAGGGCATTTTGCATGCCTAATTTGGTGCAAGGTTGTAAATCCTTGAACACCTCAGGATCTGTGGATCCCACAGGATCACCTCAGGATCTGTGGACCCCACAGGATCCCCACCTACCTCCACTCACTTCTTCTCACCCCTCTTTCACAAAATCCCATAAACACTCTTCCCCAAAACTCTTCACCACTCACATCCATCCACTCTTCCCCATAAACCTACCTCATAAACCCCACTTACCTTCAAAATTCAAAATCAATTTCCCACCCAAAACCCACCCTTATGGCCGAACCTTACCCCCTCCCTTCCCTATATAAAGCCCTCCATTCTTCTTCATTTTCACACAACACAACCCTCTCTTCCCCTTCTTGGGCCAACAGAGCATCTACATTGTTTAGCTCCATCACTCCTCTTGTGTTCCCTCTTTCGGAAGCATAGAAGTAGTCGTTTTCTGCTACTGTTTCAATAACATCTATGGCTTCCTCAATGGTCTTCTTCTTGTTCAAGGATCCTCCATATGAATGGTCTACTGCCTTCTTTGACTCATAAGAGAGCCCTTCATAGAAAATTTGCAGCTGGACCCATTCGTTGAACATGTCAGGTAGACACCTCCTTGTTAAGTCCTTGAACCTCTCCCATGCTTCATACAGAGTCTCACCATCTTGTTGCCTGAAAGTTTGAACCTCAGATCTCAGCCTATTGATTCATTTAGGAGGGTAGAATCTTGCTAAGAATTTGTTCACCACATCCTCCCAAGTTGTCAAGCTCTCCCTTGGGAAGGATTCCAGCCACTTGGCTGCCTTGTCTCTGAGTGAGAAGGGAAATAAGAGCAGTCTATAGGCGTCAGGATGAACACCATTAGATTTCATTGTGTCACATATTCTCAGGAAGGTGGTCAAATGTTGATTAGGGTCTTCTTGAACACCTCCTCCAAACGAACAGTTGTTCTGAACAAGGGTGATGAGCTGTGGTTTAAGTTCAAAGTTGTTGGCATGAATTGTTGGCTTTTGGATGCTACTTCCACAATTGCCTGGGTTTGGATTGATGTAAGAGCCCAAAACTCTTCTATCCTCCCCAGCATGATTTGCTCCACCTCCTCTGCCATGGTTGTGAGCCTCTTCTTCATGATGATTTTCCATGTTTTCTTCCATGTTAGGTTCAAAGTATTCCTCAAAGTGTTCCTCCTCTTCTTCAGCACCAACTACACATTTTTCTTTTGCCTCCCTCCTTAGTCTAAGGAAGGTTCTCTCAGGTTCAGAATCAAAGGAAGTTGAAGCCCCGCTTCTTCTCCCTGTCATACAACCAACAAGTACAAGCAAAGAAAATAGGTGCAGACAGTATTTGTGTCAGAATTGCTGTTAGTTGTGGGTGATGCAATATATCAAACAGTTAGTGGGTTAGCAAACAGAATTGAAAATAACAAAGAAAAACAAAAGAGTAGAGGGGGAAGGGAAGAAGTTTAACTAAAACAAAAATTAAATCACTCAAACAGAAAAATGAAATTCACAAAATAAAAATGCTCAATCTAGTGATCTTCCAATTTAATCATTGTTGATGCACAATCAATCCCCGGCAACGGCGCCATAAACTTGATGCGGGAAGAACTTGTCTCTCAACAAATCTCCCTTCGGCAAGTGTACCGAAGTTGTCGTCAAGTAAAAACTCACAATAGAGTGAGGTCGAATCCCACAGGGATTGATTGATCAAGCAACTTTAATTAGAAGAATGTTCTAGTTGAGCGAATCCAGAATTTGGGTTGAGAGTTGCAGAGAATAAAATGGCGGGAATGTAAATAACAGAAAAGTAAATGCTAGAATTAAAGGACTGGAAGTAAATGACTGAAAATAAATTGCAGAATTGTAAATAGGAATGGGGGATTTGCTCATAAAAGTAAATGGCAGAAATTAAAGAGAATGGGTAAGATCAGAGATGGGGAGTTCATTGGGCTTAGGAGATGTTGCAATTCTCCGGATCAAGTTCATTTTCATCTCTTCCTCAATCAATGCACTCATTGATCTCCTTGGCAATCTTAAGTGATTGAATTACAATTTCTTGCAATTCAATCTCTCAAATCTTGATCAATAGCCAATTCCTTGGTCAATTTCTCATGAGAAGAGATGAAGTATGGTCAATGATTATACCACATGCATTTCCCAAACCAAGTATTGAGAGGGTTATAGTCACATACCCATCCAAACCCAATTTGGTCCAGCATGAGAAAGCATTTCTAGCTTGATCTCTTCATTCCTCTTTCAAGGTTCAAAAGAGATCCAAGTTTGAATAGCTTCTCTTCCAAGATAACTACTCAATTGGATGAAGATCGAAAGCTTTCAAGTAAAATCAAGAGGAAAGATAGAAGAAGAATAATGAAAATTAGTATTGATCCATCAAATTACAACAGAGCTCCCTAACCCAATGAAAGGGGTTTAGTTGTTCATAGCTCTTGAAAATGAAAACAAAGATGGAGAATACATCATAAAACTAGAAATTGCAAAGAAAGTAAAATACAGAGAGTAGTTCTCCTTCTTCCAGCCTCCAGAACTTCTTTTACAATTCAAAGCTACTCCTATATATACTACTCTTCTCAGCTTCTAGTTTACTCTTCAAGTCTTGGGCCCTTAGATCTTGAGTTTGAAGCAGTTCTTTTCTTCATTTGGGCTTGGCTTTACTTGCAGAGAGAAAGTGCTAAGTGGGCAGAGACTTCAGCTCAGGACGTTAGGGATTGTTAATATTTAGTGAGAGTATAAGTTCGAGAATGTTAGTGACACTTAACATTGTCACTAACATTCCAATGCACCCCTTTGCCTCACGTTAAAACCCACGTTAACTAGGTTAACGTGGCTTTTAACGTTGCCTTGTTAACCTTCGAGAACGTTAGTGACACTCAACATTGTCACTAACGTTCCAGTGTGCCCCTTCTTGCTTCACGTTAAAGCCCACGTTAACTAGGTTAACGTGGCTTCTAACGTGGCCCTTGCCATCCTTCGAGAACGTTAGTGACATTCAACATTGTCACTAACGTTCCAATGTGCCCCTAGGTCTCACATTAGAGTCCACGTTAACTAGGTTAACGTGGCTTCTAACGTGGCCATCTTTTAGCCATCCCAACGTTAGTGACAATGTTGAGTGTCACTAACGTTGGCTCATCCTTCATTCCTCATCGTTAGCTTCCACGTTAACCAAGTTAACGTGGAAGTTAACGTGACTCTTGGGGGTTGCGTGGTTGCTTCAACGTTAGTGACAATGTTGAGTGTCACTAACGTTGTCGACAACTCTTCATCCCTTACGTTAGTTCCCACGTTAACCAAGTTAACGTGGGAGTTAACGTAGTACTTTGCACCATAGGCCAACGTTAGTGACAATGTTGAGTGTCACTAACGTTGGCTTCTCTTCCCCCTTTAACGTTAGAGGCCACGTTAACTAGGTTAACGTGGCTTCTAACGTGGCCACTTATGAGTAATTGCCAACGTTAGTGACAATGTTAAGTGTCACTAACGTTGGCTCAACTTCTCTTCTCCACGTTAGAGTTCACGTTAACTTAGTTAACGTGACTCTCTAACGTGGGCATTGATGGTTTTTTTTTGAGAGTGTTATTGGCAATCACTTTTCTCATTCACCTTGCAAGTTACCTCCCCTTTTCTTGCTTCCTTTTGGTCCTGAAATCAAGCAATAAAGTGCATCAAAGCTCTAGTCCAAGTCATGAGTAATGCAACATAATATTTGTCACTAAACTTATGCAAAATCCTCATGAAATTATGTAAAATGCACAATGTATGCTTGAGTCAAGGCATAAGTGAATATCTACCCAAAACTAGCTTATTTCCTAAAGAAATGCATGAAACTAACCTAAAAACAGTAAAGAAAAGGTCAGTGAAACTGGCCAAGATGCCCTGGCATCACAACACCAAACTTAAAGCTTGCTTGTCCCTAAGCAAGTACTGGAACAAGAGAATGATGAATGGAATATCTAGAGGAATGAGTCATTCTTGTGGAAGTCATGTTACTGATTTTATGGTGGTTTCATGCATAGCAACTTAGGTTCATTCCATTACTGGCTTTCAGACTTTTATCATGTCCCTAAACACTTACTTTGTTTATATCCCATGAGACTTTTATTCTTTGATCATTTTATTGTTATTTTAAGGGTTATTTGTGTTATTTAGGCTAAGTGCTCTGTAAGGGGGCAACTCTTTAAGATAAGCTTTCAGCCAACACTCCCGAACCAGTTAGTTCAAGGTGCTAGGTGTTGAGACACCCCTAAGGACTTACTCCCTCAAGCCTATCCCCCATACATACACACTACAGGCATTTAGTTTATTTATTTTTTCTTCTTGAGACTTTGGTGTCCAGCACCTCTTTGGGTTACTAAATGTTCTGTAGTGAAGGTTACTCTTGATAGTGGACTTTCAGCTGATAATCCCGAGTTAGTTAACCCAAGTTATCAAGTTAACCCATCTTAGATCCCTCACACAGGAGCACCACAGACACTTGCCTCAAGATTAAAACCATTGATGCCTAGCCTTATTGCTTACTCTTTTTCTTTTGTTTTTCACTTCCATTGTTCTTTCCCTTTTCTCTTCTTAGGATCTTGTTATTAACTTAGTCTCATGAGTGTATCCAAAGTCAAGTATTCAGGATAGATAGTTGTCCTCCTAGCCTTGTGGTTGAACCAACTTAGCTAACTTATGACTACCCAAAGATTCATGAATGCACTTCCACAATATGAACTCTACTCTGGTCTTTTAAAAACATAAACATTCTCTTCTTCATTTGATTTAGAGGGACAAGCTTACAAGAAAGGGAAGTAAGGATACAGTGACATAAAGACCAGTGCACATAGACTCTCTTCAATACCAAAAACTTAAAAGACATGATTGAAAAAGGTTTAAACATAACATGGAAGCAAGTTCTATTTCATACAAGATCTTCCTTATTTAAAACATAGAGAAAGATGGAACAAAGAAGGAACTCCACCACCTTTTACTATTGTGGATGTCCACGCTCTTTTCCTTGCTTGTCCTCCTTGTTTCCTCTTGCATTTCCTCGCATCCGTGCCAATCTTGCTTGCTTTCAATCCTCAAGTGCCTTCCTCACTGACTCATGACTCTCTTCCACCCTTTGTCTTTCCTTTCGTGCTAATTCATCCTTCATTTCGTCATACTTGGCTATTCCTGGATGCAATACTGGCAGCTGTCCCACTAAGTAGCCGAGCCTGACTTGAGTGTTTATATGATGTCCTGTTTGGCTCATGTAAACTCCTTCTGCGAATGCTCTTTGCTTGTCCAATAGTTCTGCCTGTTCTATTTGTCTTCGATGCATCTCATGTATGTGTGCCCCTTGATGTGCTTGGATGTTGATTAGCCTCTGGGTGGATTCTTGTTGCTCGTTTTGCCTTTGTTCCATCCTGTTGAATGCTTCTCCCATTGTTGTCCTTGGCTTAGTTGCTGTTCCATCATTTGCCTTTGCCACTCACCTTGCTGAGTCATCCATCTTGAAAGTGTTTCCTCTTGCCGCCCCATCATCTGTAGTTGAAGCTCTTTCTGTGCTCCTTGGCTTTCCAAATATTGTCTAGATAAGCCATCAATGGCCTCCTGCAATTGGTGCATGTCCAAGGTCTGTTGTGCTAATCCCTCTGAGACTTGGCCTTCCACTACTTGAGGGGTTGTCCTCTTTCTTTGCTTCCTTTGAGGTAGGGGGGATGCTGCAGCATTCATCCTTCAAACCGTTATTGGAATGCCTTCCTTTATCCAAACGGGGTCCTCATCTTCAAAAACCACCCTAGCTTTCTTGCATATTCGGTAAATAGTGCTGGGATAATCTAATGTTCCTCTTGAGTTACTTTTCTCTGCCATCTTTCTAATTCCTTGAGCTATGATCTCATGAATCTTGATTTCTCCTCCCTTGAGTATACAATGCACCATTGTTGCTCTCTCGAGATTCACCTCCGAGTTGTTTGCAGCTGGGAGGATAGACCTCCTTACTAGCTCAAACCACCCCTTGGCTTCAGGAGTGAGGTCTGTTCTCTTAATGAACTTTGGTTTATTTCCAGCACCCCTTTCCCAGTCAGCCCCTGGTACACAAAGGTCTCGTAAAAGCTGGTCATAATTGGGGTTGTTGTCCAATCTTGAGTGATAACTTTCTTCTTCAAATGGTATAGACCGTAGCTTTAATGCCCTCATTACACTCATGGGACCAAAATCCACCATTGTTCCTCTCACAAAGCTTGTATATGACTCATCTTTCTTATCATATCTGACTGCATTTGCATAAAATTCTCTTATGAGATTTGCATTCACCTTAGTGACCGGGTCAGTGAGGAGCTCCCATCTTCTCCTTTCTACCTTCTCTGTGATTTCGGGGCATTCAGTCTTCTTAACTTGAAATCCCAGCTCATAAATAATTTCCTTATCAACCATCTACCCGTATTGCAATGCATGATGCAAGCTTCTAAATCTCTTCTCATCATATGGGTGTTCTTCCATGGGTTCCTTCCCCTCCCTTCTCTTAGAACTTGAATATGCCATGAATGATGATTAATATGTGAAGGTGGTAAGGTTGTGGAGACTTTTGGTTGTTTAGGTTTTATGGCAATGAGGAGAGTGAGGGGAGGAATGTTTATAATTGGATAGGGGGTGTATTGTACCGAAATGAAGAGTGGTGAAGGGTGTGTGATGACAATGAAGGGTGGTACGGACAAGGGTCGTTTATATAGAGAAGTTGTGAGAGAATGGATGGTGTAGATTGATGAAGTGTTCACTTGATGGACGGTTGGGGTTATTGATGAGCGGATAATTTATACGCTTTTTGGCATTGTTTTTAGTATGTTTTTAGTAGGATATAGTTACTTTTAGGGATGTTTTCATTAGTTTTTATGTTAAATTCACATTTCTGGACTTTACTATGAGTTTGTGTATTTTTCTGTGATTTCAGGTATTTTCTGGCTGAAATTGAGGGACTTGAGCAGAAATCAGATTCAGAAGTTGAAAAAGGACTGCTGATGCTGTTGGATTCTGACCTCCCTGCACTCAAAGTGGATTTTCTGGAGCTACAGAACTCGAAATGGCGCGCTTCCAATTGCGTTGGAAAGTAGACATCCAGCGCTTTCCAGCAATATATAATAGTGCATACTTTGGCCAAGAATTGATGACGTAAACTGGCGTTCAACGCCAGCCTTCTGCCCAAATCTGGCGTCCAGCGCCAGAAATGGATCCAAAACCAGAGTTGAACGCCCAAACTGGCACAGAAACTGGCGTTCAACTCCACAAATGGCCTCTGCACGTGCTACACTTAAGCTCAGCCCAAACACACACCAAGTGGGCCCCGGAAGTGGATTTATACATCAAATACTTACTCATGTAAACCCTAGTAGCTAGTTTATTATAAATAGGACCTCTTACTATTGTATTAGGAATCTTTGATCAGTTGTATGCTATCTTAGATCATAATAGGGGGCTGGCCATCTCGGCCATGCCTGGACCTTCACTTATGTATTTTCATACGGTAGAGTTTCTACACTCCATAGATTAAGGTGTGGAGCTCTGCTGTTCCTCAAAGATTAATGCAAAGTACTACTGTTTTCTATTCAATTCTTCTTATTTCTCTTCTAAGATATCCATTCGCACCCAAGAACGTGATGAAGGTGATGATTATGTGTGACGCTCATCATCCTTCTCCCTTATGAACGCGTGCCTGACAAACACTTCTGTTCTACATGAATTAAGCTAGAATGAGTAACTCTTAGATCTCCTAACCAGAATCTTTGTGGCGTAAGCTAGAATGATGGCGGCATTCAAGAGAATCCGGAAGGTCTAAACCTTGTCTGTGGTATTCTGAGTAGGATTCAATGATTGAATGACTGTGACGAGCTTCAAACTCGCGAGTGCTGGGCGTTAGTGACAGACGCAAAAGGAGGGTGAATCCTATTCCAGCATGATCGGGAACCGACAGATGAATAGCCGTGCCGTGACAGGGTGCGTGAGCATATTATTCACTGAGAGGAGGGGATGTAGCCACTGACAATGGTGATGCCCTTGCATAAAGCCAGCCATGGAAAGGAGTAAGATTGATTGGATGAAGATAGCAGGAAAGCAGAGGTTCAGAGGAACGAAAAGTATCTCCATTCGCTTATCTGAAATTCCTACCAATGATTTACATAAGTACCTCTATCCCTATCTTATTATATAATATTCGAAAACACCATTATCACTTTATATCTGCCTGACTGAGATTTACAAGGTGACCATAGCTTGCTTCATACCAACAATCTCCGTGGGATTCGACCCTTACTTACGTAAGGTATTACTTGGACGACCCAGTGCACTTGCTGGTTAGTTGTATCAAAGTTGTGACAATTATGTATTGAGATCAGAGCACCAAGTTGCTCACGTTGCCGGGGATTGTTTGAGCCTGGACATCACAATTTTGTGCACCAAGTTTTTGGCGCCGTTGCCGGGGATTGTTTGAGTTTGGACAACTGACGGTTCATCCTGTTGCTCAGATTAGGTAATTTTCTTTTTGTTTTCTTTTCAAAAATATTTTCAAAAATCTCTCATCTGTTTTCGAAAAAAATAAAAATGTTTTCAAAAAAATTCTATTCAAAATTTTTAAGAATGAATTCTAGTGTTTCATGATGATTTGTTGAATCCTGGCTGGCTGTAAGCCATGTCTAATTTTTGGACTGGGGTTTCAACTTACCATCACAAATGAAGAGATTCTCACACACTTAGTTGTTCTATACATGAAAAGTATCCATATCTGCTGAAGCTTGGCTAGCCATTGGCCATGTCTAGTGTTTTGGACTGGAGCTTTCATTGAAAGCTTGGCTGGCTAGTGAGCCATGTCTAATTCCTAGACTGAAGCTTTAGACTAACATGGCAAGATTCCTGGAATTCATATTAAAGATTTTGGAATCCTTATTTTTTCTTTTTCATATTATTTTCGAAAAAATCCAAAAAATTTAGAAAATCATAAAAATCAAAAATATTTTTGTGTTCTTGTTTGAGTCTTGAGTCATGTTATAAGTTTGGTGTCAATTGCATATGCATCTTGTATTTTTTCGAAAATTCATGCATTCATAGTGTTCTTCATGATCTTCAAGTTGTTCTTGGTAAGTCTTCTTGTTTGATCTTGATGATTTTTTGTTTTGTGTCTTTTATTGTTTTTCATATGCATTTTTCGTTTCTTAGAATCTAAACATGAAAGATTTCTAAGTTTGGTGTCTTGCATGTTTTCTTTGCATTAAAAATTTTTCAAAAATATGTTCTTGATGTTCATCATGACATTCATAGTGTTCTTGGTGTTCATCTTGACATTCATAGCATCCTTGCATGCATTCATTGTTTTGATCTAAAAATTTCATGCATTGCATAATTTTAATGTTTTTCATAAAAATTTCAAAAATAAAAAAAATATCTTTCCCTTTTTCTCCCCTCAAATTCGAAAATTTGGATTGACTTTTTCAAAAAAATTTTAAAATCAAGTTGTTTCTCATGAGTCAAATCAAATTTTCAATTTGAAAATCTTATCTTTTTCAAAATCTTTTTCAAAAATCAAATCTTTTTCAAAATTCTTAGTTATTTTCGAAAATTCCAAAAATATTTTTCAAAAATCTTTTTCTTATTTTTATATCAAATTTTCAAAAATAACATAAACAATTAATGTTTTGATTCAAAAATTTGAAGTTTGTTACTTGCTTGTTAAGAAAGATTCAAACTTTAAGTTCTAGAATCATATCTTGTGATTTCTTATGAATCAAGTCATTAATTGAGATTTTAAAAATCAAATCTTTTTCAAAACTAATTTCTATCATATCTTTTCAAAAATATCTTCTTATCTTATCTTTTTCAAAAAAATATCTTTTCAAAAATATCTTTTCTAACTTCCTAACTTCTTATCTTTTCAAAAATTTGTTTCAACTAACTAACTAACTTTTTGTTTGTTTCTTAACTTTTTCAAAACCACCTAACTAACTCTCTCTCTCTCATTTTTCGAAAATATCTTCCCCCTTTTTCAAAATTTCTTTTTAATTTATTAATTATTTTAATTTTTAAATCTTAATTTTCGAAAATTACTAACACATTTTCAAAAACCAATTTTCAAAAATTACTAACTCCTTTTCAAAAATAATTTTCGAAAATTCCCTCTCTCTCTCTCATCCTATTCTATTTATTCATTCATTAACTAACATCTCTTCCTCACATCATCACCAAATTCGAACCCCCTCTTCTATCTGTGTTCGAATTTCTTCTTCTTTTCTTCTACTAACAATAAGGATCCTCTTTACTGTGACATAGAGGATTCCTCTTCTTTTCTTTTTCTCTTCTCTTTCTTATGAGCAGGGACAGAGAAAAAGGCATTCTTGTTGAAGCTGATCCAGAACCTGAAAGGACTCTGAAGAGAAAATTAAGAGAAGCTAAATTACAACAATCTAGAGACAACTTGATTGAAAATTTCGAACAAGTAAAGGAAATGGCAGCCGAACCCAACAACAATGCAAGGAGAATGCTTGGTGACTTTACTGCACCTAATTCCAATTTACATGGAAGAAGCATCTCCATTCCTGCCATTGGAGCAAACAACTTTGAGCTGAAACCTCAATTAGTTTCTCTGATGCAGCAGAACTGCAAGTTTCATGGACTTCCATCTGAAGATCCTTTTCAGTTCTTAACTGAATTCTTGCAGATATGTGATACTGTTAAGACTAATGGAGTAGATCCTGAAGTCTACAAGCTCATGCTTTTCCCTTTTGCTGTAAGAGACAGAGCTAGATTATGGTTGGATTCTCAACCCAAAGACAGCCTGAACTCTTGGGATAAGCTGGTCACGGCTTTCTTAGCCAAGTACTTTCCTCCTCAAAAGCTGAGCAAGCTTAGAGCTGATGTTCAAACCTTCAGACAGAAAGAAGGTGAATCCCTCTATGAAGCTTGGGAAAGATATAAACAGTTGACCAAAAAGTGTCCTTCTGACATGCTCTCAGAATGGACCATCCTGGATATATTCTATGATGGTTTATCTGAGCTATCAAAGATGTCACTGGACACTTCTGCAGGTGGATCCATTCACCTAAAGAAAACGCCTGCAGAAGCTCAAGAACTCATTGACATGGTTGCTAATAACCAGTTCATGTACACTTCTGAGAGGAATCCTGTGAGTAATGGGACGCCTATGAAGAAGGGAGTTCTTGAAGTTGATACTCTGAATGCCATATTGGCTCAGAATAAAATATTGACTCAGCAAGTCAATATGATCTCTCAGAGTCTTCATGGAATACAAGCTGCATCCAACAGTACTCAAGAGGCATCTTCTGAAGAAGAAGCCTATGATCCTGAGAACCCTGCAATAGCAGAGGTAAATTACTTAGGTGAACCTTATGGAAACACCTATAACTCAACATGGAGAAATCATCCAAATTTCTCATGGAAGGATCAGAAGCCTCAACAAGGCTTTAACAATGGTGGAAGAAACAGGTTTAGCAATAGCAAACCTTTTCCATCATCAACTCAGCAATAGACAGAGAACTCTGGACAAAACGCTTCTAATTTAGCAAATCTAGTCTCTGATCTATCTAAGGCCACTGTAAGTTTCATGAATGAAACAAGGTCTTCCATTAGAAATTTAGAAGCACAAGTGGGCCAGCTGAGTAAAAAGATCACTGAAATCCCTCCTAGTACTCTCCCAAGCAATACAGAAGAGAACCCAAAAGGAGAGTGCAAGGCCATTGACATAAGTGCCATGGCCGAACCTGTGAGGAAAGGAGAGGACGTGAATCCCAAAGAGGAAGACCTCCTGGGACGTCCAGTGATCAATAAGGAGCTTCCCTCTGGGGAATCAAAGGACTCTGAGGCTCATCTAGAGACTATAGAGATCCCATTGAACCTCCTTATGCCCTTCATGAGCTCTGATGAGTATTCCTCTTCTGAAGAGAATGAGGATGTCACTGAAGAGCAAACTGCCAAGTTTCTTGGTGCAATCATGAAGCTGAATGCCAAATTGTTTGGCATTGATGCTTGGGAAGTTGAACCTCCCTTGTTCATCAATGAACTAAGTGATCTGGATCAACTGACATTGCCTCAGAAGAGACAGGATCCTGGAAAGTTCATAATACCCTGTACCATAGGCACCATGATCTTTAAGGCTCTGTGTGACCTTGGTTCAGGAATAAACCTCATGCCCCTCTCTGTAATAGAGAAACTGGGAATCTATGGGGTGCAAGCTGCTAAAATCTCACTAGAGATGGCAGACAGCTCAAGAAAACAGGCTTATGGACAAGTAGAAGATGTATTAGTAAAGGTTGAGGGCCTTTACATACCTACTGATTTCATAGTCCTGGATACTGGTAAGGAAGAGGATGAATCCATCATCCTAGGAAGACCTTTCCTGGCCACAGCAAGAGCTGTGATTGATGTTGACAGAGGTGAAATAGTCCTTCAATGGAATGAGAACTCCCTTGTATTCAAAACTCAAGGATCTCCCTCTACAACCATGGAGAGGAAGCAGCAAAAGCTTCTCTCCAAGCAGAGTCAACCAGAGCCCCCACAGTCAAACTCTAAGTTTGGTGTTGGGAGGCCACAACCAAACTCTAAGTTTGGTGTTGAACTCCCATATCCAAACTCTAAGTTTGGTGTTGGAGAGTCTCAACAAAGCTCTGCACATCTGTGAGGCTCCATGAGAGCTCACTGTCAAGCTATTGACATTAAAGAAGCGCTTGTTAGGAGGCAACCCAATGTTTATCTAATTCTTATTTTTATTGTTTTTCATGTTTTCTTAGGTTCATGATCATGTGGAGTCACAAAATAAATATAAAAATTGAAAACAGAATCAAAAACAGCAGAAGAAAAATCACACCCTGGAGGAGCATCTGTCTGGCGTTCAAACGCCAGAACAGAGCATGGTTCTGGTGCTGAACGCCCAGAATGGGCAGCATCCTGGCGCTGAACGCCCAGAACAAGCATGGTTCTGGCGTTCAACGCCAGAAATGGCAGCAAAGGGGCGTTGAACGCCCAAAATGGGCACCAACCTGGCGCTGAACGCCCAGAGTTGTGTGCAAGGGCATTTTACATGCCTAAATTGGTGCAGGGATGTAAATGCCTTGACACCTCAGGATCTGTGGACCCCACAGGATCCCCACCTACCTCATCATCTCTCTTTCCATTCATGATCATCCCTTCTACTTTCCATTTACCACTCACATCCATACACCCACCACCTTCAAAATTCAACATCTCTCTCCCACCCAATCCCACCCATATGGCCGAATACACACTTCCATCCATCTCCTTCATATCTTCTTCTTATTCTTCTATTCTTTCTTCTTTTGCTCGAGGGCGAGCAACATTCTAAGTTTGGTGTGGTAAAAGCATAGCTTTTTTGTTTTTTTTCCATAACCATTGATGGCATCTAAGGCCAGAGAAACCTCTAGAAAGAGGAAAGGGAAGACAAAAAGCTTCCATCAAGGGTCTATAGCTCAGTGGCAGAACATTTGACTGCAAATCAAGAGATCCCTGAGATACCTCAGGGGATACATTTTCTTTCACACAATTATTGGAAGCAACTAAGGGTGGAACATCAAGAGCACTCCATCATCCTTCATGAAATCAGAGAAGATCTAAAAGCAATGAAGGAGGAGCAACAAAGACAAGGAAGAGACATAGAAGAGCTTAAGGACATCATTGGTTCCTCAAGAAGGAAACGCCACCATCACTAAGGTGGATTCATTCCTTGTTCTTATTTCTTCTGTTTTTGTTTTCTATGTTATGTGCTTATCTATGTTTGTGTCTTCATTACATGATCATTAGTAGTAATAACTATGTCTTAAAGCTATGAATGTCCTATGAATCCATCACCTCTCTTAAATGAAAAATATTTTAATTCAAAAGAACAAGAAGTACATGAGTTTCGAATTTATCCTTGAACTTAGCTTAATTATATTGATGTGGTGACAATGCTTCTTGTTTTCTGAATGTATGCTTGAACAGTGCATATGTCTTTTGAAGTTGTTGTTTAAGAATGTTAAATATGTTGGCTCTTGAAAGAATGATGACTAGGAGACATGTTATTTGATAATCTGAAAAATCATAAAAATGATTCTTGAAGCAAGAAAAAGCAGCAAAGAACAAAGCTTGCAGAAAAAAAAAATAAAAAATAAAAATAAGGGGCGAAAAAAAATAATAGAAAAAAAATAGAAAGAAAAAGAAAAAGCAAGCAGAAAAAGCCAATAACCCTTAAAACCAAAAGGCAAGGGCAAATAAAAAGGATCCCAAGGCTTTGAGCATCAGTGGATAGGAGGGCCTAAAGGAATAAAATCCTGGTCTAAGCGGCTAAACCAAGCTGTCCCTAACCATGTGCTTGTGGCGTGTAGGTGTCAAGTGAAAACTTGAGACTGAGCGGTTAAAGTCAAGGTCCAAAGCAAAAGAAGAGTGTGCTTAAGAACC
Organism: Arachis hypogaea; assembly: GCF_003086295.3. Taxonomy (NCBI): domain Eukaryota; kingdom Viridiplantae; phylum Streptophyta; class Magnoliopsida; order Fabales; family Fabaceae; genus Arachis; species Arachis hypogaea. The sequence continues at coordinate 112,460,837 of NC_092046.1, forward strand.
CTGGACACCTCTAATTGGGGACTTTAGCAAAGCTGAGTCACAATCTAAAAAGGTTCACCCAATTATGTGTCTGTGGCATTTATGTATCCGGTAGTAATACTGGAAAACAAAGTGCTTAGGGCCACGGCCAAGACTCATAAAATAGTTGTGTTCAAGAATCATCATACTGAACTAGGAGAATCAATAACACTATCTGAACTCTGAGTTCCTATAGATGCCAATCATTCTAAACTTCAATGGATAAAGTGAGATGCCAAAACTATTCAAGAGGCAAAAAGCTATAAGTCCCGCTCATATGATTGAAACTATGTTTCATTGATAGTTTGGAATTTATAGTATATTCTCTTCTTTTTATCCTATTTGATTTTCAGTTGCTTGGGGACAAGCAACAATTTAAGTTTGGTGTTGTGATGAGCGGATAATTTATACGCTTTTTGGCATTGTTTTTAGTATGTTTTTAGTAGGATCTTGTTACTTTTAGGGATGTTTTCATTAGTTTTTATGTTAAATTCACATTTCTGGACTTTACTATGAGTTTGTGTGTTTTTCTATGATTTCAGGTATTTTCTGGCTGAAATTGAGGGACTTGAGCAGAAATCAGATTCAGAAGTTGAAAAAGGACTGCTGATGCTGTTGGATTCTGACCTCCCTGCACTCAAAGTGGATTTTCTGGAGCTACAGAACTCGAAATGGCGCGCTTCCAATTGCGTTGGAAAGTAGACATCCAGGGCTTTCCAGAAATATATAATAGTCCATACTTTGGCCAAGAATTGACGACGTAAACTGGCGTTCAACGCCAGCCTTCTGCCCAAATCTGGCGTCCAACGCCAGAAAAGGATCCAAAACCAGAGTTGAACGCCCAAACTGGCACAGAAACTGGCGTTCAACTCCACAAATGGCCTCTGCACGTGCTACACTTAAGCTCAGCCCAAACACACACCAAGTGGGCTCCGGAAGTGGATTTATACATCAAATACTTACTCATGTAAACCCTAGTAGCTAGTTTATTATAAATAGGACCTCTTACTATTGTATTAGGCATCTTTGATCAGTTGTATGCTATCTTAGATCATAATAGGGGGCTGGCCATCTTGGCCATGCCTGGACCTTCACTTATGTATTTTCATACGGTAGAGTTTCTACACTCCATAGATTAAGGTGTGGAGCTCTGCTGTTCCTCAAAGATTAATGCAAAGTACTACTGTTTTCTATTCAATTCTTCTTATTTCTCTTCTAAGATATCCATTCGCACCCAAGAACGTGATGAAGGTGATGATTATGTGTGACACTCATCATCCTTCTCCCTTATGAACGCGTGCCTGACAAACACTTCTGTTCTACATGAATTAATCTAGAATGAGTATCTCTTAGATCTCCTAACCAGAATCTTCGTGGCGTAAGCTAGAATGATGGCGGCATTCAAGAGAATCCGGAAGGTCTAAACCTTGTCTGTGGTATTCTGAGTAGGATTCAATGATTGAATGACTGTGACGAGCTTCAAACTCGCGAGTGCTGGGCGTTAGTGACAGACGCAAAAGGAGGGTGAATCCTATTCCAGCATGATCGGGAACCGACAGATGAATAGCCGTGCCGTGACAGGGTGCGTGAGCATATTATTCACTGAGAGGAGGGGATGTAGCCACTGACAACGGTGATGCCCTTGCATAAAGCCAGCCATGGAAAGGAGTAAGACTGATTGGATGAAGATAGCAGGAAAGCAGAGGTTCAGAGGAACGAAAAGTATCTCCATTCGCTTATCTGAAATTCCTACCAATGATTTACATAAGTACCTCTATCCTATCTTATTATATAATATTCGAAAATACCATTATCACTTTATATCTGCCTGACTGAGATTTACAAGGTGACCATAGCTTGCTTCATACCAACAATCTCCGTGGGATTCGACCCTTACTCACGTAAGGTATTACTTGGACGACCCAGTGCACTTGCTGGTTAGTTGTATCGAAGTTGTGACAATTATGTATTGAGATCAGAGCACCAAGTTGCTCACGTTGCCGGGGATTGTTTGAGCCTGGACATCACAATTTCGTGCACCAGTTATGCATGGCTAGAAGACAAGGATCATCACTTTATGATGGGGATTGCTCGGTCTTCTAGGGGTCCCATTTTTTTCAATGTTGCATGGCAACATTTTCCAATGTATTCCCTCTTTTTGTGGTGTCCGAACCTTCTTTGTTTGGTTGTCCAATCTATCCCTTTTAATGCTCCTTTTCCTTTCCTATAAAGACAAACTAAGTAAAGTAAGAAAAGATATTAAAATGACCATATGAATTTTATGGCTAATATTAATAAAAGGGAAGAAAGGATTTGATTGTTTATCTATGAATTCCAACTAACTAACTAACTATTGGTGGTTCCTTATATGTATTTTGGTGGCACCATGGGGTGACACCAAACTTAGTTTGAAGCAATGTGATGAAAAGTTTTGTTCAAAGCTCCCAAGACTAGCATGCATCTTGGTTTGCTTTGAACACCAAACTTGTTCTTCACTATATACTGCATGATAAAGATTTCACCAAGTGTTTGTCAAGTTTGGGTTGAAATCATAAAGATTGACTTATTCATTATCATCTGAAAGCATATAAAACATGGGTTGCCTCCCATGAAGCGCTTCTTTAGCGTCACTAGCTTGACGTTTTTCCTTCATCATGGTGGTTGGTAGTGCTTAAAGTCCTCCCCTCTTGCTGTGGACTTGTATCCATTGGTTGGATCAATGATCTCCACATGTTCTAGGGAAAGAACTCTGTTGATAGTGAAGACCTTAGGTAATTGAGATGGCACAGTAGGAAGATTAGGGGGAATATCTGGGAAGTAGGCTGAGACAACTCTATCCCCTGGAGAGAAGTCTTCCGTAGGGATCTTCTTGTTCCTCCATCTCCTTGGTACCTTCTTCTTTGTTTCTTTTGAGGTTGCCTTCCCCTTGGTGACCTCTTTTCTCCAAGGAGTTGTGATGCTGTCTTCACCTGCCTCTAGAGGTTTGGGTTCCTCCAACTTTTCCTTGAGCTGTGGCGATTGCTGTTTTCCTTGTTTGTCAGTTAAGGGGGTCTCAGAATGAGCTGGCTGTGCTTCAGTGCTTGTTTCCTCCTTCAGTGTCTCATTATCATTTGTGCTTAGTTCCTTGTCCTCTTGATCTGTTTCTTGTGAGAGTTTGAAAACATTGAAGCTGAGTCGTTCATCATGGATTCTCAATATTAGCTCCCCTTTCTCTACATCAATAAGTGCTCTGGCCGTAGCTAGGAATGGTCTTTCCAATATGATTGGATGAGTGTGACTCTCTTCCATGTCCAGAATGACAAAGTCTGTTGGGAGAAAGTACTTCCCAACCTTTTGCAACACATTTTCCACCACTCCTATTGCTTGCTTTTGAGTTTTGTCAGCCAGTCTGATAATGACATCTGTGGGCATTATCTCATTGATCTACAGCCTCTTCACCAGGGATAAGGGCAGTAAGTTGATGCTGGCCCCTAAATCACATAGTGCTCTGTCGAACATATTTTCACCTATGGCACAAGGGATATGAAAACTTCCTGGGTCTCTTCTTTTTGTAGGCAACTCAGGTTGAATAAGGGCACTACATTCCTTGTTCATCACTATAGTCTGCCCTCCCTTGAGTGAGCTTGTCTTGGGAAGAAGTTCCTTCATATACTTGATGAATGCAGGCATTTGTTGAATTGCCTTGATGAATGGTATGTTCACATGCAGAGATGCAAACAAGTCTAGGAACCTTGAGTATATTCTTTTTCCCACAGCACCATTGAGCAGTTGAGGGAATGGTGCATAGAGCTTTAGCAGCTCTTGTTGTGAGATTTCTGGTTTTTTGTGATCTCTATCCTCCTCCTTTGTTGAGTTGTCTTCAGGTTGTTTGCACATTTCGCCTTGCTTGTCTTCAATCTCTTGATCACTTGTAGTGACCATTTTGCAATCTTCCCATCTTACTTTTTTTGCTTCTCCCTTGGGGTTTTTCTCCGTGTCACTTGGGAAGCTATCAGTAGGTTTGGGAATCTTCTCAGCTAAATATCCCACCTGGAATTCCAGCTTCCTAATGGTCTCTCCTTGGTTCTTAATATTGGCTCGCACCTCCTCTTTGAACACCTTATTTTCTTGAATCTCTTGGCATATTCCTTCAAGTAAGGCTTCAATCTTAGAGAGCTTGTCATCAATTGATGAGTGATTCGGAGCAGATGTGCTATTTTGGTTTTGATAAGTGTGTGGAGACGTGTTGTTGTGGGGGTGTTGAGATGTCCTCTGGGTGAATTGCTGGTGAGCTGCATTGTTGTTGGAGTTGTAACGTCTCTGGTCTTGGTTTTGATCTTGCTCACTTCCCCACCCAAAGTTTGGGTGGTTTCTCCATCCAGGGTTGTAAGTCTTGGAGTATGGATCATAGTTTTTCCTTGGTGAATTCCCAATGTAGTTGGCTTGCTCCTGACTACCCTCTGCTTCTTCATGCACTCCTTCTTGTGTTGTTGATGAAGTGGAGATTGCTGCTACTTGGTTCCTCTCCATCTTCTTGGTGAGGTCAGCCAGCTGCTGGGTAATGAGCTTGTTTTGGGCCAACATAGCATCTACATTGTTTAGCTCCATCACTCCTCTTGTGTTCCCTCTTTAGGAAGCATAGAAGTAGTCGTTTTCTGCTACTGTTTCAATAACATCTATGGCTTCCTCAATGGTCTTCTTCTTGTTCAAAGATCCTCCAGATGAATGGTCTACTGCCTTCTTTGACTCATAAGAGAGCCCTTCATAGAAAATTTGCAGCTGGACCCATTCGTTGAACATGTCAGGTGGACACCTCCTTGTTAAGTCCTTGAACCTCTCCCATGCTTCATACAGAGTCTCACCATCTTGTTGTCTGAAAGTTTGAACCTCAGCTCTCAGCCTATTGATTCGTTGAGGAGGGTAGAATCTTGCTAAGAATTTGTTCACCACATCCTCCTAAGTTGTCAAGCTCTCCCTTGGGAAGGATTCCAGCCACTTGGCTGCCTTGTCTCTGAGTGAGAAGGGAAATAAGAGCAGTCTATAGGCGTCAGGATGAACACCATTAGATTTTATTGTGTCACATATTCTCAGGAAGGTGGTCAAATGTTGATTGGGGTCTTCTTGAACACCTCCTCCAAACGAACAGTTGTTCTGAACAAGGGTGATGGGCTGTGGTTTAAGTTCAAAGTTGTTGGCATGGATTGTTGGCTTTTGGATGCTACTTCCACAATTGCCTGGGTTTGGATTGATGTAAGAGCCCAAAACTCTTCTATCCTCCCCAGCATGATTTGCTCCACCTCCTCTGCCATGGTTGTGAGCCTCTTCTTCATGATAATTTTCCATCTTTTCTTCCATGTTAGGTTCAAAGTATTCCTCAAAGTGTTCCTCCTCTTCTTCAGCACCAACTACACGTTTTTCTTTTGCCTCCCTCCTTAGTCTAAGGAAGGTTCTCTCAGGTTCAGAATCAAAGGAAGTTGAAGCCCCGCTTCTTCTCCCTGTCATACAACCAACAAGTACAAGCAAAGAAAATAGGTGCAGACAGTATTTGTGTCAGAATTGCTGTTAGTTGTGGGTGATGCAATATATCAAACAGTTAGTGGGTTAGCAAACAAAATTGAAAATAACAAAGAAAAACAAAAGAGTAGAGGGGGAAGGGAAGAAGTTTAACTAAAACAAAAATTAAATCACTCAAACAGAAAAATGAAATTCACAAAATAAAAATGCTCAATCTAGTGATCTTCCAATTTAATCATTGTTGATGCACAATCAATCCCCGGCAACGGCGCCATAAACTTGATGTGAGAAAAACTTGTCTCTCAACAAATCTCCCTTCGGCAAGTGTACCGAAGTTGTCGTCAAGTAAAAACTCACAATAGAGTGAGGTCGAATCCCACAGGGATTGATTGATCAAGCAACTTTAATTAGAAGAATGTTTTAGTTGAGCGAATCCAGAATTTGGGTTGAGAGTTGCAGAGAATAAAATGGCGGGAATGTAAATAACAGAAAAGTAAATGCTAGAATTAAAGGACTGGAAGTAAATGACTAAAAATAAATTGCAGAATTGTAAATGGGAATGGGGGATTTGCTCATAAAAGTAAATGGCAGAAATTAAAGAGAATGGGTAAGATCAGAGATGGAGAGTTCATTGGGCTTAGGAGATGTTGCAATTCTCCGGATCAAGTTCATTTTCATCTCTTCCTCAATCAATGCACTCATTGATCTCCTTGGCAATCTTAAGTGATTGAATTACAATTTCTTGCAATTCAATCTCTCAAATCTTGATCAATAGCCAATTCCTTGGTCAATTGCTCATGAGAAGAGATGAAGTATGGTCAATGATTATACCACATGCATTTCCCAAACCAAGTATTGAGAGGGTTATAGTTACATACCCATCCAAACCCAATTTGGTCCAGCATGAGAAAGCATTTCTAGCTTGATCGCTTCTCTTCCAAGAAAAATAAAATTCACAAAATAAAAATGCTCAATCTAGTGATCTTCCAATTTAATCATTGTTGATGCACAATCAATCCCCGGCAACGGCGCCATAAACTTGATGTGAGAAAAACTTCTCTCTCAACAAATCTCCCTTCGGCAAGTGTACCGAAGTTGTCGTCAAGTAAAAACTCACAATAGAGTGAGGTCGAATCCCACAGGGATTGATTGATCAAGCAACTTTAATTAGAAGAATGTTCTAGTTGAGCGAATCCAGAATTTGGGTTGAGAGTTGCAGTGAATAAAATGGCGGGAATGTAAATAACAGAAAAGTAAATGCTAGAATTAAAGGACTGGAAGTAAATGACTAAAAATAAATTGCAGAATTGTAAATGGGAATGGGGGATTTGCTCATAAAAGTAAATGGCAGAAATTAAAGAGAATGGGTAAGATCAGAGATGGGGAGTTCATTGGGCTTAGGAGATGTTGCAATTCTCCGGATCAAGTTCATTTTCATCTCTTCCTCAATCAATGCACTCATTGATCTCCTTGGCAATCTTAAGTGATTGAATTACAATTTCTTGCAATTCAATCTCTCAAATCTTGATCAATAGCCAATTCCTTGGTCAATTGCTCATGAGAAGAGATGAAGTATGGTCAATGATTATACCACATGCATTTCCCAAACCAAGTATTGAGAGGGTTATAGTCACATACCCATCCAAACCCAATTTGGTCCAGCATGAGAAAGCATTTCTAGCTTGATCTCTTCATTCCTCTTTCAAGGTTCAAAAGTGATCCAAGTTTGAATAGCTTCTCTTCCAAGATAACTACTCAATTGGATGAAGATCGAAAGCTTTCAAGTAAAATCAAGAGGAAAGATAGAAGAAGAATAATGAAAATTAGTATTGATCCATCAAATTACAACAGAGCTCCCTAACCCAATGAAAGGGGTTTAGTTGTTCATAGCTCTTGAAAATGAAAACAAAGATGGAGAATACATCATAAAACTAGAAATTGCAAAGAAAGTAAAATACAGAGAGTAGTTCTCCTTTTTCCAGCCTCCAGAACTTCTTTTACAATTCAAAGCTACTCCTATATATACTACTCTTCTCAGCTTCTAGTTTACTCTTCAAGTCTTGGGCCTTTAGATCTTGAGTTTGAAGCAGTTCTTTTCTTCATTTGGGCTTGGCTTTACTTGCAGAGAGAAAGTGCTAAGTGGGCAGAGACTTCAGCTCAGGACGTTAGGGGTGTTAATATTTAGTGAGAGTATAAGTTCGAGAACGTTAGTGACACTTAACATTGTCACTAACGTTCCAATGCACCCCTTTGCCTCACGTTAAAACCCACGTTAACTAGGTTAACGTGGCTTTTAACGTTGCCTTGTTAACCTTCGAGAACGTTAGTGACACTCAACATTGTCACTAACGTTCCAGTGTGCCCCTTCTTGCTTCACGTTAAAGCCCACGTTAACTAGGTTAATGTGGCTTCTAACGTGGCCCTTGCCATCCTTCGAGAATGTTAGTGACATTCAACATTGTCACTAACGTTCCAATGTGCCCCTAGGTCTCACGTTAGAGTCCACGTTAACTAGGTTAACGTGGCTTCTAACGTGGCCATCTTTTAGCCATCCCAACGTTAGTGACAATGTTGAGTGTCACTAACGTTGGCTCATCCTTCATTCCTCATCGTTAGCTACCACGTTAACCAAGTTAACGTGGAAGTTAACGTGACTCTTGGGGGTTGCGTGGTTGCTTCAACGTTAGTGACAATGTTGAGTGTCACTAACGTTGTCGACAACTCTTCATCCCTTACGTTAGTTCCCACGTTAACCAAGTTAACGTGGGAGTTAACGTAGTACTTTGCACCATAGGCCAACGTTAGTGACAATGTTGAGTGTCACTAACGTTGGCTTCTCTTCTCCCTTTAACGTTAGAGGCCACGTTAACTAGGTTAACGTGGCTTCTAACGTGGCCACTTATGAGTAATTGCCAACGTTAGTGACAATGTTAAGTGTCACTAACGTTGGCTCAACTTCTCTTCTCCACGTTAGAGTTCACGTTAACTTAGTTAACGTCACATTAACTTAGTTAACGTGACTTTTTAACGTGGGCATTTATGGCTTTTTTTTTGAGAGTGTTATTGGCAATAACTTTTCTCATTAACCTTGCAAGTTACCTCCCCTTTTCTTGCTTCCTTTTGGTCCTGAAATCAAGCAATAAAGTGCATCAAAGCTCTAGTCCAAGTCATGAGTAATGCAACATAATATTTGTCACTAAACTTATGCAAAATCCTCATGAAATTATGTAAAATGCACAATGTATGCTTGAGTCAAGGCATAAGTGAATATCTACCCAAAACTAGCTTATTTCCTAAAGAAATACATGAAACTAACCTAAAAATAGTAAAAAAAAAGGTCAGTGAAACTGGCCAAGATGCCCTGGCATCACCTATACATGCCAATTATTTGGACCATTTTTACAAGAGGATGGGATGCAGCCATTGACAAGGGTGATGCCTCCAGACGATTAGCCATGCAGTGACAGCGCATCGGACCATTTTCCAGAGAGGATAAAAAGTAGCCATTGACAACGGTGATGTCCTTACATAAAGCCAGCCATGGAAAGGAGTAAGACTGATTGGATGAAGACAGCAGGAAAGCAGAGGTTCAGAGGAATGAAAGCATCTCTATACACTTATCTGAAATTCTCACCAATGATATACATAAGTGTTTCTATCCTTATTTTCTATCTATTTATTATTTATGTTTGAAAACTCCATAACTATTTTATATCCGCCTGACTGAGATTTACAAGGTGACCATAGCTTGCTTCATACCAACAATCTCCGTGGGATCGACCCTTACTCACGTAAGGTTTATTACTTGGACGACCCAGTGCACTTGCTGGTTAGTTGTATCGAAGTTGTGAATGAAAAACGATTTATTAAGACGTGCGTACAGAGTTTCTGGCGCCGTTGCCTGAGATCACAATTTCGTGCACCAGGCATTAATGCCATCACCCTGAGGTCCGGGACCACACTGCAGGAGAGGAATCAGGAGGAACCAAGCTCACCAGAATACGCCTCAGTTGAAGACGTGGTAGAAATCGAAGATGTTGAAGAGGAAGAGGATATACAGGACATAGCTGAAGAAGAAATAGCTCAACCACAGGAGGAAGCACCAAAAGGCGCAAACACCACAGACAACACTACTCCTATTCCATTTCCACAACTTGCAAGGAAGCCCAGGAAGCAGCTGGAACCCGATCCTAAAATGGTAGAGATATTCAAAAAGGTCGAGGTAACTGTTCCCCTTTTTGATGTTATTCAGGAAGTACCTAAATATGCAAAGTTTCTAAAAGACTTATGTATCCATAAAGACAAAATTAATGAATTAGAAACTATTCCTTTAGGTAGTTCTCTATTTGCTTTAATGGGAGGATTACCTGAAAAACGTTGTGATCCAGGTCCTTGCATAGTTAGTTGTACTATTGGTGGTGTAGTAATTTACGATTGCATGTTTGATTTAGGAGCATGTGTCAGTATAATGCCTTTGTCTATATATGATGTTTTGAGGCTCCCTCCCTTAAAAAGGTCGGCAGCTCGTTTTGTGTTAGCAGATAAAAGCATTATTACAGTGGCTGGAGTTGCTGAAGATGTTTTGGTGAACATTAAAGGGCTCACATTTACCACTGATTTTTATATCTTGGAGATACCCCACAATGATTCAGATAAGCCATCATCAATCCTACTTGGAAGACCATTCCTGAAGACATCAAAATTCAAATTGGATGCTTTTTCAGGAACATACTCCTTTGAAATAGATGGCCGCATAGTAATCTTCAATCTGAATAGAGTCATTGACAATCCACCAGAAGATCGTTCTATCTTCTAGTGTGATGTCATAGACGAAAGTGTGGCTGAAATTCAAGAGGAAGAGTTTGAAGAGAGGCACACTGGACAAGGTCCCAGTGTGGGGACTCTCTTAACTGACAGTGAGGGCACTTCGCCATTTTCACAAGTCCCAGATAATCCAGAGCCTGCCCATGATCAAAAGTTAGAATTGAAACCTCTCCCTCCACATCTCAAATATGCTTACCTTGAGGATAAGCAGAAGCTTCCAGTTATTATTGCAAGGGAACTGACTTCTCAACAAGAAGAGTAGTTACTTGATGTACTGAGGAAGCATAAGAAGGCAATTGGGTGGAGTTTGGCAGACATAATGGGAATCAACCCTCAAGTATGCGAGCATAGAATATTTCTCGAAGAGGGAGCAAGACCTGTCCATCAACCCCAGAGAAGATTGAATCCCACCATCTTGGAAGTTGTCAAAAAGGAAGTGACCAGACTATTGGAAGCAGGTATCATATATCCCATTTCAGACAGTGAATGGGTAAGCCCAGTACAAGTGGTGCCCAAGAAATCTGGAGTCACTACAGTGAAGAGTGAGCATGGAGAGCTCATAGCAACTAGAGTTCAGAATGCTTGGAGAGTCTGCATTGATTACAGGCGTCTCAACTAAGCTACCCGTAAGGATCACTACCCACTTCCATTCATTGATCAAATGCTGGATCGCCTGTCAGGTAAATCACATTATTGCTTTTTAGATGGTTACACAGGTTATTTCCAGATTCATATAGCTCCTGAGGATCAGGAAAAGACTACTTTTACATGTCCTTTTGGGACCTATGCTTATAAGAGAATGCCCTTTGGCTTGTGCAATGCACCAGCTACCTTCCAAAGGTGCATGATGAGTCTTTTCTCTGATCTTATCAAGGACTGTATGGAAGTTTTTATGGACAATTTTAGCGTTTATGGTGATTCTTTTAGCCTTTGCTTAGATGGATTATCTCGAGTATTAGATAGATGTGTTAACACAAATCTTGTATTGAATTTCGAAAAATGCCACTTTATGGTAAAACAAGGGATTGTATTAGGGCATGTGGTATCTAATAATTGTATTTCTATAGACCCAGCAAAGGTGAATGTTATTTCTAGTTTACCTTACCCCTCTTCTGTGAGGGAAGTCCGTTCGTTCCTTGGCCATGCAGGTTTCTACAGGAGATTTATTAAGGACTTTAGTAAGGTGGCACTTCCCCTGTCCAGATTACTGCAGAAGGATATTGAGTTCGAGTTCAGTGAGGATTGCGAACAAGCGTTTGATAAGCTGAAGACTGCTCTAACTCAAGCCCCAATTGTGAGAGGACCAGACTGGAGTCAGCCGTTTGAAATCATGTGCGATGCTTCCAACCATGCAGTAGGAGCAACGCTGGCTCAGCACGAAGGTAAGGATCCTTTTGTTATTGCCTATGCGTCTAAGACTTTAGACACTGCCCAGTCCAATTATACTACTACTGAGAAAGAGCTTCTGGCTATTGTTTTTGCTCTGGATAAATTTCGAGCCTATTTACTTGGAACTAGAGTAGTAGCGTATTCGGACCATGCAGCTCTAAAGTATCTATTAGCTAAAAAGAAATCCAAACCAAGACTTATACGTTGGATACTGCTGTTACAAGAATTTGATTTAGAAATAAAGGATAGGAGTGGTAATAAGAATTTAGTAGCAGACCACTTGAGTCGCCTTGAACATATTAAGGATGATTCTACTCCTATAGATGATAATTTTCCTTTTGACAACCTGCAAGCAGTATCTGCGATAATCCCGTGGTATGCACCTGTTGCTAATTATTTAGTTAGCCGCACATTTCCTCCACATTTTTCTAAACATCAAAGAGACAAGCTGAAAAGCGAGTCTAAATATTATATATGGGATGACCCATATTAATGGAGATGTGGCGCTGACCAGATAATTAGACGTTGTGTGCCTCAATCAGAATTCCAGTCCATTTTAGAGGCCTGTCACTCATCTGAGAGTGGAGGACATTTTGGCCCTCAAAGAACAGCTAGAAAGATCTTAGACTGCGGATTCTGGTGGCCTACTCTTTTTAGAGACGCTGCTGAGTTTTGTAAATCCTGCCCCCATGCCAGAAATTTGGTAATATATCCAGGAGGGATGAGATGCCTCAACAATATATGCTCTTCTGTGAAATTTTTGATGTTGGGAGCATTGACTTCATGGGTCCATTTCCAAATTCTAATGGATATTTTTATATATTGTTAGCTGTGGATTATGTTTCCAAATGGGTAGAAGCAATTCCTACTCGCACTAATGATGCTAACACTGTTGTTTCCTTTGTGAGAAACCATATTATATGTCGCTTTGGATCACCACAAGCAATCGTGAGCGATCAAGGCACCCATTTTTGTAACAGGAGACTAACATGATTGATAAAGAAGCATGGGATAATCCATAAAGTTGCAACAGCTTACCATCCCCAAACTAATGGGCAAGCCGATGTATCAAACAGAGAAGTTAAGTGTATCTTGCAAAAGATAGTAAAGTCTCACAGAAAAGACTGGAGCACCAGGCTACAAGATGCACTGTGGGCATATAGAACGACATACAAGATGCCCATTGGGATGAGTCCCTTCCGCTTGGTTTATGGAAAAGCTTGTCATCTCCCAGTTGAAATAGAACATAGAGCCTTCTGGGCAGTTAAGGAGTGCAACATGGGAATTGAGAACACCGGAGCTGAAAGGAAGTTGCAACTGCAGGAACTGGAGAACCTTCGCCTAGAAGCTTATGAGAACTCCAGAATTTACAAGGAAAAGATGAAAGCTGTGCATGATCAGAACATCAAGAAGAAAGAGTTTCAACCTGGAGATTTTGTCCTCCTTTACAAATCTCGACTAAGGCTCATGCCCGGTAAGTTGAGATCAAAATGGGAAGGTCCATACAAAGTAGAGAAGGCTAAACCGTACGGAGTTTATCACCTAAGCCATCCTTCAAGCTCTGAACTTATTAAGGTTAATGGACAACGCCTGAAGCTGTACCATGGTGAGAAAGTGCAGAAAAATAAGGAGCTTGAGATTTTCCGCCTGGAAGATCCCCACATAGCAGCCGATTGAGCTAGTGGAGCGTCCAACTTATGGACGTTAATGCAAAGTGCTTGGTGGGAGACAACCCACCGCAGTATGATCGTTCTTTTCTTCACTTTTAGTTTTTCTTCTTTAATAACTCTCTTCTTTATTAGTGCTTTCGTGCATTTGCATTTCATGTCTTCATATTTCTTTTTAATTAAAAAAAAAGAGAGGGGTTTTTCGCCGCGCGACGCAATCGCATCAGTGACGCGTCCGCGTCGCAAAGAGGGTGGAGAAAACAAATAAACGAACAGAGAGTTTGGCTGGAGTCCGGCTGGAGGCATGCCAATGGCACAAATCGACCCACGCGACCGCGTCCCTAACGCGTTCGCGTCGCATGGGAATCCTGGCCTCCCACGCGACCGCGTGCCCCACGCGGCCGCGTGCCCTGAATTTTCGACGTAAAAGGGTGCACACTGAGATATTATGCAAGAGTAGTGCTGGATTGGTGCTGGAAGCACAATCCTTATCACGCGACCGCATCGCCGACGCGGCCGCGTCACCCATTTTATAACGCACACTCACGCGATCGCGTGACCCACGCGATCACGTCACCCAATTTTGGCAACTAAAATAAATCGAACAGAGAGTTGTGCTGGAGCGAGGCTGCACTCGCGCCAGCAGCGTAACACAGGTCACGCGACCGCGTGACCGACGCGATCGTGTCCCCTTACCTGACGCACACCCACGCGGCCGCGTCGCATGCGCTGTACAGCTCAACCTAAATTGCCAAATTATCTTATCTTTCTCTTCCCCAAATCCTAATTTTTCTTTCCCCCCCTTATTTCTTCCTTCCCCCTTCTATCTCACCTTTTACTCTCTATCTTTCTCACCACCATTAACAAGGTTTTACCTTCTTCTTCCTTCTTCTCTTTTCCATCATTCTTATTATATTATATACATTTTTATTTTCTTTTTCTTTCCTTTTTATTTTCACTTTTGTATTTTATTTTCTTCTTTCCCTTTTTACATGGTGCTAGAAAATTTTTGAGTCATTATCCCTTATTATATGCTTGTGACTTGTTACAATTTATTTGACAATTATTATTATTTTTAAGGGGATTGCTTGCATGTTCAATTTCATACTTTTTATATCTTATTTACCATGCATGCCATGTGTTTGTGAAAAAGCCTATATAGCCCTATGCACTTTTCTACATTACTTTATTCTACTATTCAATGCTTGCTTTTCACAACTTTCTCTTATTATTTTATTAATTGAATTTAATTGTCAATACAAATGTGATGGTTTGTTACAAAGTATTGCTTGGTCTATGCTACTCATGCCCTTTGCCAGCATGCCAATAAACACCTTGCATTCATTTGTCTTTACATGCACTAGCTTTTTCCATAGTTGGCTTCTCACACGTACTCGCGAGCATGTGATAATGTCAGCATATCTTCATGTGCATCCATCACCCCCTTTTTCTGATTTCCTTCCTTGCTGTATATCTCTTTAAATTTAATTTTCTTTCTCTTTCCTTCTTTCAGGATGGCCACCAAGAAAGGAAAGGAGAAAGCAACTTCCAAACCACCAGCAAGAAGAGGAACTAAAAGAGCATTAGTGGCAGAGCCTTCTTCAACCACAGTCAAGCCCTCAACAAAAAGAGTTAAGCGGATAACAAAGGTTGACGAAAAAGAGAAAGCCTTTCCAACAAAGGACACTGCGCGATTTCCCAATCGCTACTGTGAGCAGATATTCCCTATCCTGGCAGAAAGGAATTATAACAATGAATACCTTCTTATCCTCCCGTCCAATATTGATACCTTTTTTGAGCCGCAAATTGAGCGCAGACAATGGGGTTTCCTACGGAAACAGCCAAGGCAGGTCAATCTTTCTTGGGTAGTTGAGTTCTACTCCAACTTCTACATGCCGACCCTGCAGTCTGTTTATGTCCGGCAGAAATAAGTCCCCATCACAAAAGAGGCCATTCAGCAAGCTCTGAGTCTTCCCCCTATTCCAGCAGGAATGGACACTTTTCAAGTAGCCACCCTTCAGCGTCAGAGATACCAATTCGACTGGGACTCCGTTCTCGGAGTCATCGCATTATCTGGCAGCCGTTGGATCTACGGATACCACCGTACCCGCCCTAAGGGAATCTTGGCTTCAGCACTTACCTTGGAGGCTCGCGTATGGGCACAGATCATGTCCCATTACGTCTTTCCGAGCACTTACGAGTCCTCCTTCACTGCAGACATGGCTGTTCTACTATGGTGCATCCTTACAGACCAACCTCTGAATCTCGCAAGACACATCCGGAATGCTATGGAACACATACAAATTGTGGGCAACTTACCTTCCCCCGCCTTGGTCTCAGATCTTGTCTTAGCAGCCGGAGTCTCCTACAGAGTTGGGGACACCAAAGCCATGCTTCCACGGGACGATCAGTATGTCCCTAACGGGAAATACCTCAGACTCTCAGCAGCCATTACAAGCCTTCCTACTGCTCCAGTTGAAGATAATCCTTCTTCAACACCACAAGCATCTACAACTGAGAAATTGCTCCAGCAGGTAATCGAACGGTTGGATCAGCAAGAACAGAAAGCAAAGATGAGAGAGCGCCGTAACGAGCGCCGATTCAAACACCTCAAGGAGCTACTCAAGGGACATTTTAGAGACTCAGACACCCCGAACTCCACTTCCTTCACCAGCACAGGGAGCCATGACGGCCCCGCATGTGGAGATACTGCTACCAGCCCACCCCTATTTCTGACAGATGGCACCGAGGATGGTGCAAAGCCTTAAGTGTGGGGAGGTCGGTCAGTACCTGAATTCCGGAGCTAAATTCTCTTCTCTGGCACCAATAATTAGGACATTTTAGTTAGATTTTCTTTCCTTTATAGAATAGAATAAATTGCATAGGTTAGGATAGTTGCATGCATGTTCTACTTGATTGAAAAGACAATAAGTTTCTTTTAAAAAAATCTATCTTTGGAACAAAATTTCACTAATTTTTCAAAATTTTTATGATAAATTTGCTTGAGTTGTATTTGGAACATGATATTTGAGCTAAAGAACACACAACCTGTGAAAGATTTGAGCCTTTATGAATGGTTACATTATTTAACCATAATTATTTCGTTCTTGTGTGTTTACTTCTCTATGATTGTAATCTATATTTTGTTTTATCTTATATGTCCAATAGTTATTATATTTGCGTGCTTGCACATGATTGAGGCCATTATTTTTTTAAACTCACTCATCCAAATTAAGCCTACCCTTTTCAATTACCTTTGTTAACCACTTTGAGCCTTTAATTCCCATTTGTTCGATATTTTACCACATTACTAACCTTAAGCCGAAAAACAATCGTATATCCCAAATTGAATCTTTAGTTAGCTTAAGATAGAATTGTGTGTGCTAGTTAAGTATGGAAAATTGTGGGAACAAAAGTTGTTAAGGGAATGTGTCATAAAAATTTAAAGGGAATTTGGATACCTACTCACTTGAAACTACAAGAATTAAAAATCTATGTGCATTTACAAGCTTTATTTATATAAAAAAATATGAAAAATCAATAAATAAATGGACAAAATTACCCCAATGTTGAATTCAGAATTCGAAGATCAATGCACATATGATAGAACCAAAAATATAAGTTGATACATGAGTATGGATTGAAAAAGGGAATTCTGGGTAGCTAGGTATGAACTTTAAAGATGACATTAAGTGTATACAAGTTATATTAGAGCTTGGGTTAATTAAAGATTCAATTTATTAGCTCACTTGACCAAATATACACCCCTGCCTATACCTTAGCCCCATTACAACCTTGAAAAGACCTCATGATGTTTGCATTGGTATATTAACTATTGTTGATTGGTTAGGAGAAGAACAAAAGTTAGAAAGCATGATTAGAGAAGGATAGAGTGACCACCCTATACACTAGAGATCAGAGCGTACATACATTATCAGTGAGGGTTCAATGCTTGAATTTTCATGTTCCTTGCTTTCACGAGCTATTTTCTTGCACCTTTATCTGTTTTATTGTGTAATGATAAAATTAGTGGAATCTGATTTGTAATTGTTTTGAAGAGCTTATTTTCTTTTGATTAAGTGGACAAGAATCATATAGTTGCATTTATTTATATATGTGTAGGTTTGCACTGCATTTCATGAGTTTCTACATGTTCATACTTATTTCCTTATCTCCTTCAATTAAGCATGAGGACATACTAATGTTTAAGTGTGGGGAGGTTGATAAACCACTATTTTATGGTTTATATTGTGTTTAATTGTGTGGTTTTATTATGATCCTTAACCACTTATTCATTAAATTAGCATGCATTTAGATTTCCTTCCTGAATTTATTACATGTTTGAAAACTGCTTCCTAGAGACTTTAATTATTTATTTTTAATTCTCCTTTATTCCATTCGATGCCGTGATCTGTGTGTTAAGTGTTTCAGACTTTATAGGGCATGAATGAGTTGGAGATTGGAAAGGAAGCTAGCAAAAAATGGAAGAAACACAAGAATTTGAGGAGATAACCAGCGAGAAGTGACGCGGTCGCATGGCTCACGCGACCGCGCGAAGGAGAGCAAATCGCAGTGACGCGGCCGCATGGCTCACGCGGCCGCGCGAATTGGAAAAGTTCTGGCGACGCGGTAGCATGGACAACGCGAACGCGTGGCGAGGAAAGCACGAATGACGCGTCCGCATGGATGACGCAATCGCGTGACATGTGCGAACTGCATAATCTGCAGAATTCGTTGGGAGCGATTTTGGGCCCTATTTCGACCCAGTTTTCGGCCCGAAACAGCAGACTAGAGTCAGAGAACATGCAGAAACAATGAACAGATTCATTCAGAGACAGTCTCAGATCTAGTTTTTACTCTCTTAGGTTTTTCTCTCTAGGTTTTAGAATTTTAATTTTCAATTGGTCTTAGCATTGAAACATTGAGAAGAGTTATTCCCTCATCAAGACTTCGTCATTCTAGTTCGTTTTCTCAACTTGGTTTTATTCTTCCATGTTCCTTGTTTTGTTCAATTTTGTTATTTGAATACTTTTATGATTATTTAATGCAAGGATTATTTCTTTTTAATTTAATTTCAATTCCAATAATCATGTCTTCTTTTAATTCCCTTTCATATGCTATGGATTCTTTATTTACAATGCGTGAGTAGTTTCCTTACTTGATGGGGAGTTGATTAAAAGGAACTCTTGAGTTGGAAGGATTAAAGAGAAATTTGTAATTGGGTTAAATGTTGGATTGCTATCCTGTCACCAACGCCAATCCCTTTGAACTAAGTGGGTTGCAACTTGTGAA
Organism: Arachis hypogaea; assembly: GCF_003086295.3. NCBI lineage: Eukaryota > Viridiplantae > Streptophyta > Magnoliopsida > Fabales > Fabaceae > Arachis > Arachis hypogaea. Next base: position 112,479,520 of record NC_092046.1, read on the forward strand.
CAGATCTGGCATTCCAGCTTGTTTGACTTTCCCTTACTTAGTAAAGGATAACCAAATAGAACAATCATTAATTATAAATTAATCTTACAATCACTCCACCAATAATAGAAATTCCAACCAATCAACTCCCAGTCAAGGCTTTTATTCATATTATTTAACTTTCCTCAATTTACATTCCAATTTACTTAGCTCAACTTCATGGAACATCTGATTAATAAGATAGCACACTTTTCTGCAACTCGTTGGGAGACGACCTGGGACTTAAAACTCCCAGTAATTTTTAATTTAATTCTCTGTGACATATTTCTAAATTGATTGGCAGATTTTTGGTGAGTTAAGAACTATACTTGCAACGTAACCATTTTAATAATTTGGCACGACTTGGATGGGACTTACCCATTCACTATCCGAAATGGGGTAGATAATTTCCGCCTCTAGTAACCGGGTTACCTCCTTCTTGACAACCTCTAGAATGGTGGGATTCAATCACCGTTGAGGTTGTCGAACGGGTTTAGCTCCTTCTTCTAAGAAGATCCAGTGCTCACACACTTGGAGGCTTATGCCCACTAAATCCACCAAGCTCCATCCTATTGCTCTTTTGTTCCTCCTCAAAACATTAAGTAACTTCTCTTCTTATTGAGGAGTGAGTTCCCTTGCAATAATTACCGGAAATTTGTGAGCTTCATCAAGATAGGCATATTTTAGATAGGGCGGTAGTGGTTTCAACTCTACATGTGGTTCTTGACTTGGCATTTGAACTTCCGGTTGATTCGGATGGGGTATGATGTTCTCTTCACATTCATGTGGGTTCCCCACACTTGATTCTTCAATCTTCTCTTCAATATTTGCACAATGCACTTCGGCCACAACGTTTTCAATTAAGTCACACCGGAATATGGAATGATTCTCCGGTGGGTGTTGATGAGCGGATAATTTATACGCTTTTTGGCATTGTTTTTAGTATGTTTTTAGTAGAATCTAGTTACTTTTAGGGATGTTTTTATTAGTTTTTATGTTAAATTCACATTTCTGGACTTTACTATGAGTTTGTGTGTTTTTCTGTAATTTTAGGTATCTTCTGGCTGAAATTGAGGGACTTGAACAAAAATCAGATTCAGAGGTTGAAGAAGGACTGCTGATGCTGTTGGATTCTGACCTCCCTGCACTCAAAGTAGATTTTCTGGAGCTACAGAACTCAAACTGGCGCGCTTCCAATTGTGTTGGAAAGTAGACATCCAGGGCTTTCCATCAATATATAATATTTCATACTTTGGCCGAGTTTAGATGATGTAAAATGGCGTTGAACGCCAGTTCTATGCTGCTATCTGGAGTTAAACGCCAGAAACACGTCACGAACCAGAGTTGAACGCCAGAAATACGTTACAACCTGGCGTTCAACTCCAGAAAGAGCCTCTGCACGTGTAACATTCAAGCTCAGTCCAAGCACATACCAAGTGGGCCCCGAAAGTGGATTTATGCATCAATTACTTATTTTTGTAAACCTTAGTAGCTAGTCTAGTATAAATAGGACTTTTTACTATTGTATTAGACATCTTTTGATCATTTTTAGATCTCTAGACCTCCATGGGAGGCTGGCCACTCGGCCATGCTTACCCTGTATTCACTTATGTATTTTTCAACGGTAGAGTTTCTGCACTCCATAGATTAAGGTGTGGAGCTCTGCTGTTCCTCATGAATTAATGCAAAGTACTACTGTTTTTCTATTCAATTCAACTTATTCCGCTTCTAAGATATTTATTCGTACTTCAATATGAATGTGATGAACGTGACAATCATCATCATTCCTCCACGAACGCGTGCCTGACAACCACTTCCGTTCCACCTTAGATTGAATGAGTATCTCTTGGATCTCTTAATCAAAATCTTCGTGGTATAAGCTAGATTGATGGCGGCATTCATGAGAGTCCGAAAAGTCTAAACCTTGTCTGTGGTATTCCGAGTAGGACTCTGGGATTGAATGACTGTGACGAACTTCAAACTCGCGAGTGCTGGGCGTAGTGACAGACGCAAAAGGAGGGTGAATCCTATTCCAGTATGATCGAGAACCTCAGATGATTAGCCGTGCTGTGACAGAGCATTTGGACCATTTTCACAAGAGGATAGGATGCAGCCATTGACCACGGTGATGCCTCCAGATGATTAGCCATGCAGTGACAGCGTATCGGACCATTTTCACAGAGAGGATGAAAAGTAGCCATTGACAATGGTGATATCCTTACATAAAGCCAGCCATAGAAAGGAGTAAGACTGATTGGATGAAGACAGCGGGAAAGCAGAGATTCAGAGGAACGAAAGCATCTCTATACGCTTATCTGAAATTCATCCCAGTGATATACATAAGTATTTCTATCTTTATTTTCTGTTTAATTACTATTATTTTCAAAAACTCCATAACCATTTGATATCCGCCTGACTGAGATTTACAAGGTGACCATAGCTTGCTTCATACCAACAATCTCCGTGGGATCGACCCTTACTCACGTAAGGTTTTATTACTTGGATGACCCAGTGCACTTGCTGGTTAGTTGTATCGAAGTTGTGAATGAAAAACGATTTATTAAGACGTGCGTACAGAGTTTTTGGCGCCGTTGCCTGAGATCACAATTTCGTGCACCAGGTGTCTCATGGCCTCATCAAGACTAAAGCTAACAACTCTTCCGTCGATTTCAAAAGAATAAGTTCCCGAATAGACATCCAATTTGAACCTAGAGGTCCTCAAGAATGGCCTCCCAAGTAGGATAGATGATGTCCTTTTGGATTCACTAGGCGGCATCTCAAGGATATAAAAATCAATTGGAAATACCAAACCCTTTATGCTTACCAACACATCTTTCGCAATACCCATCACAGTTATTATGCTCTTATCCACCAAGACAAACCTAGCCGCCGACCGCTTCAACGGTGGGAACTTCAATATATGATAAATGGAAAGAGGCATAATGCTAACGCATGCACCAAGGTCGCACATACAATCAATGAATTGAACTCCATCTATGGTACAAGAGACTAAGCAAGGGCCCGGATCACCACACTTTTCCGGTATTGCTCCCATCAAAGCCAAAATAGAACTCCCCAATAGAATAGTTTCAAATTCATGGATTCTATCTTTGTTCATACACAAATCCTTAAGAAACTTTGCATATTTAGGCACTTGATGGATAGCATCAAAGAGAGGGATAGTTACCTCAACTTTCTTAAACATTTCCACCATTTTGGGGTCAAGTTCTACACGTTTCTTAGTCTTTCTTGCCAATGTAGGAAATGGAATTGATTGAGCTACTTCCTCCAAGACTTGCTCCTCTCTAGGGGCTTCACTCCTTGGTTGATGGTCTTCATCTTCAACTACCGCATGTGCTTTATCCTCCTCTTCAATTTCTTCTATTTCAACCACATCCTCCTCTTGAGTAACTATCATTGGGCTAGGTGCCTTTGAACTCTCCTCTTTCAATTGAGTTCCGGACCTCAAGGTTATGGCATTGATGCCACCCTTGGGGTTAGGTAGAGGTTGAGAGTGTATGGCACTAGAACTTGGAGCTTGAGAAGTGAAAGTAGAAGGTGGCTCCATGCGAGCAATGAGGGCTTGGAGGGTAGAAGTAAGGCCATTAAGGCTTGAGTTGAGTGTGTTTTGGAGTTCTTTTTGCCCTTGGAGAATGGACCGGAGTGTCTCGTCTTGATTGGAGGAAGGGGGGATAGGTGAGTTGAGGTACTTGTGATTGGTTGGGTTGAGGTGGTTGTTTATGAGGTGGTAGGTAGGTTTGGTAGTTTCTTCCTTGGTTTGGTTGTTGATGTGGAAGGTTTTGTGAGTATCGGTTTTGTGAATTGTTGGAGTTCCATCTTTGGTTGCCTCCATTGTCCCTAACTCCTTGTTGATAATTGTCCCGCCAACCTTGGTTGGAGCTATCTCTCCAACCTTGATTAAAGTTGTTACTCCCTTGATTGTAATTGCCTCCTTGTTGGGGATACCCTTGGTTGAAATTTCCCCCATGTGAATAGTATCCTTGATTAGGCCGATCATAGAAGGGATAGTCATAGAAGTTATGTGTAGCCGCTAGAGTGTTATCTTCTTGGAGACTCGGACATTCGTCTGTGTAGTGGGAGTAGCATGAGCAAATACCGCATACTTTTTGGGGGACCAATTGTTGGCTTTGTTGGTGTTGAGGAGGTGGTAGAGGTTGTTGATGGAATGAAGGTTGTTGTTGATTCACTTGGAGTTGCTTTAGAAGACTTGTCATCTCACACAAGGTTTTGGTAAGGTGGCGGTCTCACCACTAGAAGAGACTTCATTAACGGTTCTAGAGTGATTGCTTCTTTGTCTTGCATGCAAGGTGGATTCGGCCAAGTCGGAGATCAATTACCAAGCCTCCTCCGCCGTTCTATATTTTGTCAAAGAATCATTGCTTGAAGCATCTAGGAGGATCTTATCTTGTAGTTTCTGATGACATGTCATCATGTCATGTTTTTCTATGCTTTTTCATACAAGAAATTGATGATTAGTGCTTAAATATTGAATGCTTTTGTACTTAAATGGTATATTTCTTTGATCTTTTGATTTTATAAACTTTGTAGGAAATAATATAAGAAGAAGCAATAAAAGTACTAAAAAGAAGAATCATACTCTCAAGGTGGCAAAAGAGTTGGAAATAAACTCAAAGAGGCTTATGAGTTAAGCAAAGAGGATTTGCAACCCTGACCTCTTCACACTCCAACAAGAATAACTTGAGCTACAAAACTCCAAATGAGGTGATTTTAATGGCATTGGAAAGTAGGAATCTAGAGCTTTCCAAGCATAGGCACTGCATGGTGGATACTAAATCTGGGGGAGAAAACTTACCCCGAAAGTGCAAAGATGAACATAGTATCAACCTACAGTAAGGCCAGCTGACCTCTTCACCTTCCAAGGGGATAACTTGAGCTTTAGAGCTTTAAATGATGCGCTCTCAAATGCGTTGGAAAGTAGACATCCAGAGCTTTCTAACGATATATAATAATATGGGGTGAACATTAAGTTTGGGCTTCAGAAGCTGGTGCTAACTTTGGCCTCCAAACAGCGCTCACTAAGTGAACGCCACGCTCACTAATTGAGCGTTTTCGGCCTCCAAAACATGACCATACCTTCTTCAAAGGACCATAACTTGAGCTACAAATGTTCAATTGAGGCGCTTCTAGTTGCGTTGGAAAGCTGACATTCAGAGATTTCCAACGATATATAACAATCTATATTTGGCATGAAATTGAAGCACAAGTAAAAGGCATCTTTAAAGCCCAAAAACCACGCTTAGGAACACAAACAGCTAGCGTTCACTTTGAAGTGAACGCCACGTTCACTTTCTTCACTTTCTCATGAATTCCAAGTTGGGAAGGCAAGGCTTGGGCTTCCATACATAAGCCAGCGCTCAAAATGTGAACGTAGCGTTCACTAGGAGAGCGCCCATGAAGAATGGTGCGCACCAAGGAAGCACCAAGGAGCAACATTCAACAAGTGAACGTGACGTTCACTAAGTGAACGCTAGAGGAAAAGTTGAGCACGTGAAGGGGCACGCTTGGCAAAGTGAACGGGACGTTCACTTTATGCATGGAGCACTCTACTAGAGCATCACCAAGCCATTCCTAAACCACTTATTCAAAGCCAAATCCAAATAAACCTATTTCATTGAAGCCCCAAAACAAGCAATACCTATTGACATGACTCAAAGGCACAAGAAAAAGCCAGATTAGGAATTTCATTTAAATTGTAATTTATTTTCAATTTCATTTTCATTTTCATTTTTATTTTGTAAAGCCTATATAAAGACATCAGTTTCATTATGAGAAAGGAAGGCCGGCTCTGTTAGAGAGCAGTAGGAGTAGGAGTAGGAGTAGAATAGAAGGCTCTCGTTGATACACTTTTACATTTAAATTGTATTGAATTCAGTTTACTCTTCTTGCAAATCTCAATCTTCTGCACTTTTATTTCTCTACAACTTTACATTTCTTCTCATGATTCGATCTGATTTAATTCTTCCTGCAATTCTGTGCAATTCTGTTCTTCTGCAATTTCACATTTCCGTTCACAATGAGCTTGATTTACTTTCCTGCACATTTACATTTTCTGCAATTGTTCTGATTGATTGATCTATTGCTTTCTTTAAATTCTTAGCAACCCATTCCCTTTACATTTTCTGCAATTTACTTTTCTTGCTCTTTAAGCTTCTGCCAATTTACCTTCTGTCCATTTACATTCTCTGCAATTTATTTTCTGCTGCTTCAATTTCATTTCATTCACTGCTGTTAGCTTGACTAAACTAATCACCTCACTAAAGTTGCTTGATCCATCAATCCCTGTGGGATCGACCTCACTCTTGTGAGTTATTACTACTTGATGCGACTCGGTACACTTGCTGTGAGTTTGTATGGAAATCTAATTTTCACCCATCAAGTTTTTGGCGCCGTTGCCGAGGATTGATTTAGATCGACAATGATTAAGTGGGTGAGAAGTCTAGATTAAGCATTTTCTTTGTTTTTTTGTTCTTCTAATTTTCTGTTATGAGTTGACACCAAGGTGTTTGTATTTTTGCCTCACTAAGCAAATCTTACCTGAGATATGAATTTAAGTTTTCTTTGGTGTTGTGTTTTACAAAATTTAAATGGAGTTCAACTCATCTTGTGATCAAACAAATTTTATGGAATATTACCCACCATCACTAATTGATTATTCTAATGGTGGCTGGGAATATCACCAAGAAATTACAGATGCTGAGCACTCTAATCCATGGAGATATATTCTTCAGAGCCACAAGATGAGAAAGAGAATCATATGGGATATTTTTTACCACCACAAAATGATTCAAGTCATATTTCTAATGGTGGTTGGGAGTATCACCAAGGAATGAAAGAGTATGAACACCTCCCAGAGCCATAAGATGACTCGTACTGCTATAACAACCACTCACATTGTGACTGGGAGGGGAAAAATCAAAGGGATCTTGATGATCCATACTTTGTTCATCAAGAAACATCATCACTAGGGTGTGCTTTCAATAAATTCATGCAAGATTATCCCCCAATGCAACAAGATGATCCATACTGTGATGAATTCAACAATTCTTCAAGTTGTGCTTGGGAGGATCAAAATCAGAAAGCACCCAATGTGTCATACTCCATTAATCAAGAGCCATCATCACTTGAGCAAACCTTTAATTCCTTTATGCTAAATTGTCCAACCTCACCTCCCAGATTTCCACTTGAAAATTTTTCATCACTTGATTTTGCCTCAACACAAAATTTTCTCCAAGATCCATACAACTCATCTCACCAACCACAAGATTCATTTCACTACACAGAAGACTCATTTCAACATTCACAAGATTCATTCCACAACTCACAAGATTCATTCCATACCACTCAAAACAACCTCATTACAACACATCCATATCCATAAAAATTCTCTCAACGTTCATCTTTTGAGCTAGTAGCTGAGGATCCCCTTCAAAAGTCCAGAGAATTATTGGAAAGACAAGAACAATCCTGGAGAGAACAAGAAATCATTCTTCAAAAGATGGATGAGCACTTGGATAAAATAAGGAAACACTTAGAACCGCTAAGAAAGAAAGATGAAGACCAATTGATGGATGTACAGGAGGAAGTAGAAGAGCAAGATGAAGAGGCCTCTATGTCAAGTGAATTTTCAGTGAAGAAGGAAGAGGTGGTGGAAGTATTTAAACCTGAACTTGCATATCCACAGAAGCCACTTGAGTTTCAAGATGAAGAGGCATCTATGTCAAGTGAATTTTCAGTGAAGAAGGAAGAGGTAGTGGAAGTATTTGAACCTGAACTTGCATATCCACAGAAGCCACTTGAGATGACAAGGGAAAATAAAAACTCACAACTCTCATAAACTTCCCTGAACCAAAACGTCTCAGCACTTGAATCCATGATTGAAAGATATGAAGAGGAGATGAAGAAATCTTGGGAAGATCAACAAACCTCCTCTATAAAAGAGCTATTAAGTCAAATGTTGAGTGCAAAGGAAGGAGTGGAGAAACAAGAAAGTGAGGAAGACAATCAAGGACATCCATACTTGATGACAAGTCATCTTAGCCTAGTTTCACTAGCCTTTTTCTTTTGTTTTCAATTGAATTATGCACTTTCTTGAGCCATAAGCAAGCCAATTGGGTAGATTTTCATGTTTCCTCTGATTTAATCAACCATGTATGAATTCATGCTATTTCATGAGGTTTTATGCTATAATTGTCACATATTATGAAAGAATGAATATCTCATGATTTTGAGCATAGCTTTGATGTGTTTGGTTGATTAATGATAGGTGAAGAAAGCTTGGAGAAAGGTTGAAGCAAGAAGGAATGGTTAGGAGGAAGAGAGGACAAAAAGTTTGAGCAAAAGTTTGCCTCAAACTTTAGCTCAAACTTTTGGAATAAGTGAAAATGAACCAGGGAGCAAAAAGCTGGACCAAAAGTTTGCCTCAAACTTTTGTGCAAACTTTTGGGCAAAAAGCTGGAGCAAAAGTTAGCCTCAAACTTTTTGGCAAACTTTTGGCATCACAAATCAACACCCTGGAGAGCAAAAGTTTGCGCCAACGTTAGCCCCTAACTTTTTGGCAAACGTTGGCGCATGAACAACACACCCTGGAGAGCAAAAGTTTGCGCCAACGTTAGCCTCTAACTTTTTGGCTAACGTTGGCGCCATGAGTGTGCAAGGGGAGGCCAACGTTGGAGCAAAAGTTTGACCCCAAACTTTTGCCCCAACGTTGATATCAGCAAAAGAGGGTGGCTGATGTGAAAAGTTGGAGTAAAAGTTTGCCTCAAACTTTTACTCAAACTTTTACTCAAGCTTTCATGATTCCAAACCCGGTTCAATTCGGTTCTTCTCCAAACTCCAAGAGCAATCAACCAAGGCCTCTATCAACCCAATTCCATCAAGAGCAAAGGCCCAATTGAAGGCTTGAAGACCATTTGAAGAAAGTGTATAAATAGCATAGGATTTAAGTTTTTCGGGAGCTTCCTTTTGAGAATTTTTCAATACTTGCAGCAGAGAGCTCATTTTACATTCTAGCATTGTTATTTTAATGCAAGAGAATTGGGGAGGAGAATTGATCTCTCTTCTTCCTTGTTCTTGCCCAGCACTCTTTAATTTTCTTGCTTCGGATCTTGGGTGGAGAATTGAAGAACTTCTGTTTCAATCTCACCTTGGGATCTTGTTTAATTCTCTGCTTAATTGAATTTCAGTTTCTGTTACTTGCTCTCTCATCTACTTTCTCTGCAATTTACATTTCCTTTGCAATTACTCTTGTTGGATCTAGGAAGGCATTGAGATCTAGACTTGGTTATCTAGTCTCTTGAGTCCTGAGATCTGAATTCCAATTTTACATCCTCTGTTTAATGTTTTTCAATCTCATTTACATTTCTGTTTTAAGATCCGGTTCGATTCAAGTCATCCTTTACTTCTCTGCTTGTTGCAATTTTACTTTTCCTTGTTTAATTTCTGCAAATCCAATTCCCAATTCCCTTTACAATTCAAGCCATTTACATTTCTTGCACTTTAAGATTCTGCAATTTACATTACTTGCGTTCTAAGTTTCTGCCATTTAATTTCTTGTTCTTTAAGATTCAGCACTTTAAATTTTAGTTCTCTTTAATTTCATGCCAATTACCCATTCCCTTTACTTTCTATGCAATTTAAATTCTGCAAATCACAAATCTCTCAACCAAATCTTGATTCGCTTGACTAAATCAACCACTAAACTAAAATTGCTCAATCCTTCAATCCCTGTGGGATCGACCTCACTCCCGTGAGTTATTATTACTTGATGCGACCCGGTGCACTTGCCGGTTAGATTTGTGTGTTTGGAATTCGTTTTCCAAAAATACACATCAATACTCAAGTGAGGCAGAAAGTTGCATAGAAGAAGGGCTCGTCGAACCACAAATTCAAAAGGCTTTTGATGAAGAAAACACTCCAACAATCACACAACCACCAAGTCTTGATATCCAAGAAGTGAAGGCAACTAACAAGAGCATCGATCCTACCCCTGATCCAGCAAGCAAGCTCAATCAAGCCATTAACAAAAGGAAGCTTGCTGAGGAGAGGCCAAGACAGGGACACTAGCTGGTTCATCTCTCCACTTGAGGTCATTCCTCTTAACAAACTGGAAGAAGAGGAAGAAAGTGAAGAACAACATGTCAAGCTAATGACACTAAAAGAGCGCTTGTTGGGAGGCAACCTAACCTTAGGTAACATTTCATTTCTCTGCTTTGTTTATTTTCTTTCTCTGCTTTGTTTAATTTTAATAAATTGGCATATGATTACATTCTAAGTTTGGTGTTGCCCTGCAACAATTTGTTTTTAATCTTTCTGGATGATTGCATCAAATAAAAAATGACAGTGTCACACTGAGATTCTAAGTTTGGTGTGCCACTTATTTTCTATGCAATTCATTCAGCAACACCACTTGTCTGCATAATCATAATGCTTGTGCAAGGTTATTTTTCTTTTGGTTTAATATGTTTATCATTGTTTTAGTCATTTCTTTGTTTTTATTGCTTTCAGTTATTTTACTTCTTAACTGTCTTTGCTAAATACCTCACCAAGAAACCCTTATTCATGACAGATTTTTCGCTTGGTGATTGTATTTAACATATAACAATGTTTAGTTTTAGTTCAAATAAATTGACATGTGATTGCATTCTAAGTTTGGTGTTGCTATGCAACAAAATTTGGTTCCAATCTTTACTAGATACTTGCATCAATTCCAAGTGAAAGTGTCACACTAAGTTTGGTGTGCCACTTATCTTTTATGCCATGTATCATGCACACCCCACTTGTTTTTGCAATCACAATGTCTTTGTTTCCTGTGCCTTCATTATTATTTTTTATTTTGCTTGCTTAAACACATGTACTACTAACATTTCATTGTGTAAGACACTCATGATCCATCATAGACCCCATCACCATTGTCCTAATTGTTGCTTGAGGATGAGCAAACACTCTAAGTTGGTATGGGAAGGGGAAGAATGGGAGGAAAATGATATCAATAGTGAAGATGAACTACAAGGTGGTAAAGTTCTTTTTCCTCTTATTTACTTCGAGTACTTTAAAGAGCATGATTGTCTTTATCTTCTCTGTATGCATGTGTGTTATGAATAGGCATAGCTTGATTACTGATTTCTAACATGTTGATGTGCCATTATGACTACCAACTTGAGTTTTGTGAATTCAAAAGCAATAAAGTATCATGATCATAAACAAACAAGGCATTAAAGAAGAATTTAGCATGAGCATACAAGTATTGGAAGGCTAGTATGATTAACTATTGCTTAATTGCATTAGATATTTGACAAACCATTATTTTATGATTTATATTGTGTTTAATTGAGTGGTTTTTATCAATCTTCTACCTACTTATTCATATGATTTGCATGATTTTACAATTCCTTCCTAGTTAAGTTCTATGGTTGAAAACTTGCTTCCTAGAGATCTTTTATTTGTGTATTTTAATTCTCCTTTATACCATTCGATGTTGTGATCCTTGTGTTAAGTATTTCAGGCCTTATAGGGTAGGAATGACTTAGAGAATGGAGAGGAAGCTTGCAAAAATGGAAGGAACACAAGAAACTAAGGAGATGACCAGCGAACAGCGACGCGAGCGCGTGCCTCACGCGAACGCGTGGAATGGAGAAAATCGCAGCGACGCTAGCGCGTGTCTGACGCGAACGCGTGGATTGGAGTCTGCACGAATGACGTGAACGCGTGGACGACGCGTACGCGTGACAAGAAAAATAGATGAATGACGCGAAAGTATGGACGACGCGTACGTGTGACATGCGCGATCTACAGAAATAACAGAATACGCTAGGGGCAATTTCGGGCCGCGTTTTGACCCAATTTTCGGCCCAAAAACACAGAATAAAGCCAGGGAACATGCAGAGACTCAACACGCATCCATACACATTGAGATACATTGATATTAGGATTACTTTTAGTTTTAGATCTGAATCTAGATTCGCTTTATATTGATAGTTTATGCTTTTACTTTGGATTTTGGATGTTGAAGAGTCAACCTCCATTGAAGTTACTACTTTAGTTTGTTTCCTTATTCCTTTACTCTTTTCAGTTGATCATTGACCCTATTCAGATAATTATGTTGCATTTTGGATTTATTAATATATAGAGTTACCTTTACTTTTAATTAATTATTAATTATCTATTTTATTTTATTTAATTCATTATGTCTTCTTATACTTTTTCTGAGTATTAAATCCATGTCAATGGAGTAGACTTTCTACTTGACATGGGGGTTGATTAAGAGGAGACACTTGAGTTGGAATGCTCAAGTGCTTAGTTAAATTGGACGTTGTTGGCTAATTCTGTATCTACTAACGCTAGACCTTCCCAAGGGAGAGGATTAGGATTTGCGGATAAGAGTTAGCTCAATCACTTGACTTTCCTTTATTTAGTAAGTGTTAACTAAGTGAAAACAACAACCTCTTTACACTACACTTGAGAAGATTCGAACAAGGATAGAACTTCCAATTAATCATTCCCCCAGTCAAGGCCTTTTTATATTAATAATAATTCTTAGTTTTATTGCTTTCATTTATGATTATTGCTCACTACTCAAACTCAAACTCTTTCGAAAATTTCTGATTAATAAATTAGCACCCTTTTCTGCAACTCGTTGGGAGACGACCTGGGACTCATACTCCTAGTATTTTTTATTCTAAATTTTTTGTGACATCCTTTTTAAATTGGTGAGGCGAATTTTAGCTGGTTAAGGGCTATACTTGCAACGCTGTTCTCTTATTAAAATTCTCTTAATTGGTCTAACTTCTGCCACGATCCAGTTTTTGGCGCCGTTGCCAGAGAGTTGCAATAGTGTGCTAGATTATTAATTAGTGTACATATTTTTATTTTTATTTGCATATTTTATTTTTATTTCTGTTACCATGAGCTATATGTTTTTCTCCTTGAATGACGCGTTCACTGCCTGATCCGAGCTTAGCCGCTTTTGATCCTGAAATTGAAAGAACACTTTCACGTATTAGGCGAGCTCGATGTCGGTTAGCCTCTGAGGGTGGTGAAGTGATTGTTATCGATTCACCAGTCTCATCTGAGGGCGAATCTGAACCACCATCTGAGAGCGAGACAAGCTCCTTTACTACTGATTCAGTTGATTCATGTGCAGGTAACATGGCAGCACCTAGGAGGATTACTCTCCAGGAGGCAGGAGCCCCAGACTTCACCCTGCAACCGTATCAAGTGCATCATCTAAATCTGGCTGCAGATTTTAAACTGAAGACTGTACTAATCAACTTGATGCCCAAATTTCATGGCTTACCTGCTCAGGAGCCTATCAAGCACCTTAGGGATTTCCAGACAGCCTGTTCTACTGTTAGGCATCATGGTGCAGATGAAACCTCTATTCTGGTAACTGCCTTCCCATTTTCTCTTGATGGAAAGGCGAGAGAATGGTACTACACTCAACCCGAAGCGACTGTTACCAACTGGGATACACTCAGGAGAGAATTTTCAGAAAAATACTTTCCAATTGAAGTTACTGATAGATTGAGGAAAGAGATTTCAATGATTATTCAAGGCAAATCCAAGACTCTCTACGAATATTGGGAGCGCTTCAACAATCTCCTGGACGCATGCCCCCACCACATGATTGACAAGTTGGTGTTGATCAACTACTTCACACAAGGCATGAAGCCTCAGGATAAGACCACATTAGATGGTGCGAGTAATGGTTCCCTGAAAAAGTACAAGACTACAGATGAAGCATGGCAATTGATCGCCGGCCTGGCTGAGTCTGCTCGAAACCACAAGCATAGGAACAACCATCCCAAGGCTGTTGTCGAGGTTTCCTCTGGCGTTGAGACTACTGCTCTTACCCAGAGTATATGTGAAATGACCAACCTACTGAAACAGATGCAGTTAAATCAACAACAAGCACATAAAGCTTAGCCTCCCCTACCACTACAAAGCCAACAGTTGGTTCCACAAAGAGTATGCGGGATCTGTGCTGATTATAGTTATTATACTGATGAATGTCTGTAACTCCAACAGGAAGACAACACTGTGGCAGCCACTCATAACTTCTGTGACCGCCCAAATCAAGGATACAATCAACAAGGCGGCAACTACAACCAAGGTGGAAACTATAACCAAGGATGGTAAGACAAATCCAACCAAGGTTGGAGGGACAGCTATAATAGAGGAGGCAGACATAACAATGGAAACCAGAGGTGGAATAACAACAACAGACAGCAGAATCAGAACCAGCCTTACAGAGCACCTCACCTAAGACAGTCCCAAGGACCCCATCACAACCAACAACAAGTTCCCCAGATCACATATCCTAATTCCTCATCAAATGATGAGATGTTTCGTTCTCTTGCACAAGGACAACAAGATATGCAGACACAGCTAAACTTTACTTTAAATGGTCTGACTGCCACTTTACAAGCTCTCGCCTCCCGAATAGATTCATTACCTAATTCCACACATCAACCTTCAAGCTCCAGTGGAATTCCTTCTCACCCCTACCTAATCCCAAAGGCGGCATCAATGCCATTACTTTGAGGTCCGGAACCACACTGCAAGAGAGGAACCATGAGGAGCCAAGCCTACCAGAACACACCCCAACTAAGAATGTAATAGAAGTGGAAGATGCTGAAGAGGAAGAGGACGTACAAGACATAGTTGAAGAAGAAGCAGTTCAACCATAGAATGAAGCACCAAAGGATGCAGAGGCTACAAGTAATGCCCTTCCTATCCCATTTCCACAACTTGCAAGAAAGCCCAGAAAGCAGATGGAACTTGATCCCAAAATGGTAGAAATATTCAAAAAGGTTGAGGTAATTGTTCCCCTTTTTGATGTCATTTAACGGGTACCTAAATACGCAAAGTTTCTAAAAAATTTGTGCATACATAAAGATAAAATTAATAAATTAGAAACTATTCCTTTAGGTACTTCTATATCTGCTTTAATGGGAGATATACCTGAAAAATGTAGTGATCTAGGTCCATGTATGGTTAACTGTACCATAGGAGGTGTAATATTTTCTGACTGCATGTGTGATTTAGGAGCGTGTGTTAGTATAATGCCATTATTTATATATGATACTTTGAGGATCCCTCCCTTAAAAAGGTCGGCAACTCGTTTTGTGTTAGCAGATAAAAGCATTATTACAGTAGTTAGAATTGCTGAAGATGTATTAGTAAGCATTAAGGGGCTCACATTTCCTATTGACTTCTATATCCTGGAAATGCCCCCTAATGACTCAGGAAGACCATCATCAATCCTGCTTGGAAGACCATTCCTGAAGACTTCAAAGTTCAAGCTGGATGCATTCTCAGGAACTTACTCCTTTGAGATAGATGGAAGAACAGTGAGTTTCAGTTTAAATGAAGCTATGAAGCACCATCCGGAAGATCATTCTATCTTCCAGTGCGACATTATTGATGAAACTGTAGCTGAAGTTCACCAAGAAGAAATAGAAGAGAAGCACATGGAGCAAGGTCCAAGTGTGGGGACACCCTCTAAACATAATGAAGACCCTTTGCCATTATCACTAGCCCTAAATGATCCAGAGCCTAGCCAAGAGCCTAAATCAGAATTGAAGCCCCTTCCTCCACACCTCAAGTATGCTTACCTTGAGGATAATAAGAAATTTCCAGTTATCATTGCAAGGGAACTCACTTCTCAACAAGAAGAGCAACTGCTCAGTGTGCTGAGAAAACATAAGAAAGCAATTGGATGGAGCTAGGCGGATATAGTAGGCATCAGTTCCCAAGTTTGTGAGCATAGAATATTCTTAGAAGAGGAAGCAAAGCCTGTCCGTCAGTCTCAAAGAAGATTGAATCCCACCATCTTAGAAGTTGTCAAGAAAGAATTAACCAGACTACTTGAAGCAGATATCATTTACCCCGTCTCAGATAGTAAATGGGTCAGTCCAGTACAAGAGGTGCCCAAGAAGTCTGTAGTCACAACAATAAAGAATGAGCATGGAGAGCTCCTGACAACTAGAGTGCAGAATTCATGGAGAGTTTGCATTGACTATAGGCGTCTCAACCAAGCCACTCGCAAGGATCATTACCCCTTGACATTCATTGATAAGATGCTTGATCGCCTGTCAGGTAAATCCCATTACTGCTTTTTAGACGGTTATACAGGCTACTTTCAAATTCATATAGCTCCTGAAGATCAGGAGAAGACCACTTTTACTTGTCCCTTTGGAACATATGCATATAAGAGAATGCCTTTTGGCTTATGTAATGCACCTGCTACTTTCCAAAGATGCATGATGAGTATCTTTTCAGATCTTATTGAAGACTGTATGGAAGTTTTTATGGATGATTTTAGCGTATATGGTGATTCATTTAGCCTTTACTTGGATAGTTTATCTAGAGTATTAGACAGGTGTGTTAGTACAAACCTTGTGTTAATTTTGAGAAATGTCACTTTATGGTAAAACAAGGAATTGTACTAGGACATGTTGTGTCTAATACTGGTATTTCTATAGATCCAGCAAAGGTAGATGTCATTTCTAGTTTACCTTACCCCTCCTCTGTGAGGGAAGTCCGTTCGTTCCTTGGCCATGCAGGTTTTTACAGGAGATTCATTAAGGACTTCAGTAAGGTAGCATTGCCTTTATCCATATTGCTGCAGAAAGATATTGAGTTCGAGTTCAGTGAAGATTGTATGCAAGCGTTTGATAAGCTGAAGATCGCCCTGACTCAAGCTCCAGTTGTGAGAGGACCAGACTGGAGCTATCCATTTGAAATTATGTGTGATGCTTCCAACCATGCAGTAGGAGCGGCGCTGGCTCACCGCAAAGGTAAGGATCCTTTTGTAATTGCTTATGCGTCTAAGACTTTAGATGCTGCTCAATCTAGTTACACTACTACTGAAAAAGAGCTTCTTGCTATTGTTTTTGCTCTGGATAAATTCCGAGCCTATTTTCTTGGTACTAAGGTAGTAGTGTACTCAGACCATGCAGCTCTAAAATATTTATTAGCTAAAAAGGAGTCCAAACCAAGGCTAATACATTGGATACTGCTGCTGCAAGAATTTGATTTAGAAATTAAGGATAGGAGTGGTAACCAGAATTTAGTGGCAGACCACTTGAGTCGCCTTGAGCACATTAAGGATGACTCTACTCCTATAATTGATACTTTCCCATTCGATAGCTTACATGCAATATCCAAAGTAGTTCCTTGGTATGCACCTGTAGCTAATTATCTAGTTAGCCACACTTTTCCTCCAAATTTCACTAAGCATCAAAGAGATAAGCTGAAAAGCGAGTCCAAATATTATATATAGGATGACCCATATTTATGGAGGTGTGGTGCTGACCAGGTAATTAAACGGTGTGTGCCTCAATTAGAATTCCAGTCCATCTTAGAGGCTTGCCACTCATCTGAGAGTCACAACTAGAAAATGAATTAATACAAACAGATTTACAGACAGATTTAGTCTTTATTACAGACGAATTTTTGGTTACCGACGAAATTACCGACGAATTTTGTCCCTCTGTAAAAGCCCCGTCAGAAATTATTTACCGACGGATTTTTACCAGTTACCGACGGATTTTCCCTCTATAAATTCTCCATCCATTTCCCGAAGAGGACGAACTTTCTGACGGATTTTCTGTCTGTAATTACAGATGGATTTCCCGACGAATTTTCTGTCTGTAATTACAGACGGATTTTCTGACGGATTTTTCGTCTGTAATTATAGACGGATTTTCCGACAGATTTTCTGTCTATAATTACAGATGGATTTTCAAACGGATTTTCCGTCTGTAATTACAGACAGATTTTCCAACAGATTTTTCGTCTGTAATTTGAACTTTGGAAAATCATCTCACACTCTGATTACAGACAGAAAATCCGTCTGTAAATCCGTCAGTAAGTTAAAATATAATTTTTTTTAGATTTTTTCATTGCAAAATAAACTTATTTTCATACAAAATAAATATAAATTTAATACAAATTTTTATCTAATTTGTATTTGAATATTTATATTATTTCAAAAAATAAACAAATTCATCGTATTATCAAATTAAAAGAAAAGTATTATAAACAAACAAGTCAATATAATTCAAAACACAAACAAATTGATACATCAACTATAATTCAAAACAAATACCATTGAAAAAAAGAAAATATGTAAAATCTGTACCGTGACATACACTAATGGTGTAAAAAACAATCTGCTCTTGTAGCTAACCACTATCAGAATTGCCTAAATATAAACATAAACCTAGTCTAAAATTAAGGCCAAACTGAGTTAAAGTTGTTCAATTCTTCTAAGATCCATTCAATGTTTTCTCTTTCTCCTGGCGACTTGTTCAATTCTTCTAAGATCCAAACTGCATAAGCCAAACAATTTTCAATTAAAAATCATAATCCATTTGTAGGAGATCAGATAAACATATTATAAAAAGAGAAATAGGTTCAAATTTTGAAAGTCAAATAATTTCCAAGACAATTGCAGTTCACAATAATTCAACCTATGTAAAAACAGTGTTATAACTAAAGCAGTAAAGTACCACAAATAAAACAATTAAAAAAATGAATAAACATATTACCAATAAATTCTTACACATTGTGCAATAACTGTGACATGTTCCATTTGTAGTTCTCTTACAATGCATGTCTGTGCTAAATGATATTTACTAGATTAGACAAGGGTATTAAGTTTAGTAATCATGATTTGGAATTAAGGAGCTATAGACATTACCTAATGGATAAAACGAATCGGTTAGATTAGAGCTTGCCTCAGATATGGTAACTTTGTTAGGCCTATTGTGAAATCCAAAACAAACATTAGGATCTTCATTTTCCTGCCAAAAATCCATGTCATCAGTCACAATATTTAACCAAGAAACAAAAAGAGTAAAAGAAATTAAACACTTTACTAAGAAAATAAATAAATAGATAAATTAATATATAAAAAGAATTATTACAGATTTGAATGAGCAAATATTCTGCTAATATACTTGCAGATATTCTCAATACTCTGCCATAATATCCAACCAATTACATTCACAGCTACACATTTTACAACAAGTAATTAATTGTTATCCATCCAATAATACAAAATGAAATGGGCTCTTCAATATGAACTTTACTTCCGAATACATCTTAGGGAATCCAGTTTCAAAATATCTTAAAACTTCTTTTCTAGCTTCTACCTCCTTTGACCACCATAGCATAACCACTCTCTTACATTGAACATAGGCATACTAAGTCAGAAACATTTGACAGCAGAAAGTTTCAAAAGAAAGCACTCACTTTTTTGACATACCTCCTTATTTGTGAACCGTAAAATCCAACTCAATATTCTCGGGACAGCATCAATCAAGGTTTTCCGAACATCACTTTCATTTACTGCAATGTTCACATGCAGAGGAATTAATACTCTCCATGAAGTATTTGAGTGGAAAATCTCAATAACTACATCAAATAAAATTTCCTCCTGATATATTCCACACTTGAGGTGCATAATGTAATACATGATACATATATAGACACAATACTACAAATTCACACCTCCACAAGCATACAGACTCTCAATGTTCCTAAGTAATACCACTTCTGTGTAACCTTCCAAGAAGTCAATAGATGGATTGTCTTCTGTAAGCCCAGCCTACACCAATGAACCAAAAAGCATCACTCAAAGAAGAAATATAAATGTGAAGAAGAAAAAAAAAGAACCAGAATCTTTATAACTTAATCATTAGGATGAGAAAACAGATAGATAAAAACGATACAATATGAATTTTATAGACCTGAAAAATTTGGTGAAGCAAGGTTCCAGTCAATGCTGCAGTAGAATACTCATTGCATTTTAGCCTCTCATCTAAGACAGTTCTCCTAAGGCAACCAAAACTGCCAGCAACCTGGAAGTTAGCAATAAACACAAATATGAGCAAGCACACAAATATTTCTCTGAATATAGGGGCATTCACCTCAGATAATTAAAACTGAAAGGGCTTTAAATACGCCATAGGATAAAATAAATAAATAAATACACCAAAACAATTGAACATGGAAATAAATTGATAGACCCAGAATATAAGGATCAATAATTTCTTATATGAAGGAAAATCTTGTAACATGAGAGCTGCTTAATTGGAGATTGTAAGACACCAAATAAATTTTGACTAAATAATAATATGGCATAGTAAATTTAGGAGGAAATCAAAAGATAACTACCCTTGTTCCAGACAGCAGAATATCTGGGTGCACAATCAAGAAATTATTTTCATGGCCTATATCACAACTTCAGAGTAGCTCAGAGTAATTGGATTGGTGTCAAAATCCACACTTTGTTCTGGATTTATCCTTTTCAAGCCTAATTTACTCATTGAAGGTAGAGCTTTTGCAGAAGCCTTGGGAGTTGGTGAAGTAAGCAATTCGTCAACCTTGTCATATTTATCCCGAAAAGTCTGCAAACTTCATTGTGTCTTGGGGCTGGATGCTGACAGGAGTCTGCTTCTTCATAGGAGCATGTTTTTTGTTTCCCACCTTGACATCATTGGAGTTGGAGCTTTGACCCGTCTGTCCCAACTTCCTACTTGAACCAAGTACATTCTTCTGCTGTCTTGAATCTTGAACCAAGTACATTTTTCCAAAGCATTACCTCTAGCCTGAAATGAAAGAACAACTCGATTAAGATAAAAAAAAAACTATAAAATACTGCACAAAATGAACCACTCTCTATGTGACGTTAAGATGAGTAAGTTCAGTGCAGAATGAGTCAAACTTAAAGCTGATATCAAAATCTCTATTCTGAAATTCTGTGTTTTGTTTCTGGTAACTGTCTCAAGAACAAAAATCAGAGATAGAAATACACTGATTCCAAACTTGAACCACTCTCACAAGCCAAGAAAGGATAAAAGAAAACACAGCTGATTAAGTTTAAAGCATACCTTATCAAACACAAGCTTATCAAACAAAGGTGCTGCTTTGTATTATGGAAGACCCTTCTCTAGATTTCTCAACTTGCTGTTGTTAGAGTCAAGATTAGTTTACATATGAATTGGTAATTAAAACTGTCAAAGAGATTAATTAGTGATAAAAAAATACTAGCTATATGCATAATGAAACAATGGTAGTTTGGAATATATATATATATTAACTAGTGGTAAAACATACTAGTTATATGCATAATGAAACAATGTGGCAAGAACAGGTTGAATATGGTGGGAGGTATGAAACATGCTAAAATGGTAAAGAGTAGAGTTCTGAAACCAGATTGCTAATGGACACACATGTCAGAATGCCAATAATAAAACAATTTTGCTGCTTTTTTACAACCAATTTTGCTATGCAATGAAACCATACACTTACCATCAAACTGCTCAAAGAGATCCTTGCTGTTCTTTGCCACATCTTCCTCTACTGCAACACGAGCAGAATTGATCTCCATGTCATGTTGTTCATTGCTATTAGAAGCATTACTGTACACAAGTGATTGATATTGCATCAATTGATCACAAAAGTATTAGTTTAAGAGCGGATTACGACTGAATGAAGCACATTTTCAATAAGCATGGGCATAAAATAGGACATATTATTTGGGAAATAAAAACTAGGACATATTATTTGAAAACAATTAAAGATATTTAAGTGAATAAAAAAAACAAATAAACAAAATTTCGTGCTCACAGCCTCACACTCACTCCACACACAGATGAGTAGAGATTAGAGAAGTTTCTGCACAGACACAAGAATCCAGTGTGACTTTGATACCACAAATCTCCAGTTTCTTGGGAAGCAACTAATACAATCCATTAACTTTTTCCTCACATGAAGTAAGAAGCCTTCTCATAAGATAATAGTTTCTCAATTCTGGCATTCTAATGATCACTTCATGAGTTACCTAACATGATTCCTTACATTGGGAGAACCCTTTAATTTGTTTGGTTCATAGAAACCACCATACATCATTGTCAGCAATGACTACTAAGCCTTTTGGTGATTAATAGTTGTAAATAAGCATACAGCTAAGAAGGTTCTGAGTACAGACATTTTTAAATGTATCAAACAGTAAGGGTTTTGCAAGTTGATGTGGACTCATTATCTCAATTGGTAAAAATATGGTTTTAGAAGAAACTAGTATGATTTTACTCCTTATAAATCAGATTACAAAGAAATAATTTCAAATACAAATACAGTAGTTCAGGGAGTGAAAATTTAGAGAGAGAACCAACCCAGGCTACAAGCAAGCAGAAGGCAATAGGATTATTACTCAATAGCTGATAGAGCTTATTTGTCTGCATAAACAGGATTATTACTCAACAGCTCAGAAAGACAAAAATGTACAACTGAACAATGGCAATAGCCAAACAAAGAACCGAACTTGCGAAATTTCCATTCAATTGAACCATCAGTGCCATTTTTACTAATGCAAAAAGTTAATTACCTCAACTTCCTTCATGCAAGAAGTAGCCTTCTAAACCTGCTCACTCTCCCAGCCTTCGATGATAGCATTTTTTCTCTTGAATCTGTTGTTAATCTTTGCAATCTTATTGTTCTGCCATGCTGATATCTTGGCATTAACCTCCTCCTTCTTCACCCTTTGCACTGAAACCTCTTCAACTACTTGATGATGATGATGTTTATGTTGATGTTGATGTTGATGATGGCCACTACTAGAAGCTGCACCACCACTACTAGAATATAAACTCATGAACCTGCACCACCACTACTAGAACCTGCACCACTGCTGTTAGGCTCTGATTCCACCTTCTATGGGTTAATTCTAGTTCAGATTTTGGTAGGGTTTTTATGATTTAGGAAAATTTGAAGTGGTTTATGAGTTGGAAAAAGAAAAGATTATGTTAACAAAAAAGAAGAAAAAGAAATTCATAGATCAGATCAAGCTATCATAGATCGGAAAACCTAGCTAAGAATATATGTCACAGAAAACATGGAAACTTGAATATATGGATACAATAGTTGTTGAAAAGATAACTTGTGTGGCAGAGAGAGCACTGCGACGATGGCGATGAAGGGGGCAGACGTGCGACGAAAGCGGCAGAGAGGGCTCTGCAACGATGTGACGAAGGGAGCTACGCGATGCCAATGGCGCCGGAGGGGCTCGTGCGATGCGACCGGCACCGACAGCAGAAGAAAGAAGAAGTAGCTCATTGACGCCTTGACAGAGAGAGGAGAAGCTCGTTTGATAATGTGTGGTGTGAATAGAGCTCAATAGGGTGGGGATTTAACTCAATATTACCGACGAAAAATTTTAAATTACAGACGGATTTTTTGTCTGTAATAATTTAATAAACTGTAGTGTTTTGTCCATTTAATTACAGACGGATTTTCTGTCTGTAATCATTTTTCACGAAAAAAATTAATTTTGCCGACAAAATTACAGACAGATTCTTTTTTCCGTCTGTAATTTATGCTAATTCATTTTTTTTGTTTTCCGAAAAAAATCCCTCTGAAATTCCGTCTGTATTTCCATGGGATAAAATCCGTCGGAAATATCCGTCTATAATAACTAATTTTCTAGTAGTGAGTGGAGGATATTTTGGCCCTCAAAGAACAGCTAGAAAAATTCTAGACTATGGATTCTGGTGGCCTACTCCTTTTAAAGACGCTGCTGAATTTTGTAAATCTTGTTCCCCTTGCCAAAGGTTTGGTAATATATCCAAAAGGGATGAGATGCCTCAATAGATTATGCTTTTCTGTGAAATTTTTTATGTTTGGGGCATTGACTTCATGGGTCCATTTCCAAATTCTAATGGTTATTTTTATATACTGTTAGCTGTAGATTATGTTTCTAAATGGGTGGAAGCAATTCCTACCCGTACTGATGATGCTAACACTATTGTTTCCTTTGTTAGAAACCATATTATTTGTCGCTTTAGATCACCACGAGCAATCGTGAGCGATCAAGGCACTCACTTTTGTAACAGGAGACTAACAGGATTACTGAAGAAGCATGGGATAGTTCACAAAGTAGCAACAGCTTACCACCCCCAGACCAATAGGCAAGCAGAAGTCTCTAACAGAGAAATTAAGCATATTCTGGAGAAGATAGTAAAACCTCATAGAAAGGACTGGAGTGCACTCTGGGCATATAGAACAGCGTACAAGACACCCATTGGGATGAGCCCCTTCCGCTTGGTATACGAAAAGGCTTGCCACCTTCCAGTGGAGGTGGAACACAAGGCTTTCTGGGTTGTGAGGGAGTGCAACATGAATTTTGAGGAAGCTGGTGCTGAAAGGAAGCTGCAACTAGCAGAACTGGAGAACCTTCGCCTAGAAGCATATGACAACTCCAGGAGATACAATGAAAAGATGAAGGCTATCCATGACAAGCACATAAAAAGGAGAGAATTTAGACCAGAAGAGTTAGTTCTTCTTTATAACTCCAGACTAAGGCTCATACCAGGTAAACTGAGATCAAGATGGGAAGGTCCATATAGAGTAGAGAAGGCAGAGCCATATGGAGTTTTTCACCTGCGTCATCCTTCTAGCTCCAAATTCTTAAAGGTCAATGGACATTGCCTAAAGCTCTAACATGGAGAAAAAATTAAGGATCACAAAGAACTAGAGGTTTTCCTCTTGGAAGACCCACCAACAGAAGTAGAATGAGTCTGAAGAGCATCCAACTTAAGGACGTAAAAGCAAAGTGCTAGGTAGGAGACAACCCACCATGGTATGATCATTCCGTTTCAGTCTTAGTTTTATTTTACTTTATTCTAATTAATTTTTGTTAATGACTCTTCTCATAATCTCTGCATATAGATGCATATAGCCTACATTCGTATTTGCATACTGCACAAAAAAAAAGAAAAAAAAAGAGAGTACGCGACGCGTAAGCGTCGCTGATGCGTCCGCGTCATAGGTGCGTTCTGAAGAAAAGAGAATTGAACAGAAAGTCACGTAAAAGCGTGGCTGGAGGCGTGCCTTAGGCACAAATATGCCCACGCAACCGCGTCAACGACGCGTCCGCGTCATTCTGTAAAAGAGCCTCCCACACGACCGCGTCACCCACGCGACCACGTGGCCCTATAAAATCGACGTAAAGAGTTGTATGGAAGAGAGTTATGATGGAGCTGGGCTGGAATGATGCTGGAAGCACAAGCCCTATCACGCGAACGCGTGCCCCACACCTCCGCGTCATTTCTAAAATATGGCCATGCACGCGACTGCGTCACCCACGCGAACGCGTCACCCTAAATTTTGGCAAAATACACTTTAAAACAGAGAGTCGCGTGAACGCACGGCTGCACTCGCGCAAATAGCACAAATCAGGCCACACGATCGCGTGACCCACGCGTCCGTGCCACCTAAAAAATATCGTACACCACGCGTCCGCGTCACATGCGGCGTACAGATTATCCAGATCAGCCAAATATCTTATCTTTTCTTCCCCCAAATCCTAATTTTTCTTTTTCCTTCTTATTTTTTTCTTCCCCCTTCTTCCTTCTCTATTCTTTCTCACTTTTACTTTCTCCTCCCTTATTTTTCACATCCATTCTCAAGGTTCTTTTCTTTCTTTCATTCTTTACTTTTTACTTTTCCATTATTACTTTTATTTATGTTTATGTTTTCTTCTTCTTCTTCTTCTTTTCACTTTCATTATCTATATTTTCTTTTCTTTCTATGTCTTTTTATTCCTTTAATTGGTGTTAGAAATTTAATTAGGTGATTATTTACTTTTTTATTTTGCTTGTGAGCTATTGTGAAATTGTTTGACAATTAATATTACTTCTTAAAGGGTTGCTCTCATGTTCAATTTAATACTTTCAATAACATATTTACCATGCATGCTATGTGTTTGTGAGAAAACTCGTATGGAATTATGCATTATTTTAAATTTTTCTATTCTATTACTCTAATGCCTGTTTTTCACAAAACCCCTTTTATATTTTATTCATTAAATATAATTGTCAATACAAACAGGTTGTTAGTTTGAAAGGGTTGGTAATCTAAGTTGGACATTGAATGCTTGATCTATGCTACTCATGCCTTTGCCAGCATGCCAATAAACATCTTGCATTTAATTGCCATCACACGCACTTGCTATATTACCTCTGATGAACTTCTCACATGTAGTCTAGACCATGTGTTAACGACATCCTTCTTTACCGTGCATTGATTATCACCCATAATATTCGCTCCCTTGCTTAAACCCTTAGCTTTACATATTACTTTTTCTTCCCTTTTCAGGATGGCCACCAAGAAAGGTAAAGAGAAAGCTACTCCCAAACCACCAGCAAGGAGAGGAACAAAAAGAGCATTAGTGGCGGAGCTATCTTCAACAGCGGTAAAACCCTCAACAAAACGAATCAAGAGGATCATCAAGGTCGATGAAAAAGAGAAAGCCCTTCCAGCAAAGGACACTGCGTGGTTCACTAACCGCTACTGTGAGCAAATGTTCCCCATCCTGGCTGAAAGGAATTATAACAATGAGTACCTTCTTATCCTCCTGACTAACATTGCTAAATTTGTTGATCCCCGCATCGAGCGAAGACAATGGGGATTCCTACGGAGACAGCCACGGCAGGTTAACCTTTCATGGGTAGTTGAATTCTACTCTAATTTTCACATGCCAACCATGCAGTCTGTCTATGTCCGTCAGAAGCAAGTCCCTATAACAGAAGAAGCCATTCAGAGATCTTTAGATTTTCCCCCTGCTCCAGAAGGATTGGACGCATTCCAAGAAGCCTCATTCAAACGCCAGACATACTAATTTGACTGGGACACCGTTCTCAGAGTTATAGCACAACCTGGCAGCATATGGATCTACGAATACCATCGATCCCGACCTAAGGGCATATTGGCTTCAACACTCACCTTGGAGGCTCGAATATGGGCACAGATCATGCCCCATTACATCTTTCCGAGCACTCATGAGTCCTTCTTCACTGCAGACATGACTGTTTTACTCTGGTGTATCCTTACAGACCAGTACCTCAATTTACCAAGACACATACGGCATGCTATGGGACACGTACAGATCGCGGGCAACTTACCTTTCCCCGCCTTGATTTCAGATCTAGTCTCAGTAGCCAGAGTCTCCTACAGAGCTGGGGACACCAAGGCTATGATTCCACGAGATGATCAATACGTCCCTAACGGGAAGTATATCAGACCTCCAGCAGCCATTATCAACCGGAGCACAGAACCAATAGAAGATATCCCTTCTTCTTCCACATCACAAGCACCTTCAACAAACCAACTGCTCTATCAGATACTTGAGAGGCTAGACCGGCTTGACCGGAAAGGAAAGCAAAGAGAGCACCGTAACAAGCGCAGATTTACATACCTCAAGGAGCTACTTGTTGGTAACCACCCTCCTAAAGAAGACCCAGACACCTCGGACTCCACTTCATTTACCAGCACAGGGAGCTATGACGGTCCCGATGGTGGAGATGCTGCTACCAGCCCCCTTTTGTTCCCTACAGATGGCACCGAGGACGGTGCAAAGCTTTAAGTGTGGGGAGGTCGGTCAGTACCTGACTTCCGGAGGTAATTTCTTTTCCTTAAACACCAATAAATTAGGATATTTAGTTAATTTTTCTTTTGTTTAGGATAGGATAAATAGCATAGTAATAGGTTAATTGCATGCGTGTTCTATTTGGTTAGAAAATAATAAGTTTCTTTTTAAGACCCTATTTTTGAATAATTTCACTAATTTAAATCAAAATTTTTATGTTAAAACTTGTTAGAAGTTGTAATTGGAACATAGTTTAACAAGCTAAAGAACACACAACCTGTGAGACTTGAGCCTAATGACATGGTTACATTATTTAACCATAAATATTATTCTTGTGTGTTTGCTTCTCTATGATTGTAATCTTTATTTTGTTCCATCCTATATGTCCAATGTTTAATGTGTTATATGCATGCATATGATTGAGGCCATTAATTGTTTTAGCTCACTTATCCCAAAATAGCCTATCCTTCTATTTAACCTTGTTAGCCACTTTGAGCCTTTTAATCCCGTTTGTTCTATATTTTACCACATTACTAGCCTTAAGCGGAAAAACAAGTAATACCCCAAATTGAATCTTTGGTTAGCTTAAGATAGAAAGTGTGTGTCAATTGAGTATGGGAAGATTGTGGGAACATGGGTTAATAAGGGAATGTGTCATGATAAAATAATGAGAATTTGGGTACCTACTCATGTGAAACTAGAAAAATTAAAAATCCATGTGCATTGATAAGCTATGTTTATTTTCCTAGTTAAAAAAAACCCAAAAATATTCAAATAATTAAGTAATTAAATAAGGGGACAAATTTATCCCAATGCTAAGTTAAGTTAATGAAAAGATCAATGCATAAGTGATAAAAATTAAAAAAAAAAGTTAATGCATGAGTATGTAATGCAAAAGTGAGAATTCTGGGTAGCTAGACATGAATTTAAAGTATATAGAATGTGTATATAGGTAAGAGCTTAGGTTAATCAAGTATTCAATTTATAGCTCACTTAACCACATATATCCTCACCCTTACCTTAGCCCCATTACAACCTTGAAAAGACCTCATGATGTTTGCATTGGTACATTAAATATTGTTGATTGGTTAGGTGAAAAACAAAGTTTAGAAAGCATGATTAAAGAAGGATAGAGTGATTACCCTATACACTAGAGTTACTAGAGTGCATATACACCATCAGTGAGGGTTCAGTGCTTAATTCTATGTTCCCTGCTTTCATGAGCTGTCTTCTTACAATTTTACCTATTTTTACTATATAATTTGAATTAGTGGAATTTGATTTATGTTTGTCTTGAAGAACTTATTTACTTTTAACTAAGTAGACAAGAAACATATAGTTGCATTCATATATATAGGTTGCATTGCATTGCATGAGTCTTACATTTCCCTACTCATTTATTTTATCTCCTTAAACTAAGCATGAGGACATGCTAATGTCTAAGTGTGGGGAGGTTGATAAACCATTATTTTATGATTTATATTGTGTTTAATTGAGTGGTTTTTATCAATTCTCTACCTACTTATTCATATGATTTGCATGATTTTACAATTCCTTCCTAGTTAAGTTCTATGGTTGAAATCTTGCTTCTTAGAGATATTTTATTTGTGTATTTTAATTCTCCTTTATACCATTCGATGCCGTGATCCTTATGTTAAGTATTTCAGGCTTTATAGGACAGGAATGACTTAGAGAATGGAGAGGAAGCTTGCAAAAATGGAAGGAACACAAGAAACTAACGAGATGACCAGCGAACAGCGACGCGAGCGCGTGCCTTACGCTAACGCATGGAATGGAGAAAATCGCAGTGATGCGAGCGCGTGCCTGACGCGAATGCATGGATTGGAGTCTGCACGAATGACGCGAACGCGTGGACGATGCGTACGCGTGACAAGGAAAATAGTTGAATGACGCGAATGCGTGAATGACGCGTACGCGTGACATGCGCGATCTGCAGAAATAATAGAATACGCTGGGGGCGATTTCGGGCCGCATTTTGACCCAGTTTTTAGCCCAGAAACACAGAATAAAGCCAGGGAACATGCAGAGACTCAACACGCATCCATACACATTGAGATACATTGATATTAGGATTACTTTTTGATGCCAGGGTATTTTGGCCAGTTTTACTGACCTTTTCTTTACTGTTTTAGGATAGTTTCATGCATTTTCTTAGTTAATAAGCAAGTTTTGGGTAGATAATCACTTACATCTTGATTCAAGCAAACATTGTGAATTTCATGTGATTTTATGAGAATTATGCATGAATTGAATGACAAATTGGATAATGCATGTCTCATAACTTGGATTAGAGCTTTGATGCACTTTATTTGCTTGATTTTAGGACAAAGGAAGCAAGGAAGAGCCACATTAGCAGCCACGTTAGTCCAATTAACGTGACCACTAACGTGGAATAGGAAAATTCTTGCAACGTTAATGAAAAAAGTGATTGCCAATAACGCCTTCGAAACCATCATGGCCCACGTTAATTGCCACGTTAACTACATTAACGTGGAGAGAAAGAGAGCTCCAGCGTTAGTGGTAAAAGTGAATACCACTAACGCTCCAAATTAGCAATTAGCCACGTTAAGAGTCACGTTAACTCAGTTAACATGAACTCTAATGTGGAAAGGAAGACAAAGCCAACGTTAGTGACACTCACCTTTGTCACTAACGTTGGACTAAGCCCAATTGGCCACGTTAAGAGTCACGTTAACTACATTAACGTGAACTCTAACGTGGGAGGAGCAAGGAATCGCCAACGTTAGTGACACTCACCTTTGTCACTAACGTTGGACCAAGCCACTATGAGCCACGTTAGTTGCCACGTTAATTGCATTAACGTGGAAGCTAATGTAAAGGAAAGAAATGATGAGCCAACGTTAGTGACACTCACCTTTGTCACTAACGTTGGAGATGGCAATCACCACCACGTTAATGGCCACGTTAAGACAATTAACGTGAGGAACTAACGTGAGAAGGGGCGTTTGGAGCGTTAGTGACAAAGGTAAGTGTCACTAATGCTCTCGAGGCTAAGGCATGCCCACGTTAAGAGCCACGTTAGTTATACTAACGTGGACTCTAACGTGAGAAAAGGGGGCCTAAGAGCAACGTTATTGGCAAAGGTGAACACCAATAATGCTTGCGATGGACCAAGAGGCAACGTTAGTGGTCACGTTAGTGCCACTAACGTTGAAGTTAACGTGAACCATCTTGGGCTAGGAACGTTAGTGAAAAAGGTGATTGTCACTAACGTTCTCGAACCCACATTTTCACTTAACATTAACGCCACTAACGTCCTAGCTAAAGTCTATGCCTACTTCACACTTTCTCTGCAAGTAGAGCTGAGCCCACTGAAGATTCCAAACTGCTTCAACTCAAGATTCAAAGGCCTATATCCAAAGACTTGAAGAGCCAACTAGAAGATCAGAAGAGTAGTATATATAGGAGTAGTTTTGAACTAGAGAAGAAACCTTGGGAAGCTTTTGGGCATTGAGAATCACTCTCTGTATAATTTTACTTTCTCTGCAACTTCTAGTTTTTACTTTCATAATGTATTTTCCATCTTTGCTTTCCATTCCCAGAGCTATGAACGACTAAACCCCTTTCATTGGGTTAGGGAGTGATAAACCACTATTTTATGGTTTATATTGTGTTTAATTGTGTGGTTTTATCATGATCCTTACCCACTTATTCATTAATTTAGCATGCATTTATATTTCCTTCCTGAAATTATTACATGATTGAAAACGGCTTCCTAGAGACTTTTAATTATGCATTTTAATTCTCTTTTATTCCATTCGATGATGTGATCTGTGTGTTAAGCGTTTTAGGCTTTATAAAGCATGAATGAGTTGGAGATTAGAAAGGAAGCTAGCAAAATGGAAGGAACACAAGAAATTGAGGAGATAACCAGCGAGAAGTAACGCGGCCGCAGGGCTCACGCGACCGCGCGAAAGAGGAGAAATCACAGTGACGCGGCCGCATGACTCATGCGACCGCGCGGATTGGAAAAGCACAAGCGACGCGGAGGCGTGGACGACACGAACGCGTGGTAGGGAAAAACGCGAATGATGCGTCCGCATGGATGACGCGATCGCATGATATGCGTGATCTACATAATCTGCAGAATTCGCTGGGGGCGATTTTGGACCCTATTTTGACCCAGTTTTCGGCCCAGAACAGCAGACTAGAGCCAGAGAACATTTAGAAACCAAAGACAACATTCATTCTACAGAGTTTTAGTTTTGAGATCTTGTTTTTACTCCTCCCCTAGATTTTCTCTCTAGACATTCATAGTTCTTAGGAATTACTTTTCGATTGCTCTTTGCATTGGGACACTGAGAAGAGTTATTACCTCATCAAGACTTCGTCATTATAGTTCGTTTTCTTTACTTGGCTTACTCTTCCATGTTCTTTGCTTTGTTTAATTTTACCATTGGAATATCTTTTTGGATTATTTAATATAAGGATTATCTTTATTTTTTTAATTAATTATTTTAATTTTTATTTACAATGTCTTTCTTTAATTCCTTTTCATATGCTATGAATTTTATATTCACAATGAGCGAGTAGTTCCCTAACTTGATGGGGAGTTGATTGAAGGGAACCCTTGAGTTGGAAAGCTTAAAAGAAATATTGTAATTGGGTTTATGGTTGGATTGCCTTCTAGTCACTAACACCAATCTCTTTTAATTAAGTGGATTGCAACTTGTGAACAGACGTAGCATTCCAACTTGTTTGACTTTCTCTTACCTAGTAAAGGATAACTAAACAGGACAACTTTTAATTGTCAATTAATCTTGAGAGTATTCCAACTATAATAGGGATTCCAACTAATCAACTCCCAATCAAGGCTTTTATTTACATTATTCAAATTCTCCAATTTAATTTCCTACTTACTCAACTCAAACCGTTTTGAAAACCTCTGATTAATAAAATAGCACACTTTTCTGCAACTCGTTGGGAGACGACCTGGGATTCATACTCCCAGTATTTTAATTTTAAATTTCTATGACACCTTTCTAAATTGATAAGTGGATTTCTGGCGAGTTAAGAACTATACTTGCAACGTATATATTTTAACAATTTTTAATTTGCCAATTTCTGCTACCATCAATTTTTGGCGCCGTTGCCGGGGAGTTGCAATAGAGTGCTAAAGTTATTAATTAGAATTTATTTATTTGCATTTTATTTTATTTTGCTACTATGAGCTGCATGTTTTTTCGTCAAATGACGCGTTCACTTCCTGATCCAAGCTTGCCAATATTCGATCCTGAAATTGAAAGGACTATCTCACGAATAAGGCGAGCTCAGCATCGGTTAGTCCTCTCTGAGGGCGGATCTGAAATGTCAGTTGAAGAAAAAACCAGCCCCCGTTCTACTGATTCGGTTGATTCACGTGCAGACGATATGGTAGAACCTAGGAGAATTACTATCCAGGAGGAAGGAGCCCCTGATTTTACAATGCAACTGTTTCAAGCGCATCACCCAGCGGTGGCTACAGATTTTGAAATAAAGACCGCACTGCTCAATTTGATGCCCAAGTTTCATGGCTTACCTGCTCAAGAGCCTATCAAGCACCTGAGAGATTTCCAAGCAGCCTGTTCTACTGTCAGGCGTGATGGTGCAGATGAAACTTCAATTTTGCTGAAAGCTTTCCCGTTTTCTCTTGAGAGAAAAGCAAGAGAGTGGTACTACACTCAACCCCTAGCAAATGTATCCAACTGGGATACACTCAGAAAAGAATTTTTGGAAAAATTATTTCCATCTGAAGTTACTAATAAACTGAGGAAAGACATTTCCACGATTGTTCAAGATGACAACAAGACTCTCTTTGAATACTGGGAACGCTTCAATAATCTTCTGGAAGCATGCCCCCACCACATGATTGACAAGATTGTGTTACTCAGCTATATCACACAGGGCATGAGGCCCCAAGATAAGACCACATTGGAAAGTGCTAGCAATGGGTCTATGAAGAAGTACAAGACCACTGATGAGGCATGGCAATTGATCAGCGACTTAGCTGAATCTACTAGGAACCACAGGCAGAAACAAGGCCGTTCAAAAGTCGTCGCAGAAGTATCCTCTAGCAGAGAGACTGCTGCTCTAGCTCAGAGTATCTGTGAAATGACCAACTTGCTGAAGCAGATGCAATTGAATCAACAAGTTCAGCAAGCTCAACCTCCTCCACCACAGCAAAGCCAACAGTTAGTCCCACAGAGAGTTTGCAGAATTTGTGCTGATTATAGCCATTATACTGATGAATGCTCGCAGCTCCAACAGGAAGACAACATGGTGGCATCCACTCATAACTTCTATGACCGCCCCAACCAAGGGTACAATCAAGGTGGAAATCATAACCATGGATGGCAAGACAATTCTAACCAGAATTGGAAGGACAACAATAACAGAGGAGGCAGAGACAATCAGGGAAATCAGAGGTGGAATAATAACAACAACAGGCAGCAGAACCAACCTTATAGAGCACCTCACCTGAGGCAATCCCAAGGACCACAGAATACCCAACAGCAGACCTCTCAAATTACTTATCCTTCTTCATCTCCTAATGATGAGTTACTACAATCTATTGATAGGAGACAACAGGCCATGGAAAACAACCTTAGTGCCACTCTAAATGGTCTGACCTCTGCTGTACAAGCTCTCGCCTCACAGATTGGATCAATGAATAACCCCAGTAACCAACATTTGAGCTCCACTGGAATTCTCTCTCAACCATTACCCAATCTAAAGGGAGGCATTAATGCCATCACCCTAAGGTCTAGAACCACACTGCAGAAGAGGAATCAGGAGGAGCCAAGCCCACCAGAACACGCCTCAGCTGAAGAGGTAGTAGAAATAGAAGATGTTAAAGAAGAAGAGGACATACAGGACATAGCTGCAAAAGAAGAAGCCCAACCATAGGAGGAAGCACCAAAAGGCACAGACACTGTAGAAAACACCTTTCCCATTCCATTTTCACAACTTGCAAGGAAGCCCAGGAAGCAGCTGGAACCCGATCCTAAAATGGTAGAGATATTCAAAAAGGTTGAGGTAATTGTTCCTCTTTTTGATGTTATTCAACAGGTACCTAAATATGCAAAGTTTCTAAAAGATTTATGTATACATAAAGACAAAATTAATGAATTAGAAACTATTCCTTTAGGTAGTTCCATATCTGCTTTAATGGGAGGACTACCTGAAAAGTGTAGTGACCTAGGTCCTTGTATAGTTAGTTGTACTATTGGTGGTGTAGTAATTTATGATTGCATGTGTGATTTAGGAGCATGTGTTAGTATAATACCTTTGTCTATATATGATATTTTGAGGCTCCCTCCCTTAGCAGCTCGTTTTGTGTTAGCAGATAAAAGCATTATTACAGTGGCTGGAGTTGCTGAAGATGTTTTGGTGAACATTAAAGGGCTTACATTTCCCACTGATTTTTATATCTTGGAGATGCCCCATAATGACTCAGATAAGCCATCATCAATCCTACTTGGAAGACCATTCCTGAAGACATCAAAATTCAAATTGGATGCTTTTTCAGGAACATACTCTTTTGAAATAGATGGCCGAATAGTAATCTTCAATCTAAATGGAGTCATAAACAACCCTCCAGAAGATCATTCTATCTTCCAGTGTGATGTCATAGATGAAACTGTAGCTGAAGTTCACAAGGAAGAGTTAGAAGAGAGGCACACTGGACAAGGTCCAAGTGTTAGGACCCTCTTAACTGACAATGAGGGCACTTCGGCATTTTCACAAGCTCCAGACAATCCAGAGCCTGCCCATGATCAGAAGTTGGAATTAAAACCTCTTCCTCCACATCTCAAATATGCTTATCTTGAAGATGAGCAGAAGTTTCTAGTTATCATTGCAAGGGAACTCACTTCTCAATAAGAAGAGCAGTTACTTGATGTACTGAGGAGGCATAAGAAGGCAATTGGGTGGAGTTTGGCAGACATAGTAGGCATCAACCCTCAAGTATGTGAGGACAGAATATTTTTAGAAGAGGGAATGAGACTTGCCCGTCAACCCCAAAGAAGATTGAATCCCACTATCCTGGAAGTCGTCAAAAAGGAAGTGACCAGACTGTTGGAAGCAGGTATCATCTATCCCATTTCAGACAGTGAATGGGTTAGCCCAGTACAAGTGGTGCCCAAG
This sequence comes from Arachis hypogaea, assembly GCF_003086295.3. Lineage (NCBI taxonomy): Eukaryota > Viridiplantae > Streptophyta > Magnoliopsida > Fabales > Fabaceae > Arachis > Arachis hypogaea. The sequence continues at coordinate 112,515,176 of NC_092046.1, forward strand.
AAGTCTGGAGTCACTACAGTGAAGAATGAGCATGGAGAGCTCATAGCAACTAGAGTTCAGAGCGCTTGGAGAGTCTGCATTGATTACAGGCGTCTCAACCAAACCACCCGTAAGGATCACTACCCACTTCCATTCATTGATCAAATGCTGGATCGCCTGTCAGGTAAATCACATTATTGCTTTTTAGATGGTTACACAGGTTATTTCCAGATTCATATAGCTCCTGAGGATCAGGAAAAGACCACTTTTACATATCCTTTTGGGACTTATGCTTACAAGAGAATGCCCTTTGGCTTGTGCAATGCACCAGCTACTTTTTAAAGGTGCATGATGAGTCTTTTCTCTGATCTTATTGAAGACTGTATGGAGGTTTTTATGGACAATTTTAGCGTTTATGGTGATTCTTTTAGCCTTTGCTTAGATGGATTATCTAGAGTATTAGATAGATGTGTTAATACAAACCTTGTATTAAATTTTGAAAAATGTCACTTTATGGTAAAACAAGGGATTGTACTAGGACATGTGGTATCTAATAATGGAATTTCTGTAGACCCAGCAAAGGTGAATGTTATTTCGAGTTTACCTTACCCCTCCTCTGTGAGGGAGGTCCGTTTATTCCTTGGCCATGCAGGTTTTTACAGGAGATTCATAAAGGACTTCAGTAAGGTAGCACTCCCCTTGTCCAGATTACTACAGAAAGATATTGAGTTCGAGTTCAGTGAGGATTGCACACAAGCGTTTGATAAGCTGAAGACCGCCCTGACTCAAGCTCCAATTGTGAGAGGACCAGACTGGAGCCAGCCGTTTGAAATCATGTGCGATGCTTCCAACCATGCAGTAGGAGCAGCGGTAGCTCAGCGTGAAGGTAAGGATCCTTTTGTTATAGCTTATGCGTCTAAGACTTTAGACGCTGCCCAGTCCAATTATACTACTACTGAGAAAGAGCTTCTTGCTATTGTTTTTGCTCTGGATAAATTCCGAGCTTATTTACTTGGTACTAGAGTAGTAGTGTATTCGGACCATGCAGCTTTAAAGTATCTATTAGCTAAAAAGGAGTCCAAACCAAGGCTTATACGTTGGATACTGTTATTACAAGAATTTGATTTAGAAATAAAAGATAGAAGTGGTAACCAGAATTTAGTGGCAGACCACTTGAGTCGCCTTGAGCACGTTAAGGATGATTCTACTCCTATAGATGATAATTTTCCATTTGATAACATGTAAGCAGTATCTGAGGTAGTCCCTTGGTATGCACCTGTAGCTAATTATCTAGTTAGCCGCACATTTCCTCCAAACTTTTCTAAGCATCAAAGAGACAAGCTGAAAAGCGAGTCTAAATATTATATATGGGATGCCCTATATTTATGGAGATGTGGCGCTGATCAGGTAATTAGACAGTGTGTGCCTCAATCAGAATTCCAGTTTATTTTAGAGGACTGTCACTCATCTGAGAGTGGAGGACATTTTGGCCCTCAAAGAACAGCAAGAAATATCTTAGACTGTGGATTCTGGTGGCCTACTCTTTTTAGAGACGCTGCCGAGTTTTGTAAATCTTGTCTCCCATGCCAAAAATTTGGTAATATATCCAGGAGGGATGAAATGCCTCAAAAAATTATGCTTTTCTGTGAAATTTTTGATGTTTGGGGCATTGACTTCATGGGTCCATTTTCAAATTCTAATGGTTATTTTTATATATTGTTAGCAGTGGATTACGTTTCCAAATGGGTGGAAGCAATTCCTACCCACACTGATGATGTTAACACTATTGTTTCCTTTGTGAGAAACCATATTATTTGTCGCTTTGGATCACCACGGGCAATCGTGAGCGATCAAGGCACCCATTTTTGTAACAGGAGACTAACAGGATTAATGAAGAAGCATGGGATAATTCATAAGGATGCGACAGCATACCATCCTCAGACCAATGGGCAAGCCGAGGTGTCAAACAGAGAGATAAAGCGTATCTTGCAGAAGATAGTCAAACCTCATAGAAAAGACTGGAGCACCAGGCTACAAGATGCACTCTGGGCATATAGGACAACATACAAAACACCCATTGGGATGAGTCCTTTCCGCTTAGTTTATGGAAAAGCTTGCCATCTCCCAGTTGAAGTAGAGCACAGAGCCTTTTGGGCAGTCAAGAAGTGCAACATGGGAATTGAGAAAGCCAGAGCTGAAAGGAAGTTACAACTGCAAGAACTGGAGAGCCTTCGCCTAGAAACTTATGAGAACTCAAGACTATACAAGGAGAAGATGAAGGCTGTACATGATCAGCACATCAAGAAAAAAGAGTTCCAACCTGGAAATTTAGTCCTCCTTTACAAATCTCGACTGAGGCTCATGCCAGGTAAGTTGCGATCAAGATGGGAAGGTCCATACAGAGTAGAGAAGGCCAAACCGTACGGAGTTTATCACCTAAGTCATCCTTCAAGTTCTAAACTTATCAAAGTTAATGGACAACGCCTGAAGCTATACCATGGCGAGAATATGCAGAAAAATAAGGAGCTTGAGATCTTCCTCTTGGAAGATCCCTACATAGCAGAAGATTGAGCTAGTGGAGCGTCCAACTTACGGACGTTAAAGCAAAGTGCTAGGTGGGAGACAACCCACCATGGTATGATCGTTCTTTTCTTTATTTTTAGTTTTTCTATTCAATAACTCTTCTCTTTATTAGTACATTTCGTGTATCTGCATTTGCATATTCTTATTATTTCTAAAAAAAAAAAAGTGTCACGCGACGCGACCGCACCAGCGACGCGTCCGCGTCGCAAGGAGAGGGGAGAAAATAAAAACGAACAGAGAGTCACGCTGGAGCGTGGCTGGAGGCGTGCCAGTGGCACAAATCGTCCCACGCGACTGCGTCACCGACGCGTCCGCGTCACATGGGAATAATGGCCTCCTACGCGACCGCGTGACCCACGCGGCCGCGTGCCCTGATTTTCGACGTAAAAAGGGTGCACAACGAATTATTGTGCACGAGTGGTGCTGGATTGGTGCTGAACGCACAATTCTATCCACGCGGACGCATGGCTCACGCGTCCGCGTCCTTCCCTTCTGAAGCCCACTCACGCGATCGCATGCCCTACGCGATCGCGTCACCCCAAATTTGGCAAATATATCAATTCGAACAGAGAGTTGTGCAGGCGCGAAGCTACACTCGCGCCAAAAGCACAACATGGGTCAGGCGACCGCGTGATCAACGCGACCGCGTCACCTTACTTGAAGCGCCATCGCGCGAATGCGTGCCCCACGCGGCCGCGTCGCCTGCGCCGCACAGCTCAAACTTAATTGCCAAAATATCTTATCTTCCCCTTCTCCAAATCCTAATTTCTCTTTTCCCTCCTTATTTCTTCCTTTTCCCTTCTTCCTTCTATCTCCCCTTTCTCTCTCTCTCTCTTTCACCTCCATTAACAAGGTTTTATTTTCTTCTTCCCTCTTTCCTTTTCTATCATTCTTCTTATTTTATATGTTATTTTCTTTTCTTTCCTTTTTCTTTTCATTATCCATATTTTCTTTCTTCTTCTTTCCTTTTTACATGGTGTTAGAATTTTATTCACGTCATTATTCCTCATTATATGCTTGTGGATTGTTGCACTTGTTTGACAATTATATATTAATTTTTAAAGGATTCCTTGCATGTTCACTTTAATACTTTCTATACCTTATCTACCATGCATGCTATGTGTTTGTGAAAAAGCCCATATGGCATTATACACTTCTCTATGTTATTCTACTATTCAATGCTGCTTTTCATAAACTCCCTTTACTATTGTATTAATTGAAAATAATTGTCAATATAAATGTGATGGTTTGTTACGAGTGATGCTTGATCTATGCTACTCATGCCCTTTTCCGGCATGCCAATAAACACCTTGCATTCACTTGTCATTATATGCACTAGCTATTTTCCATTGATGACTTTTCACATGTACTCATGAGAATGTGTTAATGTCAGTTACCTCCTAATATACATCCATCACCACCTTTTCTGTTCTCTTTCTTGCTATATATCTCTTTGAATTTAATTTACTTTCTCTTCCCTTTTCAGGATGGCCACTAAGAAATGAAAAGAGAAAGCTACTCCCAAACCACCAGCAAGAAGAGGAACTAAAAGAGCACTAGTGGCAGAGCCTTCTTCAACTGCAGTCAAGCCCTCAACAAAAAGAGTTAAGAGGATCATAAAGGTTGATGAAAAGGTGAAAGCCTTTCAAGCAAAGGACACTGCGCGATTTCCCAATCGCTACTGTGAGCAGATGTTCCCCATCCTGGCTGAAAGGAGCTACAACAACGAACACCTTCTTATCCTCCCGCCCAATATTGCTACTTTTGTTGAGCCACAAATTAAACGAAGACAATGGGGTTTCCTACAGAGACAACCAAGGTAGGTCAATCTTTCTTGGGTAGTTGAGTTCTACTCTAACTTCTACCTGCCTACCCTGCAGTCTGTCTTTGTCCATCAGAAGCAAGTTCCCATTATAGAAGAGGCCATTCAAAAAGCTTTAGGTCTTCCCCCTATTCAAAAGGATTGGACGCCTTTCAAGAAGCCGCACTCAAGTGCCAGATGTTCCAATTTGATTGGGAAGCTGTTCTCAGAGTTATCGCACTACCTAGCAGCCGTTGGATCTACGGATACCATCGTACCCGTCCTAAGGGAATATCGGCTTCAGCACTTACCTTGGAGGCTCGCGTATGGGCACAGATCATGTCCCATTACGTCTTTTCGAGAACTCACGAGTCCTCCTTCACTGCGGACATGGCCGTTCTACTATGGTGCATCCTTACAGACCAACCTCTGAATCTACCAAGACATATCCGGAATGCCATGGGACACGTCCAAATTGCGGGTAACGTACCTTTTCCCGCCTTGGTCTCAGATCTTGTCTCAGCAGCCGGAGTCTCTTACAGAGCTGGGGACACCAAAGCCATGCTTCCATGGGATGATCAGTATGTCCCTAACGAGAAATACCTCAGACCTCCAGCAGCCACTACAAGCCTTCCTACTGCACCGATTGAAGATATTCCTTCTTCAACAGCACAAGCACCTACAACAGACGAACTGCTCCAGCAGATAATTGAAAGGTTGGATCAGCAAGAACAGAAAGCAAAGTTAAGAGAGCGCCGTAACGAGCGCCGATTCAAACACCTCAAGGAGCTACTCAAGGGACACTTCAAGGACTCAGACACCCCGGACTCCACTTCCTTTACCAGCACAGGGAGCCATGATGGTCCCGACTGTGGAGATACTGCTACCAGCCCACCCCTGTTCCTGATAGATGGCACCGAGGACGGTGCAAAGCCTTAAGTGTGGGGAGGTCGGTCAGTACCTGACTTTCGGAGGTAATTTCTCTTCCCTAGCACCAATAAATTAGGATATCTTAGTTAGATTTTCTTTCTTTTATAGAATAGGATAAATTGCATAGTAATAGGTTAGTTGCATGCATGCTCTAGTTGATTATAAAAACAATAAGTTTCTTCTAAGACTCTATCTTTGGAACAAAATTTCACTAATTTTTAAAATTTTTTTATGATAAATCTGCTTGAAGATGTATTTGGAACATGATTTTTGAGCTAAAGACTACACAACCTGTGAAGATTTGAGCCTTTATGCATGGTTACATTATTTAACCATAAATATTTTATTCTTGTGTGTTTACTTCTCTATGATTGTAATCTATATTTTGTTTCATCCTATATGTCCAATATTTATTATATTTGTATGCTTGCATATGATTGAGGCCATTATTTGTTTAAACTCACTTATCCAAATTAAGCCTACCCTTTTCAATTACCTTTGTTAACCACTTTGAGCCTTTAAATCCCGTTTGTTCTATATTTCACCACATTACTAGCCTTAAGCGGAAAAACAATTGTATATCCCAAATTGAATCTTTGGTTAGCTTAAGATAGAATTGTGTGTGCTAGTTAAGTATGGGAAATTGTGGGAACAAAAGTTATTAAGGGAATGTATCATGATAATACAATGGGAATTTGGATACCTACTCATGTGAAACTATAAAAAAAATCAATAAATAAATAAGGGGACAAAATTACCCCAATCCTGAATTAAGAATTCAAAGATCAATGCACATATGATAAAATTAAAATAAAAAGTTGATACATGAGTATGGAATGTAAAAGGGAATTCTGGGTAGCTAGGTATGAATTCTAAGGTTACACTAAATATATATAGGTTGGGTTAAAGCTTGGGTTAATTAAAGATTCAATTTATAAGCTCACTTAACCATATATGTATCTCTACCCCTACCTTGGCCGCATTACAATCTTGGAATGACCTCATGATGTTTGCATTGGTATATTAACTGTTGTTGATTGGTTAGGAGAAGAACAAAAGTTAGAGAACATGATTAGAGAAGGATAGAGTGATTACCCTATACACTAGAGAGATTAGAGCGTACATACATCATCAGTGAGGGTTCAATGCTTGAATTTTCATGTTCCCAGCTTTCATGAGCTATCTTCTTGCACTTTTATCTGTCTTACTGTATAATGATAGAATTAGTGGAATTTGATTTGCAATTGTTTTGAAGAACCTATTTACTTTTGATCAAGTGGGTAAGAATCATATAGTTGTATTCATGTATATAGGATTGCATTGCATTGCATGAGTTTCTACATGTTCATACTTATTTATTTTATCTCCTTCAATTAAGCATGAGGACATGCTAGTGTTTAAGTGTGGGGAGGTTGATAAACCACTATTTTATGGTTTATATTGTGTTTAATTGTGTGGTTTTATCATGATCCTTACCCACTTATTCATTAATTTAGCATGCATTTATATTTCCTTCCTGAAATTATTACATGATTGAAAACTGCTTCTAGAGACTTTTAATTATGCATTTTAATTCTCCTTTATTCCATTCGATGCCGTGATCTGTGTGTTAAGCGTTTCAGGCTTTATAGGGCATGAATGAGTTGGAGATTAGAAAGGAAGCTAGAAAAATGGAAGGAACACAAGAAATTGAGGAGATAACCAGTGAGAAATGACGCGGCCGCATGGCTCACGCGACCGCGCAAAAGAGGAGAAATCGCAGTGACGCGGCCGCATGACTCATGCGACCGCACAGATTGGAAAAGCACAAGCGACGCGGAGGCGTGGACGACGCGAACGCGTGGCAGGGAAAAACGCGAATGATGCGTCTGCATGGATGACGCGATCGCGTGACATGCGCGATCAGCATAATCTGCAGAATTCACTGGGGGCGATTTTGGACCCTATTTTGACCCAGTTTTCGGCCCAAAACAGCAGACTAGAGCCAGAGAACATGCAGAAACCAAAGACAACATTCATTCTACAGAGTTTTAGTTTTGAGATCTAGTTTTTACTCCTCCCCTAGGTTTTCTCTCTAGACATTCATAGTTCTTAGGAATTACTTTTCGATTGCTCTTTGCATTGGGACAATGAGAAGAGTTATTACCTCATCAAGACTTCGTCATTCTAGTTCGTTTTCTTTACTTGGCTTACTCTTCCATGTTCTTTGCTTTGTTTAATTTTACCATTGGAATATCTTTTTGGATTATTTAATATAAGGATTATCTTTATTTTTAATTAATTATTTTAATTTTTATTTACAATGTCTTTCTTTAATTCCTTTTCATATGCTATGAATTTTACATTCACAATGAGCGTGTAGTTCCCTAACTTGATGGGGAGTTGATTGAAGGGAACCCTTGAGTTGGAAAGCTTAAAAGAAAGATTGTATTTGGGTTTATGGTTGGATTGCCTTCTAGTCACTAACACCAATCTCTTTTAATTAAGTGGATTGCAACTTGTGAACAGACATAGCATTCCAACTTGTTTGACTTTCTCTTACCTAGTAAAGGATAACTAAATAGGACAACTTTTAATTATCAATTAATCTTGAGAGTATTCCAACAATAATAGGGATTCCAACTAATCAACTCCCAATCAAGGCTTTTATTTACATTATTCAAATTCTCCAATTTAATTTCCTGCTTACTCAACTCAAACCTTTTTGAAAACCTCTAATTAATAAAATAGCACACTTTTCTGCAACTCGTTAGGAGACGACCTGAGATTCATACTCCCAGTATTTTAATTTTAAATTTCTGTGACACCTTTCTAAATTGATAAGTGGATTTCTGGCGAGTTAAGAACTATACTTGCAACGTATATATTTTAACAATTTTTAATTCGCCAATTTTTGCTACCATCAATTTTTGGCGCCGTTGCCGGAGAGTTGCAATAGAGTGCTAAAGTTATTAATTAGAATTTATTTATTTGCATTTTATTTTATTTTGCTACTATGAGCTGCATGTTTCTTTCGTCAAATGACGCGTTCACTTCCTGATCCAAGCTTGCCAATATTCGATCCTGAAATTGAAAGGACTATTTCACGAATAAGGCGAGCTCGGCGTCGGTTAGTCCTCTCTGAGGGCGGATCTGAAACATCAGTTGAAGAAGAAACCAGCCCCCGTTCTACTGATTCGGTTGATTCACGTGCAGATGACATGGCAGAACCTAGGAGAATTACTATCCAGGAGGAAGGAGCCCCTGATTTTACAATGCAACCGTTTCAAGCACATCACCCAGCGGTGGCTACAGATTTTGAAATAAAGACCGCACTGCTCAATTTGATGCCCAAGTTTTATGGCTTACCTGCTCAAGAGCCTATCAAGCACCTGAGAGATTTCCAAGCAGCCTGTTCTACTGTCAGGCGTGATGGTGCAGATGAAACTTCAATTAGACCAAGGAATTAGACCATGGAATTGGCTATTGATCAAGATTTGAGAGATTAAATTACCAAGGAATTGGAATTCAATCACTTAAGATTGACAAGGAGATTAATGAATGCATTGATTGAGGAAGAGATGAAAATGAACTTGATCCGGAGAATGCAACATCTCCTGAGCCCAATGAATTCCCCATTTCTGATCTTACCCATTCTCTTTACTTTCTGCCATTTACTTTTATGTTCGTCTTCCTCATTTCCCATTTAAGATTCTGCAATTTATTTTCTGTCATTTATATTCAGTTCTTTATTTCCAGCATTTATAATTTTTGCTGTTTACTTTTCCGCCATTTAATTTTCTGCAACTCTCAAATCAACTTCTGCTTAGCTCAACTAGAAAATTCCTCCGATTAAAGTTGCTTGACCAATCAATCCCTGTGGGATTCGACCTCACTCTATTGTGAGTTTTTACTTGACGACAATTCGGTATACTTGCCGAGGAAAAATTGTTGAGAGACAAGTTTCCGTGCATCAAGTTTATGGCGCCGTTGCCGGGGATTGATTTTGTATCAACAATGATTAAATTGGTTGATTACCTAGATTGAGCATTTTTCTTTTGTTTGATTTAATTTCATTTGAGTGATTTACTTTCAGTTATAGTTATTTTCTTTCCTTTACCCATTACCCGTTTGTAGTGTTCTCTTATTTGTTACAATTCAGTTCACTAACCCACTAACTGTTTGATATATTGCATCACTCACACTAACAGCATTTCTGACAAGAATACTTCCTACATTTATCTCTTTCTTGCTTGTGCCTTGTTGGTTGTATGATAGGTAGAAGAAGCAAGGATTCAACTTCCTTTGATTCTGAACCTGAGAGAACCTTCCTTAGACTAAGGAAGGAAGCAAGAGAAAAGAGAGTCGTTAGTGCTGAGGAAGAGGAGGAGTATTTTGAACCAGACATGGATGAGAATATGGAGAACCATCATGAAGAAGAGGCTCAAAACCATGGAAGAGAAGGTCCAGTGCATCATGCGGGACAAGAGAAAAGGGTTCTGGGATCTTACATAAACCCAAACCCAGGAAACTGTGGAAGTAGCATCCAAAAGCCAACCATACGTGCCAATAACTTTGAACTAAAGCCATAGCTCATCACCCTCGTTCAGAACAACTGTTCATTCGGAGGAAGTGTCCAAGAAGACCCCAATCAACATCTCACCACATTCTTGAGGATATGTGATACTGTGAAGTCTAATGGTGTTCATCCTGAAACCTACAGACTGCTTCTGTTTCCCTTCTCACTCAAGGACAAAGCATCTAAATGGCTGGAATCCTTCCCAAAGGAGAGTTTAACAACCTGGAAAGATGTGGTGAACAAATTTTTGGCGAGATTCTATCCTCCTCAAAGGATCAACAGATTGAGAGCTGAGGTACAAACCTTCAGGCAACAAGATGGTGAAACTCTCTATGAAGCATGGGAGAAGTTCAAAGACTTAACAAGAAGGTGCCCGCCAGATATGTTCAATGAATGGGTGCAGTTACACATTTTCTATGAAGGTCTTTCTTATGAATTAAAGAAGGCAGTAGACCACTCTTCCGGGGGATCTCTGAACCAGAAGAAGACCATTGAAGAAACCATAGATGTCATTGAGACTGTAGCTGAGAATGATTACTTCTATGCTTCTGAAAGAGGCAATATTAGAGGAGTGATGGAGCTGAACAACGTGGATACACTGCTGACCCAAAACAAGATGATCACCAAGCAGTTGGCTGACCTTACCAAGAAGATGGAGAGGAATCAAGTAGCAGCAATCACTGCCTCATCATCAGCTCAAGAAGGAGTGAATACAGAGGCAGAGGGTGATCAGGAACAAGCCAACTACATTGGAAATTTGTCTAGGCAAACTCATGATCCATACTCCAAAACTTACAATCCTGGTTGGAGGAACCACCCAAACTTTGGGTGGGAAAATCAACAAGATCAGAGACGCCACAACCCCAACAACAATGCAGCTTATCAACGTTCCACACAGAGATCATATCAGGACCCACCTAACAACATCTCTCAACATCCATATCAAAACCAAAATGGCCATTCTCACCCCTCCAATCTCAACACACCATCATTCGAAGATAGACTCTCAAGGATTGAGACCCTACTTGAAGGCATATGTAAGGAACTCCAAGAGAATAAGGTGTTCAAGGAGGAGGTGCGAGCTAATATCAAAAACCAGGGAGACACCATTAAGAGGCTAGAATTTCAAGTGGGATACCTCTCTGAGAAGATTTCCAAACCTACTGACAGCTTCCCAAGTGACACAGAGAAAAACTCGAGAGGTGAAGCAAAGAAAGTAAGATGGGAAGACTGCAAGATGGTCAATATAAGTGATAAGGGGACTGAGGAAGAGCTGAACAAACCCTTCGAACACTCTGGAGATACTTCAGCAGAGAAGCAGGAAGAGGGTCTCCAAGAAACCAAAATTTCACAGAAATAGATGCTGAAACTCTATGCACTTTTCCCCCAAAGACTCAAGGGTGGTGTGGAAAAGAGAATATACTCAAAGTTCCTTGATATGTTTGCATCTCTCCATGTAAACATACTATTCATCAAGGCTCTCCAACAAATGCCCTCGTACATTAAGTATATGAAAGAGCTGCTGACCAGGAAAAGCTCACTCAAAGGAGGACAAACAATAGTGATGAATAAGGAGTGCAGTGCTCTCATTCAACCAGAGTTACCTACAAAAAGGAAGGACCCAGGGAGTTTTCACATCTCCTGTGCCATAGGAGAAATAATGTTTGACAAAAGACTCTGTGACCTGGGAGCAAGCATCAACTTAATGCCTTTATCCCTTATGAAGAAGCTGCAGATCAATGAGCTAATGCCCACAGACGTAGTCATCAGGCTGGCTGACAAAACTCAAAAACAAGTAGTAAGAGTGGTTGAAAACGTGCTGGTAAAGGTTGGAAACTACTTTCTTTCCACAGACTTTGTCATATTGGAAATGGAAGAGAGTCACCTTCACCCAATCATATTAGGAAGACCATTCTTAGCTACAGCCCGAGCGCTTATAGATGTGGAGCGAGGAGAGCTAATACTGAGGATACATGATGAACAACTTACTTTCAATGTCTTCAAACCCTCACAAGAAGCAGATCAAGAAAACAAGGAACCAAGGGAAGATCACAACAAAGCATTGGTGGAAGAAACAAGCACTGAAGCACAAACTGTACACCTGGGAATTCCTTTGGTTGCTGAGCAAAATAGTCAGGAGGTGTCACAGCTAAAAGAAAACCAAGAGGAGCCTAAACCACCAGAGTCATATGAGACCAGCAACAAAATTTCATTGGAAAAAGAGGCCACAAAGAGCAGGGCAACAGTAAAAGAAACAAAGAAGAAGGCACCAAGGAGGTGGAGGAACAAGAAGATCCCTACAGAGGATTTCTCTCCAGGGGATAAAGTGATCTCAGTTTATTTCCCAGTTATCCCATCTCATCTCCCCACCATCCCATCTTAGCTACCTAAAGTTTTCACCATCAACAGAATCCTCTCCTTAGAGCATGTGGAGATTCTTGATGAAGCCAATGGAGATAGGTTTACTGCGAGGGGTAAAGATCTGAAGCATTACCAACCACCCTGATAAAGTCAGAACGTCAAGCTAGTGACGCTAAAGAAGCGCTTCATGGGAGGCAACCCATGTTTTATATGCTTTTAAAGTAGTAAATAATGCAAGGCTCATGAATTCCAAATCAACTTTGACACATACTTGAATGAATCTTTTTATGCAGCACATAGTGAAGAACAAGTTTGGTGTTCAAGGAACACTAAGAGGACATAAAAATCATGTCACTCTTAGCACCTTGAACAAATCTTTTTACACCACAGTGCCACAAACTAAGTTTGGTGTCACCAATGTTGCATACATGGACAGTTAATTAGTCAGTCAGTTGGTTTGTATTCATGAATAAGCACTTACCATTTAGAAACAAAAATTTTAAAAAGTAGTTATTCTTTCCTTTTAAATTTTGCCGCCACTATCCACAAATTTATTAATCATATTTCTTTTATTGTGTAGGAGAATTGATGGGACAATTGAAGGAGGAGGTTTCGGCCATTTCAAAAGGAGGGACTATATACATGTCTCAAAGGGGAATGCATTGGGAAATGTTGCCATGCAACATTGGAAGAAGAACACGCTTGGAAACTGAACCAACCCCATCATAAAAGTGATGATCCTTGTGCCCATCCCATGCTAAACCCCATCCGTTCATTATAGGCCTACACATTCAATCCACACCTTTCATTTACTCACCACTTCTCTATATAAGAGGTTCTTATTCCATACTCCCATTCACACTCCAATTCCCATTCTCTGTACTTCCCACTTTCGGCACCCAACTCCTCTTACCCCATCAAAAACACCCTCACCCACTCCTTTAACTACACCCTATCCAAACCTAATCGAATTCCACCAGTAACTCATACTCCTTACCACCTTTACATACCAACTCCTATTCATGGCATTGTCAAGCTCTAAAAGAAGAAAGGGGAAGGAGCCTATGGAGCAACGCCCTTTTGATGAGAAGAAATTTAGAACCTTTCACCATGCATTACAATTCGGATGGATGGTTGATAAGGAGATCATATATGAGCTAGGCTTTCAAGTCAGAAAAACTGAGTGCCCCAAAATCACAGAGAAGGTGGAAAAGAGAAGATGGGAGCTCCTTACTGATCTAGTCGTAAAAGTGAATGCAACTCTTGTGAGAGAGTTTTATGCAAATACAGTCAGGTATGATAAGGCAGATGACTCCTATATAAGCTTCGTGAGAGGGGTGACCGTGGACTTTAGCCCCATAAGCATCATGAGGGCGTTAAAGCTATGAACCATACCATTTACAGAAGAAAGCTATCACTCCAGAATAGATAGCAGCCCTAATCATGACCAGATTGTGCAAGATATTTGTGTGCAAGGAGCTGATTGGGTACGAGATCCTCAAGGGAAACCCAAGTTCATCAAGAGAGGGGACCTCACTCCTGAAGCAAAAGGGTGGTTTGAAATTGTAAGGAGATCCATCCTTCCTGCCGGGAATAACTCAGAGGTGAATCTTAAGAGAGCAACAATGGTGCAATGTATACTTAAAGGAGGAGAGATCAAGGTTCATGAAATCATAGCCCAAGGTATTAGGAAGATGGCTGAGAAAAGCGACTCTGGAGGAAGGTTAGGCTACCCCAGCACTATTTTCTGTCTGTGTGACAAGGCTGGGGTGGTGTTCGAGGATGAGAACCCCGAGTGGATAAAAGTAGGCATCCCAATTACTGTTCGACGGATGCATGCTATTGCATCTCCCCTACCTTAACAAAATCCAAGAAAGAGGCCAGTCCAGCAAGTGGTAGAAGGACAAAACCTAGAGGAGCAAGCCCCTCTGGACATGCACCAACTATAGAAAGCCATTGATGACTTATCTAGACAATACTTGGAAAATCAAGGGGCACAGAAAAAGCCTCAACTATAGTTGATGGATCGTCAAGAAGAATCACTTTCTAGATAGACGAATCAACAAGGGGAATGGCAAAAGCAAATAATGGAACAGCAACTGGAACAAGGGAAACAATGGGGTGAATCCTTCCACAGGATAGAGCAAAGGCAAGATCAACAACAAGAAGCCATCCAAAAGCTAATCAACATCCAAGCACATCAAGGTGCACACATACATGAAATGCATCGGAAATAATTGGAACAGGCAGAACTCTTTGACGAATACAGAGCGTTCGCAGAGGGAGTTTACATGAACGAGACTGGACATCATGTGAACACTCAAGCCAGGCTCGGATACTTAGTTAGACAACTGCCTATATTGCATCCGGGAATCACAAGATATGAAGAGGTGAAAGATGACTTAGCGCGAGAAGAAAGAAAGAGGGTAGAAAAGAGTCATGAATCAGTAAGGAAGGCACTTGAGGAGTGGAAAAAAGCCAGACTGGCGCGGATACAAGGAAACACAAGTGGACACAAAGAGGACAAACAAGAGGGAGAGCATGGACACCCCCGTGAGTAAAAGGTGGTGGAGTTGTGACAAAAAACTAAGATTATGAACGTGCGTATTAAGTTTCTAGCACCGTTACCAAGGAATGAACCGTCACGATTTCTGCGCACCGTCATTCAACAGGTACCTAAATACGCAAAGTTTCTAAAAGATTTGTGCATACATAAAGATAAAATTAATAAATTAGAAACTATTCCTTTAGGTAGTTCTATATCTACTTTAATGGGAGATATACCTGAAAAATGTAGTGATCCAGGTCCATGTATGGTTAACTGTACCATAGGAGGTGTAATATTTTCTGACTGCATATATAATTTAGGAGCATGTGTTAGTATAATTCCATTGTCTATATATGATACTTTGAGGCTCCCTCCCTTAAAAAGGTTGGCAGCTCATTTTATGTTAGCAGATAAAAGCATTATTACAGTAGTTGGAATTGCTGAAGATGTATTAGTAAGCATTAAGGGGCTCACATTTCCTATTGACTTCTATATCCTGGAAATGCCCCCCTAATGACTCAGGAAGACCATCATCAATCCTGCTTGGAAGACCATTCCTAAAGACTTCAAAGTTCAAGCTTGATGCATTCTCAGGAACTTACTTCTTTGAGATAGATGGAAGAATAGTGAATTTCAGTTTAAATGAAGCTATGAAGCACCCTCTGAAAGATCATTCTATCTTCCAATACGACATTATTGATGAAACTGTAGCTGAAGTTCACCAAGAAGAAATAGAAGAGAAGCACATGGAGTAAGGTCCAAGTGTGGGGACACCCTCTGAACATAATAAAGACCCTTTGCCATTATCACTAGCCCCAAATGATCCAGAGCCTAGCCAAGAGCCTAAATCAAAATTGAAGCCCCTTCCTCCACACTTCAAGTATGCTTACCTTGAGGATAATCAGAAATTCCAAGTTATCATTGCAAGGGAACTCACTTCTCAACAAGAAGAGCAACTGCTCAATGTGCTGAGAAAAACATAAGAAAGCAATTGGATGGAGCTTGGCGGATATAGTAGGCATCAATCCCTAAGTTTGTGAGCACAAAATATTCTCAGAAGAGGAAGCAAAGCCTATCCGTCAGTGAGGGTTCAGTGCTTAATTCTATGTTCCCTGCTTTCATGAGCTGTCTTCTTACAATTTTACCTGTTTTTATTATATAATTTGAATTAGTGGAATTTGATTTATGTTTGTCTTGAAAAACTTATTTACTTTTAACCAAGTAGACAAGAATCATATAGTTGCATTCATATATATAGGTTGCATTGCATTGCATGAGTCTTACATTTCCCTACTCATTTATTTTATCACCTTAAACTAAGCATGAGGACATGCTAATGTCTAAGTGTGGGGAGGTTGATAAACCATTATTTTATGATTTATATTGTGTTTAATTGAGTGGTTTTTATCAATCCTCTACCTACTTATTCATATAATTTGCATGATTTTACAATTCCTTCCTAGTTAAGTTCTATGGTTGAAAACTTGCTTCCTAGAGATCTTTTATTTGTGTATTTTAATTCTCCTTTATACCATTCGATGCCGTGATCCTTGTGTTAAGTATTTTAGGCTTTATAGGGCAGGAATGGCTTAGAGAATGGAAAGGAAGCTTTCAAAAATAGAAGAAACACAAGAAACTAAGGAGATGACCAGCGAACAGCGATGTGAGCACGTGCCTCACGCGAATGCGTGGAATAGAGAAAATTGCAGCGACACGAGCGCATGCCTGACGTGAACGCGTGGATTGGAGTCTGCACGAATGACGCGAACACGTGGACGACACGTACGCATGACAAGGAAAATAGCTGAATGACGTGAACGCATGGACGACGTGTACGCGTGACATGCGCAATCTGCAGAAATAACAAAATACGCTGGGGGCAATTTTGGGCCGCATTTTGACCCAGTTTTCGGCCCAGAAACATAGAATAAAGCCAGGGAACATGCAGAGACTCTACACGCATCCATACACATTGAGATACATTGATATTAGGATTACTTTTAGTTTTAGATCTGAATCTAGATTCGCTTTACATTGATAGTTTATGCTTTTACTTTGGATTTTGGATGTTGAAGAGTCATCACCTCCGTAGAAGTTACTACTTTAGTTTGTTTCCTTATTCCTTTACTCTTTTCAGTTGATCATTGACCCTATTCAGATAATTATGTTGCATTTTAGATTTATTAATATATAGAGTTACCTTTACTTTTAATTAATTATTAATTCTCTATTTTATTTTATTTAATTCATTATGTCTTCTTATATTTTTCTGAGTATTAAATCCATGTCAATGGAGTAGACTTTCTACTTGACATGGGGTTGATTAAGAGGAGACACTTGAGTTGGAATGCTCAAGTGCTTAGTTAAATTGGATGTTGTTGGCTAATTCTGTATCTACTAACACTAGACCTTCCCAAGGAAGAGGATTAGGATTTGCGGATAAGAGTTAGCTCAATCACTTGACTTTTCTTTATTTAGTAAGGGTTAACTAAGTGAAAACAACAACCTCTTTACACTACACTTGAGAAGATTCCAACAAGGATAGAACTTCCAATTAATCATTCCCCCAGTCAAGGCCTTTTTATATTAATAATAATTCTTAGTTTTATTGCTTTCATTTATGATTATTGCTCACTACTCAAACTCAAACTCTTTCGAAAATTTCTGATTAATAAATTAGCACCCTTTTCTGCAACTCGTTGGGAGACGACCTAGGACTCATACTCCCAGTATTTTTTATTCTAAATTTTTTGTGACATCCTTTTTAAATTGGTGAGGCAGATTTTAGCTGGTTAAGGGCTATACTTGCAACGCTGTTCTATTACTACTTGATGCGACCCAGTGCACTTGCCGGTGAGTTTTGTGTGGAATCATTTTTCCCTCATCATTTTCATCCCTTGACAAAAATAGCTTATTAACACAAGAGTGTCAATCATATGGTTGGGGCATGAGTCAAGAAGCTTTTGGAACCGCTCCCAATATTCATATAAAGTTTCCAATTTGCCTTGGACGATGCATGAGATTTATTTCTGCAACTTATCGATCATTGTCGCAGGAAAGAATTTGTCCAAGAACTCTCTTCTAAGCAAGTCCTAATCACCAACAATCTCACTTGGCAAAGAATAGAACCACTCCTTGGCTCTCCCTTCAATAGAGACAGGAAAAGCATACAACCAAACCGCAACTTCACTAGAGCCTTCCCGCCTAGTAGTAGAACATACACCTTGGAAGTCCTTAAGGTGTCTAATAGGATCTTGTGCGGGAAGTCCTTGATACTTGGGAAGAAGATTGATCAAAGCCGTTTTGAGCTCGAAATTGTCATTCAAATCCGGATGGCGAATGTGAGTAGGTTGAAGGACAAAATCCGGAGCACCGGCTTCCTTGAGAGTGACTCACCTTGGGGCGGCCATGGTATCCGTACCTAGATCAATAGAAGAGTTATTAGGAGTGTCTATGGAAGAGTAAACAGTGCCTTCTTTGAATGACGATTCGGAGTCAACTTCGGATATGGTAGGTGAATTGGTAGGAACCTTTTCACCACCTACAAAAGCTAATCATCTCCGAGCTTGTCTAAGATGAAGTAAAGTTCTTTCTATTTCCGGATCAAATCTAGCTAAGCTCGAATTGGGTAGGAAACGCGTCATTCAAAGAGAGATATAGTGAGCTCAAGACAATATTCAAGCAAAATGCAAACTAACACAAACAATCAAACAAAATGCAAGTATGTACATATTCACATATCTACACTAATCAATAACATGGCACTCATGTGCACTCCCCGGCAACGATGCCATTTTGATGAATGATTTTTATGCCGGTGTAGAATTTATCACTCTCAACGGCTATGGAAAGCTAACATCCAGCGCTTTCCAGAAATATATAATAGTCCATACTTTACTTTGGAAATGAAGGCCTAAAACTGGCGTTCAACACCAGCCACCAGCCCCATTCCTTCCGTCCAGCACCCACAGGGGAACAGCTGGCATCCAATGCCTAAAAGGGACTCCCAAGCCAGCGTTCAACGCTTCTAAGGAGTACTAGCTCGTGGTATACACTCAAGCTCAGCCCAAACACTCACCAAGTGGGCCCCAGAAGTGGATTTTCGCACTACAAGACTAGTTTATCTTATTGCTGTAATTCTCAGTTAACAGATTAGTATATATAGACAAGCGTTCACCCTTGTTAAGGACTCTTGCCCACTTTCATGTTTCTGTTGTACTTTTCTGTAAGCATGAGTCACTAACCTCCTAATGTTATGGTTAGGAGCTCTGCTGAGTTTATGGATCAATAATATTACTGTTCTAGTTCAATATGTCTGATTCTATTCCTTTATGCATTCTCGTTCTTCATTTTATGAATTGAGGGTGACCCATGACAATCTCCTTTATTCTACATGGGTTCCGTGCAAGTCCAAACCTAGATAGCGTTGAATCAAAGCTAGAGATTACATTGCAGATTCCAATAGAGTACTTGGGCAATTTTGGATACGTGACATGAAATTTCGTTGACCGTGGGTAAGTGAGGTCTCTGTGGTGCTAAAGCTAGAGTCTGAGAAGCAACGTTCCCTGATCCAGAAGATCTGCCCTGTCTGTGACACCTTGAGTTGGATCATAAAGGGGAGTAAATTGCTTAGAGCTTCATCTTCTGTTACAGTGAGAAACTGATGAGTCCATATTTTTCGATATATTTTAGCTTGATTTGAGTGGATTTCATCACATAAACCTACACTTAAGCACCATAATAGCATACTTTTGTGTTTGATCCCTAAATTGAACCTAAATGTGAAAACATGCATTTCTGTGCTTAAATTGAGCAATTTAATCCCACTTTTATTCCATTCGAAGCCGTGATATGTTTGTTGAGTGATTTCAGGTCCTAGAGGCAAGAATGGGTTGGTAGAAAGGGAAGAAAGCATGCAAAGAGGGAGAAAATATGAAGAAAACAAAGGAAAAAAATATCTCAGCCTGTCCTCAAGCACAACTTCTGTGCCCACGCACAAGGGTCAAAAATCAGCACCTCTGCCCACACAAAGGTTTGTGCCCATGCACAAGGCAGGGTCAAAATCAGCACCTGTACCCACGCACAGGTCTGTGCCCACACACAGGAGGAAAATCAGCAAGTGTACCCATGCACAGACCTGTGCATACGCACAGGTACCAGCGCATGCCTCCATTAAAAAGTCATGTGTTGCGAGTTTTGGGGCTCTTTTAGCCCATTTTTGAAGGCTTGGATGCTGAAATCAAAGGCTATATGAAGGGGGCAACATTTCATATGAAGGAGAGCCATCTTAGAATAGGAAAAAACACATAGTAGGAGTAGGAGTAGTGTAGATTAGGAAATTCTCTCTTAGAATTTTAATTAGGGTTTGTAGAATTTTATACTTCAAGTTTTGATTTGGGATTATAGCATTTTTATTGTAAGTATTTCTTTAATTCTCTCTTTTATTATACCACTTGTCTACACTTGCTTTTATTTTCATCTTCTTTGTCCATATTTACATAGTCTTGCAATTTTAGATTTCTAGTTGTTTAATTTGATGTTTGATGGCTTTTATATGTTTGTTTGAGTTGCCTTTATTGATTTTGAGCATTTATGGTTCATAGCTTTCCTTAATTTACCAATTTTGCCATGTTTTATGTTTATGCCCTCTATGTGTTTGATGAAATGCCAATCTTAGTTATGGGGTAATTTCCACCCCTTGGCTTGGGGAAAATGAGTTTATGGATTACTAGAGCCATAATGTCCAACATTTAGTGATAATTCTTGGGTTGTTAGTTATTATTGTTTCCACTAACGCTAACTTTTTACCAATTAATTTGGTAAGTTAACTAGGATTGGTGGATTAATAATAATTATGCTCACTTGACTTATCCTTCGATGTTAAGGGTTGACTTAGTGAGATTAATCCATCATAATTATCATAGTTGTGGTTATGACAAGGAAGGGATTCCATAACTCATCCCAAGTCAAGGTGTCATTTATGTTTTAAACCACTTTTCCATCAATTTTGAGTCTTACTTATTTATATTACATACATAGTTCTTTTGTTTTTTTATTACTTTATTAATTGCAATTTTGCCTTGTTCTTTTATCTCTTTATTTGTTTGCTTCCTTATCATTGAAAACCCTTTTGATCTTCACAACCAAAATTATGCACTTGTTGGTACTAGTTTTTAGGGAGAATGACCCGAGAGTCGAAATATTCTCGGTTATATTTTGTATTGAATTGTGACCATATCTTGGATTAAATTTTGATTAGGATCAATTGTTGGTTCAGAGCTATACTTACAACAAAAATCTATTTTGTGAAAAATCCGAAACCACGTTTGGTCTATTATCAAAATTTTAGCGCCGTTGCCGGGGAGCTAGCGTCATGAGTGCTATATTTTGGTTGTTGTAAATATGTTCATAGTGTGAATAGATACTTTTTGGTTGCTTGTTTGCTTTTGTTGGTAATTAGGATTTTGTTTATTTTGCTAATTGATGTCTTTAATTGTTATTTTCAATTTTCTCTATGAGTTATCACCCTCTTGGTTTGGAGTTTGGTTGTGCTTATTTTGTAGGGCTTGATAACCTCAATTTTGGATTGCATCATGGGATTGGAGAATCAATTTTGGAAGGAGCCACCTCCTCTATACTACAATGAGCAAAACCCTCCCCAATATGCATTGCCAAACCAAGGATATGGTGGATTTCATCTTGATTATACACCTCCACCACTGATGGGTTGGATACGGAATTCCAATACCTAAACTCACCGGCAAGTATACCTGGTCGCATCAAGTAGTAAAACTCACTTAGAGTGAGGTTGATCCCACAGGGATTGATGGATCAAGAAACTTTAGTGGGTGATTAGTTTAGTCAAGCTAACATTGGTGAGTGATAATTGATGCAGCAGAAAGTAAATGACAAGAAAATTTAAAGTGCAGGAAGTAAATTGGACAGAAACTTAAAGAGCAAGAAATGTAAATAGCAGAAACTTAAATGACAAGAAATGTAAATTACATCAAAAGTAAAGGGGGTTGGGTGCTGGAAATTTAAGAAAGCAATAGATCAAGCAACTGGAAATTTAAATTGCAGAAAATGTAAATGTGCAGGAAATTAAATCAAGCTTAATGTGAACAGAAATGTGAAAGTGCAGAATGCAGGAAAGGAAATTACAGAAAAGTAAATGTAGCAGAAGAGGAAATTAGCAAGAAGACTTAGATCAATTTTTAATTCTCAAAGAGAAACTAACAATTTCAATGAAATAGTAAAAACAGAAAGGAAGCCAAGAGTTCACTTGCTCTCAAGATCAAAAAAAGAAAGGAAATTGAAGAGGAATGAAACGAAAAGTAAAATGTAGCTCAATTGCAATAGCTAAAGGAAAGTTGAAGATCTCAGGGGTGGAGGAGACTAGAAAATAAATCTAGATCTCAAGTCCTTCCTTGATCCAACAAGAACAATTGCAAAAGAAGTAAAAGAACAAATTTCAGAAGAAGTAAAGATGAAAACAGTAAAGAGAATTTAAATCCCAAATCATAATTTCTTGAATTATGCAGACAAATAAACAGAGAGAGATCTCAAGGTGAGATTGAAACAGAATTTCTTCAATTCTCCACCCCAAGATCCAAAACAAAGAGTAAAAAGTGCAGAAGCAAGAACAAGGAAGAAGAGAGATCAATTCTCCTTCCCAATTCCCAAAAATCAAATTCAAAGAAGAAAATTAAGAGAGCTCCTACTACCACTGCTCTCTAGTAGAGCCAGCCTTCTCATGAAATGAGAATGATACCTTTATATAGGCTTTTTACAAAATGAAAATAAAATGAAATTGAAATTAAAAACAAATTATAATTTAAATAAAATTCTTAATCTAGCTTTTCTGTGTGCCTTTGAGTTATGTCCATGAGTCTTGCTTGCTTTGGTGTCAATGGGCTTTTCAAAGTGGTGAAGAATTTAATTTAATTGATTTTTGGATCAACATTTGAATATTTAGCCCATGGTGCACTCCCAGGGTCAAGCTCGGTTCTTGGCATGAGCTGAGCTTTGCTTCTTGCCTTGTGCCCATTTGTGCGTGACATGCTTCATGAAACAAGGGGAGTAGCGCTCAGCTCTTGGCAAGATCTGAGCTTGCTCCTTGTCCTTAGTGCAACCCCAAGTTCGAACCCTTGATGTCCTCACTTAGCAAACTTTTTCTTTGAATTATTCTTGGAGTGCTCTCGACAAAGCTCTTGGCAAGAGCTGAGCTTTGTGAGTTTGCTTTGCTTTCTTTGCTATTGAGTCGCGCTACTTTGATTTGGAGTGAGGTTCCCTCTTCGAGCCTTGGAGACTTCACTTTGGCTGATTTTTGCTTGTTTTTGGTCCTTAAAGATGCCTTTTACTCGTACCTCAATTTCATGCCAAATATGAATTGCCATATATCGTTGGAAAGCTTTGAATATCATCTTTTCAACGCAACTGGAAGCACCTCAATCGGACATCTGTAACTCAAGTTATAGCCCTTTGAAGGAGGCATGGTCATACTGTGAGCGCCCAGGTTTTAACTTAGCGAAAATTTTGCTTCCAAGCTCATTTTGCATCACGATAAAGCTAGGCTCTTGGCAAGAGCTGAGCTTTGTGTGCTGATTGCCAATTTCTTTTAATTTGGTCATGGGCCACGCTTTTAAAAGCGTGGCCTAAGGCTCC
Source organism: Arachis hypogaea (assembly GCF_003086295.3). Lineage (NCBI taxonomy): Eukaryota > Viridiplantae > Streptophyta > Magnoliopsida > Fabales > Fabaceae > Arachis > Arachis hypogaea. Next base: position 112,538,600 of record NC_092046.1, read on the forward strand.
AAAGTGTGCTCCGACTTCAAGGTGTGCCCCAAAGCTCCTTTTTTCTCCTTTTTAGCTTATTTTGTGCTTCTTTGCTTCTTTTTCTTCTTATTTCCTACAAGATTTATGAAATTTAAAGATCAAAGAAATACAAATTAAGTACAAAAGCATTCAATATTTAAGCACAAATCATCAATTTCTTGTATGAAAAAGCTTAGAAAAACATGACATGGTGACATGTCATCAACCACCATATGCCTATGACCCATACTCCCAACATAACCCTCTAACACCATATTTTCAAACACCACACCACCAACACCATACACCTTCTTACATACCACCTTTAAACACTTGCCAACATGAGTCACCTCCCACATATACAACCTTTCTCCTAAATTATGAATCTCAATTTTTACCCCAATGTGAAGCTTTCCCACCCTTGGCCCAAGACCAACAAGACCTTCAAGCCTTTCTCCAAGAGCAAGAAGAATTCCGAAGTACACAAGGACAATTCATGGCTACCATAGCTGAAGCGGTGAACCACTTGATTCTACTACACTCATTTGATCAAGGCACTCCTCTTGAAGAGTGTGAAGGAGCAATTGAAGGTTGTAGTGAAGAGGAGAGCATGGAGCCACAAGGAAAAGAAGAAGAGATAGAGCATGAATTGGAACAAGAGGGAGAAAGTAGAGTATTTGAACCGAAGGAGAGAAAGGGAGAATTGAGGGAGATCGATCAATATGAGGATTCCATCATTGATGATTTTTTGTCCTCCTTGATCAATCCCCTTAATGATCCTAATGAGCCTCTCCCTATTAAGTTTGAGAGAAACATGGAGGTAGACTTCTCACAACCTCCTTGTTATAACTTGAGTGATGGGAAAGAGAAAGTTGGTGAGGAAGGAGTTGACAACCAAGAGCATATTGAGTGGGTGGCAATTTCACCTATGAACTTTATTGGCCCCCATTAATATGCTATCTTGGAGACGGATTACCAACTCAAGGTCCTTCTTGGGTTGGTACATGGTGAAGGAAGGGGTATTTGTTGCCAAGAGAATCCAAGGCCTTTCATGAAGAACAATTCAAGAATTGGAGTTCAAGAATGGTGTGAAGCACAATTGGGTAATTTTTGGAAAATGTTGGGTTGTTACAAGGGTCAATTAGGAGCTTATCCATCTGGCTTGAAGCATAAAGATCAACAAAAAGGTGAGCGGATGCCTAGAATATGGGATCCCGGAGGAGAGTTAAAGACCAAGCATGGATGGAGGTTCAAAGAGGAGTGGAAACACAAGCCACCCTAGCAAAAGTCTCCTCAAAAAGTCCAACTTAGGACTATAAACCAAAGTGCTAGGTGGGAGACACCCCACCATGGTAACATCTTTCCTACCATTTCTCTTTGTTTATAGTCTTAGTTTATTGCATGTTTTCTTGTCTTAGTTAGCTTAGGATTAGTTTAAATTTAAGTTTAGATAGGTTGAATTGCAAATGGATCATGATTTTGTGATGTTTTGAATGTTTTGGGGTTGAAATGTTGATTGAGCTAAGGAATAACACCTTAGAAATGAAAGAAAAGTTTTTGCAAAACAGGGCATCTATGCGTACGCACGCTGCTGTGCGTGCACACACAACTGTGAGTTTCGTGACCTGTGCGAGCGCACAAGCCTGTGCATCCGCACACTCTTTGTATGGCCCTCTGTTCGTAGCGCCAGCACGGTCTGTGCGTGCGCACCATCATGTGCATACGCACGCATGTTCCATATCGCGCCCTCTGTGCGGCAGCACAGGCTTGTGCGCATGAACCCCTACCCTTTTCGCTCTTGTGTTGCGAACGGACCTATATGCGCGCACACACATGATCCCTTTAAAAAAAAATTTTGTGCGTCCACACACTTAGGTGCGCACGAACACGTCTTATTTCCCTCTCTGTTCGGAGTACTCGCACACCTTGTGCGAGCGCACACAACCCCTGTTTTACCTTTTTGTGCGTACGCACACGTACTTGTGCGTGCGCAGAGGTGCTGTTTTGGGCAACATTCCTATTCCACTTTAAATAAGCCCTAACGCACTTTCCGCCCACTCCATCCCTCTCTTCTCTTTCTTTTACCTTATTTTCTACTTGTTTTACTTCGTTTTCATTGCATCTCATTTTTGTTTTAATAATTATATTTGTTTTGCTTTAAGTTGTTTGTTAGGAAAATAAATTGCAAGTGTTTGCTTGTTGTTTGATTGGGTTGCTTGTTGATTGAATTTCATCGATGCACTTGTACTTTACCTTCAATTACTAGCACCTACTTGGATTTGCACATCTACATTTTGTTGCATATTAGGTGAAACTTTTATGAGTGCACATAGAATTTAGTGAATTGAATTGAATTGCTTATTCACCATGGATTTTAAGTCAATATAACCATATCACAAGGTCCTTGTTTCTTGTTAATGCTTTGCATTTATTTGAGTTGACTTAACTTGATTCTATCAAGTTTTTCACCTTTTAGTAATAAACACCTTAACCGTGTGATTATTTAATTTTTCCTAAGGATGAATAAGTAATTCTCTTTTCATCATTGAATTGGTTATTGATCTTTTCCTAAATTCAATTCACTCTTGTTGCAATTGCCTAAGCTTGCTTGTGTTTAATTGATGCTCATCTCTTAGTTGCATCTTAGGCTATTTAATTGAGGAACACATGCTTACTTTTTGATTGTGTGGATGCCATTTAAACCGGCCGTTGTGTGTGTTCCAACCGCGCGCATAATTGGAATACACATATGGATAATAATTTTTTATCATACCACAACTCTATGCGAACTTTCTCAATTAGATGCTTATTAGCTCCCCTTTTACCCTTTTGTGCTACTTTCCCTATGATTCTTAATTATACTCTATTCATTCCTTTTGAGAATAAGCCGTGAAGGCAAGGAGCCGGGAGAGGAGGAGGACACTTAGGATGGAGATGCCAAGCATATATTGGACTTGGCGATCTCCACACAACCCAAGCCCCCGCATCCACCAACCGCAGGTGGAGGAACTTAGAGACATTCTTTCCGGATCGTGTTCGTGCACGGAGGACCGTACAACGCTTAAGTGTGGAGGAGGATTCGTCATTTGGAGGCGTAAACTTTCTTTTTCCAAACACTTTGCACTTTATTTTTATCTCTTTTAGTAGGTTTCTTGTATATATTTGGAGTGTTTTGACTGTTGCATTGCATTTTTTTCTTTTGGTATATATATGATAGTTTATATCTAGCTATTGCATGTAGCATTTTTGCATCCCTTTTCTTAGTATATATTTTATAGATAGAAGTTGTGAATGGATGATGTGAATAGCATATGCCTAGTTCATTTTGATCCTAATTGTTCATGTTAATTTTTTGCAATGTTGAAAATTAGGAAAAGAACTAGGAAATTTTTGAACTTTGCATCCATCACAACATACATACATACATACATATAGGAAATAAATTTTAGTGAAAAACAACAAAGATTTTCAAGAATTTTATTTTTTGGGCATTCTATTGAATTGATTTGAAAAATTGTTTTTAAACTTGCTTGAATGATTTTTATGAAACATAGAAGAGAGATAGAACAAAATACCATATGAGTTTTTGAGCTTTAAAGAGTGGTTACACATTCTAACCATTATTGATGCTAGGGCATTTTGGCCAGTTTCACTGACCTTTTCTTTACTATTTTTAAGGTAGTTTCATGCATTTTCTTAGGAAATAAGCTAGTTTTGGGTAGATATTCACTTACATCTTGATTCAAGCATACATTGTGCACTTTACATGATTTCATGAGAATTTTGCATGAATTATATGATAAATTGGATGATGCATGATCCCATGATTAAGAGCAAGACTTTGATGCACTTTGTTTGATTGATTTCAGGACAAAAGAAGAAGAGAAGAGCCACGTTAGTGGCTACGTTAGTTACACTAACGTGGGTACTAATGTGGAAGGAAGGAAAGCCACAACGATAGTGAAAAAAGTTAGTGGCATTAACTTTGAAGAAGGAGAGCATGGAATGAAGACCCACGTTAAGAGTCACGTTAGCTACACTAACGTAAACTCTAATGAAGGGACAAAAGGCACCAAGCAACGTTAATTGGGAAGGTGAGCCCCAATAACGCTTGCGAAAGGGGTATATGCCAACGTTAGTGGAAAAAGTGAGTGCCACTAACGTTTTCGAAGCAAGAAGACCCACGTTAACTACATTAACGTGGGAACTAACGTGGAAGGAAAGGGAGATGCCAAAGTTAGTGGAAAAGGTGATCTCCACTAATGTTGGTGAAGCAAAAAGACCCACATTAACTTCCACGTTAACTAAGTTAATGTGGTAGTTAACGTGGGCAAAAGTCCCACCTGGCAGCCTGACCATGCCTTCTTCAAACACGCATAATTTGAGCCATAAAGCTCCAAATGAGGTGATTCCAGTGGCATTGAAAAGTAGGATTTCAGAGCTTTCCAAGCATATATAGCACTACATGGTTGACACTAAATTTGAGGGAGAAAATCTGCCCCGAAAGTGCAATGATGAACATGGTATTAACCTGTATTAAGGCCAACTGACCTCTTCACATTCCAAGAAGTGTAACTCGAGTTGTAGAGCTCCAAATGATGCGCTTCCAAAAGCATTGAAAAGTAGACATCCAGGGATTTCCAACAATATATAATAGTATGGGGTGGAAACTAATTTTGAGCTCCAGAAACTGGCAATAAGGAAGCCCTGATCGCTAGCGTTATTGGCACTCAAGTTTTCCAGTAACGCTGGCAACTATGCCAGCGACCATGTCCACTTCAAAGGAGCATAACTTGAGCTACAGAGGTCCAATTGAGGTGATTCTAGTTGCGTTAGAAAGCTGACATTCAGAGGTTTCCAACGATATATAATACTCTATAGTGGGCATGAAATTGGAGCACAAACAAGAGGCATCTTGTAAGCCCCAAAAATACCATATGGACAGCAAGTGCAACGTTAGCCACAATAACTTTAGCACTAACGCCACACTTGTAGCGTTAGTGTGGCTAACTTTAGCACTAACTTTAGCACCTGGACCTCAACTTGACTCACTCTCTCTCAAGTCCACTTCAAAGCTCAAGCAAGCAAGCCCACAATTGTCAACCAATCAAGACCACAAGAAGCATCTAGAATAGGAATTTTCATTTAATTGTAATTTGCTTTTAATTTTATTTTGTAATTTAGGAGAGCCTATATAAAGGCCTTAGTTTTTACATTGAAGGCATTCTGGAAATTCTGGAATGGGGGATTGAAGAGGGGTCTTCAGACTCCCTCCCCTCACATACTTTTCCTTCTCTTTCTTTTAGTTGTAATTTTCATTTATGAATGTTGAATTTTCAATTTCAGTTTGAATCCTCATCTTTACTTTTCTACACTTTCTTTCTTTTCTATTTTTTGTAGAGCAATGATCAACTAACTCTTTACATTGGGTTAGATAGCTCTATTGTGATTCAATGGATTAAGTGTAGTTCTTATTCTTCTTCTTCTTTCTTTCCTCTTGATTTTACTAGAGAGCTTTCGATCTTCATCCAATTGGGTAGTTATCTTGAAAAAGAAACTATTCATACTTGGATCTCTTCTGAACCTTGAAAGAAGAATGAAGAGATCATGCTAGAAATGCTTTCTCATGCTAGACCAAATTGGGTGTGGATGGATATGTGACTATAATCCTTCCAACATTTGATTTAGGAAATGCATGTGGTATAATCAGTGACCATACTTCATCTCTTCTCATGAGCAATTGACCAAGGAATTGGCTATTGATCAAGATTTGAGAGATTGAGTTACAAGGAATTGTAATTCGATCACTTAAGATTGCCAAGGAGATCAATGAACGCATTGATTGAGGAAGAGATGAGAATGAACTTGATCCGGAGGATTGCAATATCTCTTGATCCCAATGTTCATTTTATTTTTAGTTCCTACATTTACTTTTCTTGCCATTTTACTTTTCTGCACTTTATTGCTTTCTTTACTTTTCTGCCAATTTACATTTCCTTGTTGCTTATCACTCCAATTTGATTCGTCTAACTAGGATAATCAATTAACCATTGATTGCTTAATCTGTTAATCTCTGTGGGATTCGACCTCACTCTTTTGTGAGTTATTACTTGACGACAATTCGGTACACTTGCCGAAGGGAAATTTGTTATGAGACAAGTTTTTCGTGCATCAATTATTTTTGTTCATTGTGTGCTATGCTCCTTCTATGATTGTAATCTTAGTTTTACTTGATTCTTTATTTCCAATGTTTGATGTTTTGAATGCATTTAGCATGATTGAGGCTATTTTTTAATCAAACTCACTCACTCATATGCACCTACCCTTGCATCTACCTTTGTTAACCCTCTTTTAAACTTTTTAATCCCATTTCTTCTAATTGTTAGCACATCACAACCCTAAGTGAAAAACCATGAATTACCTTGAATTGTATCTTTGATTAGCTTAGGTTGAGGAGTGTGTTTCATTTAAGTGTGGGGGGGGATTTTGGAAAACATTGGTAATGAATGAAAAAGTTTGTATTGGGTATGCGTTGAAAAAGAAAATTATGGAAAATGGGTGCACATTCATATATCAACTTGCTTTAACCATATGCATTTGTCAAAAAAAAGGAAGAAAAGAATAGAAAAAAATAAAAGGGGACAAAGGTCTCCCCAAAAAGGAAAAAAAATGAAATGAATGAATAAGAAATGCATACGTGGACTTGGATAAAAAAAAAAGCATGAATGTGTATAAAAAGGGAATGGGAAGTTAGGTTGCATAGTTTGTAATTTGGTTGATATATGTTGAGTGGACACTTGAGATAATCAAAGATTCACTTCCCTAGTTCACTTAGCCATATTTATCCTACCTTAACTCTAACCCCATTATAACCCTCTAAAGACCTCATGATAGTTGCACTCACACATCACATGTTTGTTGATTGTTAGATGAAAAGCAAATCCTTGAAAGCATGATTAGGAGGAGACTTGAGTGATTAAACCCTAAAACACCGAGTGCTTAGACTGTATACATACCTAGTGAGGGTTCGATCACTCAACTCTATGTTTTCATACCTCTTATCATGTATTCTTGCAAGTTGCTTTATTTTTTTATGAGTAAATCAATTCTTTAGATTTTTTATTGCATTGAGTTATTTCTTTGCCTAGCCCTATATGTCTGTACACTTGCTTGGAATTTGATTGTTGCTTTCACTAAATCAATAGGACATTATAGATAGATATATGTAGATAGTATATAGCATACTTGCATGCACATAGGTAGTTGCATTCAATAAGTTATTTCCCTTTTGATCATTCTCCTTGTTGGTTTAGCATGAGGACATGCTATTGTTTAAGTGTGGGAGAATTGATGAGTCCATATTTTTCAATATATTTTAGCTTGATTTGAGTGGATTTCATCACATAAACCTACAGTTAAGCATCATAATAGCATACTTTTGTGTTTGATCCCTAAATTGAACCTAAATGTGAAAACATGCATTTCTGTGCTTAAATTGAGCAATTCAATTCCACTTTTATTCTATTCGATGCCATGATATGTTTGTTGAATGATTTTAGGTCCTAGAGGCAAGAATGGGTTGGTAGAAGTGGAAGAAAGCATGCAAAAAGGGAGAAAACATGAAAAAAACAAAGGAAAAAAGCATCTCAGCCTGTGCCCACGCACAAGGCAGGGTCAAAATCAACATCTATGCCCACGCACAGGCTGTGACCACGCACAGGCCGTGCCCATGCTCAGGGCAGGAAGAAAATCAACATTTGTGCCCACGCACAGGTCTGTGCCCACGCACAGGAGGAAAATCAGCAAGTGTGCGCATGCACAGACCTGTGCGTACGCACAGGTACCAGCGCATGCCTCCATTAAAAAGTCACGTGCTGCGAGTTTTTGGGCTCTTTTGGCCCATTTTTGAAGGCTTGGATGCTAAAATCAAAGGCTATATGAAGGGGGCAACATCTCATATGAAGGAGAGCCATCTTAGAATAGGAAAAAACACATAGTAGGAGTAGGAGTAGTGTAGATTAGGAAATTCTCTCTTAGGATTTTAATTAGGGTTTGTAGAATTTTATACTTTAAGTTTTGATTTGGGATTATAGCATTTTTATTGTAAGTATTTCTTTAATTCTCTCTTTTATTATACCACTTGTTCTACACTTGCTTTTATTTTCATCTCCTTTGTCCATATTTACATAGTCTTGCAATTTTAGATTTCTAGTTGTTTAATTTGATGTTTGATGGCTTTTATATGTTTGCTTGAGTTGCCTTTATTGATTTTGAGCATTTGTGGTTCATAGCTTTCCTTAATTGACCAATTTTGCCATGTTTTATGTTTATGCCCTCTATATGTTTGATGAAATGCCAATCTTATTTATGGGATAATTTCCACCCCTTGGCTTAGGGAAAATGAGTTTATGAATTACTAGAGCCATAATTTCCAATATTTAGTGATAATTCTTGGGTTGTTAGTTGTTATTGTTTCCACTAACGCTAGCTTTTTACCAATTAATTTGGTAAGTTAACTAGGATTTGTGGATTAATAACAATTATACTCACTTGACTTATCCTTCGATGTTAAGGGTTGACTTAGTGAGATTAATCTATCACAATAATCATAGTTGTGGTTATGGCAAGGAAGGGATTCCATGACTCATCCCAAGTCAAGGTGTCATTTATGTTTTAAACCACTTTTTCATCAATTTTGAGTCTTACTTGTTTATATTGCATACATAGTTCTTTTGCTCTTTTATTACTTTATTAATTGCAATTTTGCCTTGTTCTTTTATCTCTTTATTTGTTTGCTTCCTTATCATTGAAAACCCTTTTGATAATCACAACCAAAATTGTGCACTTATTGGTACTAGTTCCTAGGGAGAATGACCTGGGAGTCAAAATACTCTCGGTTATATTTTGTATTGAATTGTGACAATATCTTGGATTAAATTTTGATTAGGATCAATTGTTGGTTCGGAGCTATACTTACAACGAAAATCTATTTTGTGAAAAATCCAAAACCACGTTTGGCCTATTATCAAAATTTTAGTGCCGTTGCCGGGAAGCTAGCGTCATGAGTGCTATATTTTGGTTGTTATAAATATGTCCTTAGTGTGAGTAGATACTTTTTGGTTGCTTGTTTGCTTTTGTTGGTAATTAGGATTTTGTTTATTTTGCTAATTGATGTCTTTAGTTGTTATTTTCAATTTTCTCTATGAGTTATCACCCTCTTGGTTTAGAGTTTAGTTGTGCTTATTTTGTAGGGCTTGATAACCTCAATTTTGGATTGCATCATGGGATTGGAGCATCAATTTTGGAAGGAGCCACCTCCTCTATACTACAATGAGCAAAACCCTTCCCAATATGCATTGCCAAACCAAGGATACGGTGGATTTTATCTTGATTATACACCTCCACCACCATGCCTATGACCCATACTCCCAACATAACCCTCAAACACCATATTTTCAAACACCACACCACCACCACCAAACACCTTCTTACATACCACCTTTAAACACTTGCCAACATGAGTCACCTCCCACATATACAACCTTTCTCCTAAATTATGAATATCAATTTTTACCCCAATGTGAAGCTTTTTCACCCTTGGCCCAAGACCAACAAGATCTTCAAGCCTTTTTCCAAGAGCAAGAAGGATTCTGAAGTACACAAGGGCAATTCATTGCTACCATAGCCGAAGTGGTGTACCGCTTGGTTCTACTGCACTCATCAAATCAAGGCACTCCTCTTGAAGAGTTTGAAGGAGCAATTGAAGGGTGTAGTGAAGAGGAGAGCATAGAGCCAGAAGGGAAAGAAGAAGAAATAGAGCATGAATTGGAACAAGAGGGAGAAAGTGGAGTATTTGAACCAGAGGAGAGAAAGCGAGAATTGAGAAGATCGATCAATATGAGGATTCCATTATTGATGATTTTTTGTCCTCCTTGATCAATCCCCTTAATGATCCTAATGAGTCTCTCCCTATTGAGTTTGAGAGAAACATGGAGGTAGACTTCTCACAACCTCCTTGTTATGACTTGAGTGATGGGGAAGAGGAAGTTGGTGAGGAAGGAGTTAACAACCAAGAGCATATTGAGTGGGTAGCAATTTCACCTAAGAACTTCATTGGCCCCCATCAATATGCTATCTTGGAGACGGATTACCAACTCAAGGTCCTTCTTGGATTGGTACATGGTGGAGGAAGGGGTATTTGTTGCCAGGAGAATCCAAGGCCTTTCATGAAGAACAATTCAAGAATTGGAGTTCAAGAATGGTGTGAAGCACAATTGGGTGATTTTTGGAAAATGTTGGGTTGTTACAAGGGTCAATTAGGAGCTTATCCATCTGGCTTGAAGCATAAAGATCAACAAGAAGGTGAGCGGATGCCTAGAATATAGGATCCCGGAGGAGAGTTAAAGACCAAGCATGGATGGAGGTTCAAAGAGGAGTGGAAACACAAGCCACCCTAGCAAGAGTCTCCTCAAAAAGTCCAACTTAGGACTATAAACCAAAGTGCTAGGTGGGAGACACCCCACCATGGTAACATCTTTCCTACCCTTTCTCTTTGTTTATAGTCTTAGTTTATTGCATGTTTGCTTGTCTTAGTTAGCTTAGGATTAGTTTAAATTTGAGTTTAGATAGGTTGAATTGCAAATGGATCATGATTTTGTGATATTTTGAATGTTTTGGGATTGAAATGTTGATTGAGCTAAGGCATAACACCTTAGAAATGAAAGAAAAATTTTTGCAAAATAGGGCATCTATGCGTACACACGCTGCTGTGCGTGCGCACACAGTTGTGAGTTTCGTGACCTGTGCAAGTGCACAAGCCTGTGCGTCCGCACACTACTTGTATTGCCCTCTGTTCGTAGCGCCAGCACGGTCTGTGCGTGGACGCGCCCTTATTTTCCTTTGTCTATGCATGCGCACCATCATGTGCATACGCACGCATGTTCCTTATCGCGCCCTCTGTGCGGCCGCACAGGCTTGTGTGTCTGCACGACAACTTGCAACCACTCTGGTGGGAGCATTGGCACAGCCTGTGTGCATGAACCCCTACCCTTTTCGTTCTTGTGCGTGCGCACGGACCTGTGTGCGCGCGCACACATGATCCCTTTAAAAAAAAGTTTTATGTGTTCGCAAACTTAGGTGCGCACGTGCACATCTTCTTTCCCTCTCTGTTCGGAGCACTCGCACGCCTTGTGCGAGCGCACACAACCCCTGTTTTACCTTTTTGTGGTTACGCACACGTACCTGTGCGTGCGCACAGCTACTGTTTTGGGAAACATTCCTATTCCACTTTAAATAAGCCCTAACGCACTTCCCGCCTACTCCATCCCTCTCTTCTCTTTCTTTTACCTTATTTTCTACTTGTTTTACTTCGTTTTCATTGCATCTCATTTTTGTTTTAGTAATTATATTTGTTTTGCTTTAAGTTATTTGTTAGGTAAATAAATTGTAAGTGTTTGCTTGTTGTTTGATTGGGTTGCTTGTTGATTGAATTTCATCGATGCACTTGTACGTTACCTTCAATTACTAGCACCAACTTGGATTCACACATCTACATTTTGTTGCATATTAGGTGAAATTTTTATGAGTGCACATGGAATTTAGTGAATTTAATTGAATTGCTTATTCACCATGGATTTTAAGTCAATATAACCATATGACAAGGTCCTTGTTTCTTGTTAATGCTTTGCATTTATTTGAGTTAACTTAACTTGATTCTATCAAGTTTTTCACCTATTTGTAATAAACACCTTAACCGTGTGATTATTTAATTTTTCCTAAGGATGAATAAGTAATTCTTTTTTCATCATTGCATTGGTTATTGATCTTTTCCTAAATTCAATTCACTCTTGTTGCAATTGCCTAAGCTTGCTTGTGTTTAATTGATGCTCATCTCTTAGTTGCATCTTAGGCTATTTAATTGAGGAACATATGCTTACTTTTTGATTGTGTGGATGCCATTTAAACCGGCCGTTGTGTGTGTTCCAACCGCGCGCATAATTGGAATACACATATGGATAATAATTTTTTATCATACCACAACTCTATGCGAACTTCCTCAATTAGATACTTATTAGCTCCCCCTTTACCCTTTTGTGCTACTTGCCCTATGATTCTTAATTATACTCTATTCATTTCTTTTGAGGATAAGCCGTGAAGGCAAGGAGCTGGGAGAGGAGGAGGACACTGAGGATGGAGATGCCGAGCATATATTGGACTTGGCGATCTCCACACAACCCAAGCCCCCGCATCCACCAACCGAAGGTGGAGGAACTTAGAGACATTCTTTCCGGATCGTGTTCATGCACGGAGGACCGTGCAACGCTTAAGTATGGAGGAGGATTCGTCATTTGGAGGAGTAAACTTTCTTTTCCCAAACATTTTACACTTTATTTTTATCTCTTTTAGTAGGTTTCTTGTATATATTTAGAGTGTTTTGACTGTTGCATTGCATTTTTTTCTTTTGGTATATATATCATAGTTTATATCTAGCTATTGCATGTAGCATTTTTGCATCCCTTTTCTTAGTATATATTTTATAGATAGAAGTTGTGAATGGATGATGTGAATAGCATATGCCTAGTTCATTTTGATTCTAATTGTTCATGTTAATTTTTTGCAATGTTGAAAATTAGGAAAAGAACTAGGAAATTTTTGAACTTTGCATCCATCACAACATACATACATACATATAGGAAATAAATTGTGGTGAAAAACAACAAAGATTTTCAAGAATTTTATTTTTTGGGCATTCTATTGAATTGATTTGGAAAATTGTTTTTAAACTTGCTTGAATGATTTTTATGGAACATAGAAGAGAGATAGAACAAAATACCATGTGAGTTTTTGAGCTTTAAAAAGTGGTTACACATTCTAACCACTATTTTTGTTCATTGTGTGCTATGCTCCTTCTATGATTGTAATCTTGGTTTTGCTTGATACTTTATTTCCAACGTTTGATGTTTTGAATGCATTTAGCATGATTGAGGCTATTTTTGAATCAAACTCACTCACCCATATGGACCTACCCTTGCATCTACCTTTGTTAACCCCTTTTGAACTTTTTAATCCCCTTTCTTCTATTTGTTAGCACATCACAACCCTAAGCGAAAAACTATGAATTACCTTGAAATGTATCTTTGATTAGCTTAGGTTGAGGAGTGTGTTTCATTTATGTGTGGGGGGGGGGATTTTGGGAAACATTGGTAATGAATGAAAAAGTTTGTATTGAGTATGCGTTGAAAAAGAAAATTATGGAAAATGGGTGCACATTCATGTATCAACTTGCTTTAACCATATGCATTTGTCAAAAAAAAAGGAAGAAAAAAAAAGAAAAAAAATAAAAGGGGACAAAGGTCTCCCCAAAAAGGAAAAAGAAAATGAAATGAATGAATAAGAAATTCGTATGTGGACTTGGATGAAAAAGATACATGAATGTGTATAAAAAGGGAATGGGAAGTTATGTTGCATAGTTTGTAATTTGGTTGATATATATTGAGTGGATACTTGAGCTAATCAAAGATTCACTTCCCTAGTTCACTTAGTCATATTTATCCTACATTAACCCTAACCCCATTACAACCCTCTAAAAACCTCATGATAGGTGCACTCACGCATCACATGTTTGTTGATTGTTAGATGAACAGCAAATCCTTGAAAGCATAATTAGGAGGAGACTTGAGTGATTAAACCCTAAAACACCGAGTGCTTAGACTGTATATACACCTAGTGAGGGTTCGATCACTCAACTCTATGTTTCCATACCTCTTACCATGTATTCTTGCAAGTTGCTTCATTTTTTATGAGTAAATCAATTCTTTAGATTTTTTATTGCATTGACTTATTTCTTTGCCTAGCCCTATATGTCTATACACTTGCTTAGAATTTAATTGTTGCTTTCACCAAATCAATAGAAAATTATAGATAGATATATGTAGATAGTATATAGCATACTTGCGTGCACATAGGTAGTTGCATTCAATAAGTTGTTTCCCTTTTGATCATTCTCCTTATTGGTTTAGCTTGAGGACATGCTATTGTTTAAGTGTGGAAAAATGGATGAGTCCATATTTTCGATATAATTTATCTTGATTTGAGTGGATTTCATCATATAAACCTACACTTAAGAACCATAATAGCATACTTTTGTGTTTGATCCCTAAATTGAACCTAATTATGAAAACATGCATTTCTGTGCTTAAATTGAGCAATTTAATCCCACTTTTATTCCATTCGATACCGTGATATGTTTGTTGAGTGATTTCAGGTCCTAGAGGCAAGAATGGGTTGGTAGAAGTGGAAGAAAGCATGCAAAAAGGGAGAAAATATGAAAAAAATAAAGGAGAAAAGCATCTCAGCCTGTGCCCATGCACAGCTTCTGTGCCCGTGCACAAGGGTCAAAATTCAGCAACTGTGCCTATGCACAGGTCTATGCCCACACACAGGCTGTGCCCATGCTCAGGGCAGGAAGGAAATCAGCACCTGTGCCCATGCACAGGAGAAAAATCAACAAGTGTGCCCATGCATAGACCTGTGCGTACGCACAGGTACCAGCGCATGCCTCCATTAAAAAGTCATGTGTTGCGAGTTTTGGGTCTCTTTTGGCCCATTTTTGAAGGCTTGGATGCTGAAATCAAAGGCTATATGAAGGGGCAACATCTCATATGAAGGAGAGCCATCTTAGAATAGGAAAAAACATATAATAGGAGTAGGAGTAGTGTAGATTAGGAAATTCTCTCTTAGGATTTTAATTAGGGTTTGTAGAATTTTATACTTCAAGTTTTGATTTGGGATTATAGTAATTTTATTGTAAGTATTTCTTTAATTCTCTCTTTTATTATACCACTTGTCTACACTTGCTTTTATTTTCATCTTCTTTGTCCATATTTACATAGTCTTGCAATTTTGGATTTCTAGTTGTTTAATTTGATGTTTGATGGCTTTTATATGTTTGTTTGAGTTGCCTTTATTGATTTTGAGTATTTGTGGTTCATAGCTTTCCTTAATTTACTAATTTTGCCATGTTTTATGTTTATGCCCTCTATGTGTTTGATGAAATGCCAATCTTAGTTATGGGATAATTTCCACCCCTTGGCTTGAGGAAAATGAGTTTATGGATTACTAGAGCCATAATGTCCAACATTTAGTGATAATTCTTGGGTTGTTAGTTGTTATTGTTTCCACTAACGCTAGTGTTCATATCCTAGGTCGAGATGTCTGACCCGGGATGTTCGACGACAAGCCGACCGACCTCTTCGAGTCAGAACCATCCGACCTATTCTTAAATAGCTTGGCCAAGTCACCAGGAAAGTCCAAATAAGGGCCCAAACAGAGGAACATGAACCAAATCTAAAGGCAGCCCAAGCCTATAGAGCTAAGGGCGGTTCCCTTGAAGATAAGATAAACTCTACTCAAAGATAGGATAAGATAACTATCTTATCTCCAGGAAAAGGTCACTCCACACTACTATAAATACACTGGAGCACCCAGGTATAACTCATACTCTGATTCTACTAAAAACCTACTTAATACCCTTGCTAACTTAAGCATCGGAGTCCCTTGCAGGTACCACCACCCTCCAGTGACAAAGGATCAGCATCACCACCAGTCCAACAAATCAGACGCGATAGCTCTGGCCACCACTTACGAGTCGGACACGTCAGCACCGATTAGCATAGAAGATCTCATCCGAGATCGACCTACAGTTTCAGGTAACCCCCGGAACATTGGCACCGTTGCCGGGGAGCTGGAAGTCATCCCATCATCATGGCGGACAACCTTGACAACGACCACAATTCTGACCTGGAGAACAGAACACCGCATAAGAACGCGGAGGTCACACTAGACGATGCTTCTCAGCCTAACTAAGATAAGAACTCGCCAAACACGGGAGCCATGGAAGCACTTCAGGATCGCCTAAAATAACTCAAAAAAGAGGTTGAGTATCAACGGGAAGCCGAGAGAGACCTACGAAGGGAAGCTAGGAGACCCCGCGAATTAGAGGACAAGCTTCTAAAGCTCGAAGCCGATCTCAAAGCCAAAACTACTCGATCCAGCCACGAAGATAGCTCCCATAAGGACCAAGACCCATTCACCAAAGAGATCATGAAGACCAAAATCCCAACAGACTTCAAACCTCCCGACATGACTCTATACGATGGTACAACAGATCCCAGCCATCATCTTAGTAATTTCAGAAGTAGAATGTACCTCATTGATGCCTCAGATGCAGTCCGCTGCAAAGCCTTCCTGACTACCTTGACAAAGACAGCAATTAAATGGTTCAACAATCTGCCCCCTAGGTCCATCTCAAGCTTTGACAACTTAGCCAAGAAGTTTCTAGCCAGATTCTCCATCCAGAAAGACAAAATTAAGTACACCCCATGTCTATTAGAGATCAAGTAAGGAGATCGGAAAAGTCTCTGCAGCTACATGGAAAGATTCAACAAAGCATGTCTGGACATAGAAAATCTCCCAACAGAAGCAGCCATTATGGGTCTCATCAATGGCTTACGAGAGGGACCTTTTAGTCACTAATATCGAAAAAACATCCCACATCCCTAAATGAAGTGCAAGAACGAACAGAGAAATACATTAACATGGAGGAAAATTCTCGACTAGGAGAGATCTCAAAGTACGGATTCTCCTACTCCTCCCGAGATAAGGACAAAGAGTCCAAGAAAAAAGAAGATCAACATGGAGAAAAGATCAAGAAATACCACAATTACACCCCTCTTCGGGTGCCTCTTGTAGATGTCTATCGAGAAGTATGCCATACTGAAAGGATACCCCACCTCGCCCACTCGAAAGCAAGAAATGAGGAGGAAATCGGACTGAATACTGTGAATACCATCGAATCTATGGACATCCCACCAACGAATGCTTTGACTTGAAAAATGTCATAAAAAAACTGGTGAGAGAGGGAAAACTAGATCGGTACTTAGCCAGCAGAGCAGATGAGCCAAGAAAAAGAAGAAGGGACGAAGATGTCGGACAAACTGAACGACCACCTCGTACCCCGGAGAGACATGTCCACATGATACACGGAGGATTTACGAGAGGAGGAGTCTCCAAATCATCTCGCAAAAGACATCTTAAAGAAGTATATCATGTCGAGGGAGGAGAAGAAGCACCTGACATCCCCACTATCACTTTTACTAAAGAGGACGCAGCTGGCATCATCTCGGGACATGATGATCCCATGGTCATCACTATCATATTGGCCAACGCTAATCTTCACCGCACACTGGTAGATGATGAGCGGATATTTTATACGCTTTTTGGGGATAATTTCATATAGTTTTGAGTATGTTTTAGTTAGTTTTTAGTCTATTTCTAGTAGTTTTTAGGAAAAATTCATATTTCTGGACTTTACTATGAGTTGTGTGTTTTTCTGTAATTTCAGGTATTTTTCTGGCTGAAATTGAAGGAGCTGAGCAAAAATCTGATTCAGGCTGAAAAAGGACTGCTGATGCTGTTGGATTCTGACCTCCCTGCACTCAAAGTGGATTTTCTGGAGCTACAGAACTCGAAATGGCGTGCTTCCAATTGCGTTGGAAAGTAGACATCCAGGGCTTTCCAGCAATATATAATAGTCCATACTTTGTACAGGAATAGACGACGTAAACTGGCGTTCAACTCCAGTCCTCTGCCCAATTCTGGCGTCCAGCGCCAGAAAAGGATCAAAAACTGGAGTTGAACGCCCAAACTGGCACAAAAACTGGCGTTCAACTCCACAAATGGCCTCTGCACGTGGATTGCTTAAAGTCTCAGCCCCAGCACACACCAAGTGGGCCCCAGAAGTGGATCTCTGCACCATCCATCATAGTCCACTCATATTTTGTAACCCTAGGCTACTAGTTTAGTATTTAAACAACTTTTAGAGACTTATTTTGTATCTCATGACATTTCAGATCTAAACTTTGTATTCTCTGATGGCATGAGTCTCTAAACCCCATTGTTGGGGGTGAGGAGCTCTGCTGTGTCTCGATGAATTAATGCAAGTATTTCTGTCTTTCTATTCAAACACGCTTGTTCCTATCTAAGATGTTCATTCGCGCTTAACTGTGATGAAGGTGATGATCAGTGACATTCATCACCTTCCTCAAACCATGAACATGTGCCTGACAACCACCTCCGTTCTATATCCGATTGAATGAGTATCTCTTAGATTCTTTAATCAGAATCTCCGTGGTATAAGCTAGAACCGATGGCAGCATTCATGAGAATCCGGAAAGTCTAAACCTTGTCTGTGGTA